>NC_092194.1:14932797-15266130 GCF_043641665.1 Enoplosus armatus
TAACACATCAGAAAACAATGAAAAATGACCAACACAATTTTCTAGAGCCCCACGTGGCATCATTAAATGTCTCGTTTATCTGTCCAACAGTCCAAAAGCCAAAGTTAATCAGTTTACAATTATGTTTAGACAGGGAAAAGCTGTAAATTCTCACATTTGAAGGTCGACTAATTGACTAATCGTTGCAGCCCTACTGTGTACACAGCACTTAATTGAAACCTAGAGGTAACATAGTGCATACACAGAGGGCAGGAGGTGGAGGGTCATAACCTAGCAGATTAATCCGGCCATGGGTCTACACAAAATCTGTATTCATCTGGAAACAAAATATAAAGTGCGAGTGAGGGCAGAGAGACGATGATGAAGAGGAAGGGGAAGAACCCTGAGTCACGACATCATAATCTTACTGATAGTTTCCTAAAACAGAATACGATATTTATTTGTGGATGTCTTGCTGGGGTTTTCGCTAGTAAACAAAAAGCGCCATGATCTCTGTCCAATAGGAAAGTTCAGCGTGGCTCCTCCGTCCAATGAGCGCACAGTTTGGACATCCGGACTGTTTCAATGACAATCCACAGAGCTGTAAGGTAAGGATAAGACAAGGTTCTTACATGTAGCAAACTGCTAACTGCAAGAGCCTAATCTTGCATATGTTTAGGTGGTCCTAACAGCTCTAATGTCCGTTATATTGACACCCTGAGCCCGTCAACAGTTGGTGAACTCACGGAGAGCTAACGCTACCTGAACATTGACGTTAGCCAAAAAGACGCAGGAGCTAGCTAAATCTTCCTACACAAAGTGGAAACTAGCTGATTTTACTGGTTTCTGTTCACTCACAGTCAGCTAATGTCGCAGTCTCCAAAAACCAATAATAACCAGCATTGTATACAGTCGTTTATAGTTTCATCGCATAAAAAATGAATGATATATTCTCACCGAAGCCGGGTCCGTAGCTTCCTGCATTCATGTTCCGCTGAGAGTGGGTAGGTCCTGTCAACCAGATTAGGTAACCACAATTTTGCCTGTTCAAAATTACTTAAATCCTCCGAGCATTAAACTATTTAACAACACTGAAACGTGACTTGAACACAAAATAGCCCATTTCACTGAGAGATAATTAAAAACTGAAGTGTGGGGAAACTGAACCTAATCTGGCAATTAACTTTACTGCCTAACCCCAGCCTCCCAAACTGAAAAAAACATAATTAAACATAATATAGTTTTCACTCAATTAAAAAATGCACTTTTATCATTATTTTTTTGCTCAAGACAATGACGATAGTAGCACAGAGCATTTGGTGAAAGGGAACAGGTTTGCTGCCAATACTTTGCTCCTTATAAAGGCACAATAATATTTATTTTTAAAAGTGGTTGGATTTAAATCATAAAGCTATGTTCCTGCTCAAACTGCTCAGCTCCTTTAGCAGCAGGCTGTTACACCCACGGTGTAAGAAGGAGCACTACCGCAGGTCGTTCATTCCTATGGCTATAAGACTGTTTAACTGCACATAAATCTGCACAATTTGTACATACTTTATGTTTTCTGTGCATATATTTATTTTTGTCCCCCATATTTTTTTATATCCGTATTTATTATTTGTATATTGTTTTTCTTTAAAAAAAAATTACTTCTATTATTATTATTGACACAGTGCTTGTCTGCTGTGTGTTTCTGCACCTTTCTGTCTTTGCTGCTGTGACCTGTAAATTTCCCCACTGTGGGATTAATAAAGTCTAAGTCTAAACCTCAGACCTTTACTGCATTTAAAAATATAAATGTGAGTAGCTCCAAAGACATGATCTATGCCATTAGTCATGCCACTCACAAGAGTTAAAGAACAGAGCTCATTACTGGATAGTTATATATCTCATATAAAATGTATGCTCAGCAGTGGTCCGTGGATATTTGTATCAGTTAAATTAAAACCCTACCCTAAACAGAATTTACATTGTGCTATTCCAGTGATATTGGACAGTAAAATCAATATTTACTAACATACATGACTGTCTCCAGCAACAAATCAGAGCACATGTCATTTTTATGGAGTTGGTCCATTGACACCTCATTAGTGGCAGGCTCCACGAGTTCCTGGAAATTTGTTAGTGATATTATCTTTTCTCTTATGTTTAATAAAGAATCAGCTTATTACATATTTTTTGTATTTAATGATATAACAAAAACAATACAATATAGATCATAACACATATTAAAAGCTGAGCTGTATGATATTATAAATATATAATTATATGAATACAATTTTAGGAGGGATTTAGAAGGAGGAAGATGAGAGATGCTGGGTTGTGTCTGTATAGCTGTGCATGCAGATAAGTTTAGGGCTCCCACAGTAATTTAACGACAGACACTGCTGTGGTGATCCATATATATTTGGGGCTTGATTTGAGAAAACAGCATGTATTAATTTGAAAAACAGCTCATGGAAATGAGGTTTGCTGTATGCATGGTGTGATAGCCATGGGAAATAAATCCGGTATTTAGACTAAGCCAAAGCTGTCCCTTTGGTTAACGGTATTTGTTATGTGGTAATGAAAAAGAGTGAGAAACTGAAATCCCACTCATTTTGCAAAAGGGCACCTGGGATTCCTGGGGTCCATTTTGTAAACCTTTACCTTGACTTTGTGTGATAGGCTGTATCTTTTGGATTGAGACTGTCCCTTTGGGGCAGATTGGTAAAGCGGGCCAGGCTCCCTGTCTACCTGTTGTGTGGTCTTGATAAAAAGAAGATGAAAGGTACGGAGACACTGTCCCAGGGTGTGGAGACATGGGTCTTGCTTTTTCATTTACTCGCTCTGCAGCCTAAATTAAATTGGACAGCTGATCCTCCAGAGGGAGCAGTTCCAGGGTTTGATTTAACATTATATAAAAGGCAGAGACATTAATTATCCTGCTGGATTTGACCTTCACTTTGAAGTGCACGTGCACATGACACCTCACACACACACACACACACAATCTAACACCAAAATCAGCTGTATCCCTACGAGGACAGGCCAAAATGTCCTCACTCGATAGTCCTTGCAAGTATAGTTAAACCTAGCCTCACACACACACACACACACTGCCCACAGGGCCTGTTCATCTGTCAAGAAGGTGACATCTTCAGATGAATTATGGGAGATAGTTGTCATCTTCTCCGGGGTCGCATATGAAATGGCGAACCTGGGCTGTGGGCTCCCTCTCCTCGCACTATCACACGTCAGCCATTTTAGAGGTTGAAAGCCTCAACGGGGGACCAAAACGACCTCAATTAAACCTCCATTAATATTAATACTTTTTGTCGTTTCACGTGAGTTGCCGCTAATTAAATGTGTCCCTGACTGTATAATGGGGGTCAGCCGGGGTCTCCTACATGAAGCTAATTCACCACATTACAGCCACCAAACACTGGGCTGGTCTGGGCTCAGCTCTTAAATATAGACAGAGAGGTCTTGATTACCTTGGTGTTTGTAACAGTTAAACACCTACATAAACACACTTATTCAGCAAAAGGACAACTTTTTAATTAGGATCAGTCACTTTTTTATGCACAGTAACATTTACGATTTTCATTTCTATGCTCTCTAGTGTGTGCACGTGTCACTTCATGTGTATAAAGGAGATATATTGCCCCTCTAACAGCCTCAGATTTCATGCATGACCCTGACCCCGGGTTTGTATCCCGCTGTATTTCTCCAACATCAACATTTATCAGACTTTTATGTAGAGGTTAATAAGTTTGCAGCGGATCAGAACTTTATGAGCTCCTGGGATGCAGCTCCACACACACACACACAAACATAATAAACACACATTTTAGACCATAATGGGATTGTGGGATTCCTCGGATTGGACTCCCACTGGTGTCCGCCTGTAAGAGCTCCAGTGCTGAGAGCTGCCTGGGAGGTTGGATTCCTCTTTTCAATCCTTTAATATCATGAGAGATGATTTGGTGTTGACCTGGGAGATTATCCACACCCAGAGTGGAAGGTCAGATAACGGCCCCAGATGTCCGATCTAATCATATTTATTTTATTGCTGAAGGAAAAATGTGCACTCCCACACTGGCTTGCTCTCTCTCGCTGCCCTGTGCATTTACTTTTTGACAAAACAGGGTATTGAAACTCTGCAAATTGTTTGTGTATAGAGATTTATCCACATTGTGTATTTGACGATGAAGGTCTGAGCCAACCAGAGACAGAAGACCAAACTCCATGGTGACCAGTCCTGGCGCCAACAGGGCAATCCTCCAGAACTACAATAGCCTGTCTCTGATGCATGTAAGGGAGGCACTCAGTATGAACTTATCTGCCGAATTCCACGCTGAAAATAAGCGATAATAACGCCAGAGCTTCTTTGTTTGCATGAAAGAAGCATGGGACCGGCATACGAGGAGCTGCAGCCAGTTTGACCTCCTAATAATGGACTGCAGCCAGAGCCCATACAATCACTCAGCCGGATTCCCACTGCAGGAGCGCGCGAGTACTTTCTCTCAAACACTCACATGCACATGTTCACCCAAACAAAAGCTGTCCAGCCCTCTGCAGTAGCTGAGCCATTATTGTTTGTTTTAGTCCTGCTGCACTTGAAATGACAGCGACCTCGAGCTATGGGGAGGATTAAAGACTGCGTTCAGTCCAATACACCATGTACCAGCTGCCAGAGAGGCTGCACAGCCTTCCCTTTCTCTCCAGCTCCCCCTCATTTCCCTCTCATTCTGTTCATATGTCAGGCACAAAAACATCATCTCTTCCCTCCTGTCTTACATAAAGACCCTCTCTGATTCCTCATCTCCCTTACACACTCGTTAGTGCTGTCTGCCCGCTCTGTTCTCCCTCCAGCCGATTGCCTCGGCCTGTCGCTGTCCAGGCAAATTGTTTTTCTGCCCCTGCCTCAAGGGGTCAAAGTTGAAGCTTGCCGGACTGTTGATGAGACAAGGCAAAAGCCTGTGCTCTGCTCCCTCTCCTTTGCGTGCTCAGCCAAGGACAGGGAATGATATTTACACTGGCCAGCAGTCCCCCTGCTATCCAAACGCCTACCTGCCACAGCAGAGGAAGAAGCATATTTGTGTGCATGTACATGTGCTAGGCAGGCCCTGAGTGTCTGCAGATTGAATCAGGCTGTATATCATTGTTGACAGGGCTGAGGCTGTCATTGGGGGGGGGGCAGTCTGCTTTATGGGGTCACGGTCCTGTGGTTAGTGTAGGCGAGTGGTAGAAATGTCCTCTAGCTATAGATTGGCCTGTGGATGGAGGTGCAGAAACCTGGAGGGCAAAGCTCCCACACAAGTTGTCAAGAAAACACTAACTGTGTGTTTCTCAGATGATTATGTGGCTGCATTTCAAGTTCAGTACCTTGGATGCAGTTTCTATCTTAAAAAAAAAGTCAAAGGGGAGATGTTCTTCATGACTGTTTGCTTGATAATAGAGTGACAGAGCGGGAAACATCAGAAATGATATGCAGTGACAACCACAACACAGTCAGGTCTGTAAAAATGAAATATTTTAATTGGTGGCTTGATGATTCATTTTTGCAATCATAAGAAACAAACCAAGAATGATGCATACAGAAGGAGCCAGAGACAGACTGCACACCAATCCAAAAAAACAAAAAAAAAACAAGTCCCTATCACACTCTTTTTAACACATCTTTTAAAAAACAAAAACAAAAAAAAAAACCTGGATGATGTTAGAGACATCTGGGTTGCTTCATTGTCACAGAGGAAATGCTGTTAAGACATCAGATATACATAGTGATGAGACATAAAATATTTGAGTATAGCTTTACAGCATCAATTCCTGGAATCATTTCAGTGAAAGGAGTTATTTTCTTCCACACACTGTTCAGGTACGGGGAGTATTTTTGAGGACTGCTTCAAATCTGATGGTCACCTGAAACTAGAACACTGAATATAAAACACAGAGAATCAGTTTTGTATTCGGTCTTTAACCACTAATGCAGAGCCAGATATTGGTTTGGAGCCCAAAAACGGTCGAACATAAGAGCAAGTCTGACTTTGAAAAAGAGGTTGTGGGCAAAATGCCTGGAGCTGCAGTGTTTTCAAGTCTCCAGTTTCCAGAATACAATGAAGGGGAAGTTAATACGAAACAAAAAAAAAAAAAAAAAGGGAGATTTCTCTTCCCATATCCATTTGCGTTACTTTGAAGGCTACACAAAAAGCAGCATATTGACTCTGGATGTATCCCAATACCTTTTATCATCCCGCCTTGTTCTTCTCTCCTTCCCTTCGTGAATCATCCCTGATTTGAAAGGAGCTGATCAAAAAGGAGAGACATGGGAGGATCCAGGGTGATTAGTTGAAATTTAACAAGGAGGGTGGTGGGCGGCTAAATCATTGGTTTCCCCTTTCCTTCTGACTTTAAAAGAACTCGTTAACTACACGATGCAATACATTATTTATCTTAACACCAAGGAAGCAGTTAACCTGCATGCATCCTCCCATTGCCCCCTGGATGACACCAAACGTGGAATACATTCAGTTTGATTAAATCGTGCTGTGACACATCTTTTTCCCCTTCCAATGTTTACATTCTCTTCTCCACCTTCTCACTGGTATTCCCTCTTATTGCTCAGATTATTTGCATGCAGACAGGGTTTTATGGCGTATGAATCCAGTATTAAAGTTGCTTATTGAACACTGAGATGAACAGTATAACATGAAACAACAGGTGTAGCTTACTTACTTTTACATCTTATGTTTCACATGCAACTTGTTCCAAATGCTGGAAGTCCTGATACAGAACTATTACGTTAATATGAAAAGGTTAAACTGAGATTCTCCTGAAATGAACGTGGTATAATCAGCAAGATAGAGTAACCACTCTGTAGCCCACTCACGGTTATAGAGTGATGCTTCTTTTATCTAACAAACCGTCTTTGGCAGAGTACAGATGCCGTCAAAGTTTCATTCCAGATGTTGTGGAATTAATATTAATTGGATGAATCTGATAATCTGCCATTGGGACAGCAGCATCTGAGACCTCAGCACTCTATATGTTACGCCGTGATTCATTCACAGAGTGTTCCCTACATCAACTCTAGGAGAAAACTCAAAGTTTTTCCACAGTTATCCAGCAGCAGATTGCGTCTCCAAAGTTATTTTCGGACTGATTACCTGGAGAGAAACCAGCGTTTAAATCCAATAAAAATATAAAAATATTTCCACAGACTTCCTCTATGCTGGAATGGACGCTACGTCCGCTGCTCAGGTCATATCAGTGGCCGTCACAATCTATGAGAATATCAGATTTAAATGTTATTTTCCCCGGGCAAACATTTTATCTTTCCGGACAGACAGCTGACACCTGTGGGGTCACAAACATTCCCTTTGAAGACACGACCAGCAGCTGGATAACAAGTAAAAAAACATATTTTCCCGTAAGGTTTGAGTAGGGGCCGAATCACAGAACATACAGTCACAAAGGGGTCCACCACCGGAGATGTTTGTCGTTTTAACTGGTGAAAGCTACATAAAGGTTTCCTACAGTCCTCTGTGCTGACAGAAAATAATTAGGAGAGATAAAATGTTCAATAAGACCTTAGAATCTGGATAATTTGCCACGTGAGAACCAGTGTTACACCCAATTCTGTGATCCATCATTAAAAAAAAAGCTTGAACAACAATCACATGACATAAAATTGAAAAAATCCTGATTGGGTCACAGAATTTGGTGGAGCTGGGTATCGTAACGCATCCCTACATGTAGGTTTTGCAGTTAAGAGTAAAGACATGTCACATAGGCTTGATTTTTCAAAATATACATTTTTAGATAATTATAGCGATACAGTCCTCATACGTAACCACGTCATGGGGAGGAGACAAGAACAGAGGGAAAGAAAACGGTAAAGGAAAGGGCAGAGGGGAGTATTATTGGCTTGCATCGCTGCGATGGTCACACTGCTGTGACCCGCTATTGGAGGGACGTTTGTTGCCCCGCCCTCCACCACCAAAAATGGCAAGATAATTGGTCATGAAACCAGTCATTCACAAAACTCAACAGGCATCCTTCTCTCAGTCAGGCACACTATTTACAAAGGCATACACATACGCCAATCAAAGGCATACTGTACATACTATTTACACACACAAACACACACTCATCCACGCAGACACACGAGTAGTCAGAGAAATTACTGTAGTATAATGCAGACGTAATATCTGGCAATAATTATGTTGACTATGATCCCGGTACATAGAGGCACTGCTACCTCGCCCCGTGCGCTCTTCAGGGTAAAACCAAGTAAAATACCAGTCGCGCTAATGAACTGCAGGTCACCACGGTGCTGTGTGTGCCCTTTCAGCAGGCGGGAAAGGAGGCTTGTTTGAGACCGCCGCTTTTACAACGCAGCTCTTGGTCAGACAACAAAAAAGACGAGAAACTGAAAATGCCACCCACTACATTAAGGGCTCACATTGCCATGGTGACCAGTAGTTCCACAAGTCCCATCTCGAAGCATTTGTCTGAGTTAAGGCTTCCAAAGAGCTTGCCGCTCACACAGCACGGTTCCTGGCAACAACCTGCAGCAGACTCACTCCTCTCCCTGCCTTTGATTTCTTCACACCTATGTGAGATTCGGCTCTGTAATTGGCTGCTGATTCTCTGCAGGACTGAGACACACAAAAAAAAAATGGAGAGAAAAGGAGAAATAATGAACTTGTTAAGCGACAGGAGCTTTGGGAACCTTTAACAGAGAAACAGGCCCCCACCCACCCCCCTAAGATGCAAGGCTTCAGTAATGGCTATGGTCCATTGTACGTCAATCTGATCCATTAGCTTTGACTTATAAAACCAATAAAAATAAAAGACATATAGGAATCACTTTTCTATAGGCAGCAACATTGGTCTCAGTGTTATTACAATTGTGCTTTAAAAAAAAGCATAAACACAAAGGAAAATACAAATGAAATCATCCTAAATTGAGAATGACACGTCACTATTTCATGGCCAAAGCGTGTTCATGGGTGAAATGGCTGATTTCTTTTTTTAAGCAGAAAGCTTTATTACACAACTCAGTCCAACTTTTCTTCTTCTTTCAGGTTCAGTCTCTCATGTGCTCCCACCATTTTCTTTGTTCAGCTCAGCCATTAGCGTACTTTCATAGCTTTCCCAGTTCCTTTGAAATCGGAGCATCCAGGAAGTAGACTGGTCCTTTAGCAAAGATTAGTGGGAATTCACAGACTTTTATTTTATTTTCTCATGCTCCATATTAGGCCACAGAGAACGAAAGGGATACAGGGAGGAGGAGGAGGAGGAGGGGGAGGGGAGGCGGGAGAGATGGTTGAGATACTTGGTTGTCAGCAACTCTTAAAAATATCTCTCCTCTGCTCAGTCAGTAATGATGATAGGAGAGAGAGAAACTCAGAGGGGGGGGGGGGGGAGGGCAAGCGGGTGCTAATAACAACTGGGCAAAACCTCGATAATGTGAGCTGATGCAATCGACCAAGCCCAGGTCTCCATAGCAACCACTTGGACTCTCATTCCCGCAGCCCAACTCTCTGGTAAAGTCTATTTATCAGTCATTTGGGTCTTTGATGCAGGCGCCGCTCTGTGTGTGTGTGTGTGTGTGTGTGTGTGTGTGTGTGTGTGTGTGTGTGTGTGTGTGTGTGTGTGTGTGTGTATATATGTGTATGTAGTTCACATTACATATGCGTGTCTGTGTGTTTGTTCTCATTCTGCTGCTACCAGCGGTTGATGATCTGGTTCATGTAGTCCTCTGTGGGGAGCCTGCTGCCCGCCTCCTCCGTTCTGCCTCCCTCCTCACCCTCCTCCCGCTCCTCCCTCTCCCCTTCCCCGTCCTCCAGTGTCGACACCGAGCTCTGCCGGCTGTGGGAGGGCCACAGGTTGACACCCAGGCCCAGGCCCTGGTGGCTCTGCTGCATGTGGTTCTTGATGCGCTGCTGCCGCCTCTCCTGCTGCCGAGTGTACTGGTAACGCTGCTGGAACAGGTCCCTGGCGTAGTCGTAAAGCTCCATGTCCAGTTCATTCAGCTCCTCTATGCGTTGGATCTAACAAGGAGGGAGCACATGAAAAGTTTTTATAAGTTAGCTCAGAGGCAGAGAAGAACGGAGAAGAAGGGGTGGAAGACAGGAAGAAAAGCAGAACGAAAGAACATAAAGAAAGGTGAGAAAACAAGTTGCAACAAAACTGTTGTGTTGTTTTTTTTTCCAGAGCCCTTTGCATTGGCACCCCTGCAGCATCGCTGGACTTGTTGTTTCAAGCAGGGCTACAGTCGATCTGAATGTGGCCTTAGAAAGTCCTTCCCTCAGAGCAAGGACTTTTTGTCACCTGGTACTATTGTACAGGAACTAAATTTAGTCCCCAGTTTCCTTCTCTCACATATAAAGATCCAGAATTCCTAATAATGATCTTGGTCTCCTGGGAAAGTTCCAGCGGTGGAGACGCCTTATTACATGACATTTGTACAAAAGCTTTATAGGACATCTACATGGAGAGAGAACAGAGAAAGAAAAAGTGTGCTGGCAATATGTGGAGCCAGATAACAGGAACGTGTTTGATGTCTGGTTGTGCAATGCAGCTGTATTGGCGTGTATCATTTGCTGTGTGTGCATTCAACACGGAGGGGGAAATGTGTTTAATTAAGAGAATCCCTTTGAAATCTGTGATGGAGTGCTGGATTTCATTTGTGGGCAACGCGTGCGATAACAGAGGGAAGCGACGCACTGCATCAGTGTTAGAAAATTAGAGATGTTTGATCGGCAGCACGTGGGGGGGGTGCACCGGCACAAAGCCAGGAAGACAGCGCTGAGCTCAAGTCGTCAACACAAAGACTTCATGTATCAGAGAACAGTCGTCAGATAATTTAGAGACCAGTTTCAATCAAAAATGACTCGGTGGGATCTTGAAGCCACGAGGACATTAGAGCTTTCAGCAGCTTTGCAGGAGAATGTAAAGTAAATATTCTTCTCATCACCTGCTGATGTAATTATTTGACTTTTTATAAATAATTGAATCATTTCACACAGTGCCTTTAGAAGTGTTTAATTTGAAAGCTAATTTTAAAATCCAATTTTCACTCGATATGCAACACACAGTCTCCCCTGCCTGTCCAAACCTTCACCACGTGACATTTTCTCTTTTTTGTGGTAATAACGCTCCACCTTTCTGTCTGCCGGGCATATTTTATTTTCTAACCTCCCAACTGGTTTTGATGTACAAATCACCAGTCTGCTGTGTACTGGAGAATATTTTTTGGCTGGGAAAATTGAGCCTAAGAACTCCCACATTGGACTAATCAAAGTGTGAAGAACATGTTTGAAGCTGCTGTTTTTTTAAACGGAGACAGTCATCCCAACTCATTTCACAGCAATATAAGACCACTGTGTCTACTCTCTGTTTCTCTCTTTTTCTATTTTTCTACTTCTTCCTCACTTCTTTTTGAAAGATTTGTCTTATTTTCCTGTCTGTAACGGAATATGATGTGGCTACCTTTTAATAGATGTTGGTCATAATAAAAATAATCTGAAATAATATTGTAAGTGCACTTTTCCAGTGGTGGAAGAGGTACTCAGACCCTTTACTTCAGTGAAAGTACCAATAAGACAATGTAAAAATACTCCATTACAAGTAAAAATCCTTCATTTAAAATCCTACTTAGGTAAAACTACAGCGTAATCAGCAAAATGTAAGTATCAAAGTAAAAGTACTTGTTCTGCAGAAAAAAAGTAAAGCAAAAGTATCTCAAAATTGTATTTGAGTACAGTATTTGAGTATATGTACTTTGAGTATAGTTACTTTCTACCACTGACTTTCTCATATGTAATTTTCTGTTGGACGTTTGAACTAAATCTACAGAAGATGACGGAGCAGCAGCACTAACCGTGGCGTTGTCCAGGTCCACCCCTGCAGCTCGGGTGCTGTTGTACTGCATGAAAGGCCTGATGAAGCGCAACCTGAAGGTTCGTTCAAACAGGAACTGGGTTTTCCTCTGGTACTCTGTCAGACCAAAGAAGGCCATGTCTCGTAGGTTCTTCTTGGCCGACTCCAGCAGAAGCTGGGCCCTCTTCTTCTCTGGAACCGTGGACATGTTGTAGCAGCCGACAAGGCTCAGGTCCGCTAACATACGAACCTACAGACAGAGGAACAGGAAGAGAAATCAGGGACAATCAATCAGGTTTTCACCTAGAAAGAAAATAAGTTAGTATTTTTTTTCTGTCGATCGACTAATTGATTAATTGACTAATCATTGCAGCTCTTATATAACTAAGGTTATTAAATTACATTTTTTATGTAAAAATACTCCTTCACATTTGGGTCTTTTGACTGTTGGTAGACAAAATAATCTAGAATCGCACTAATAAACTTCACTCATATATCACCTTTCATACACAGATCGCAGCTCAGAATGCTTTACATTAATAGTGAGAACAGAAAACAAGAAGAAGGCCTCCTTCAGACAAAAGAAGAAGTAAATGTTTAGAAGTAGTATGAAGTTTTCATGAATGTTTGTCTTTCTGTTTTTACAATTTATCGATTAAAAAGATGAATCACTTCATCAAAAGAGGAAAAAAGAAAATGAAAACAGTCACCAGATTAACTGATAACGACAGAAATGATTAGTTGCAGCCCCGAGGTCCTGCAGTTTGTGTATAAATCCTATTTTATGTGACTACCTTTTGACATCTCAGTATCATTAAGCACTTTCCTTCATCAGGCTCATACTTAATAAACTAAAGTAGTTTTGATTCTGGTGGATTTGTTCCAAAATGAGAGATCACTTCATCACTGAGTACACTCTGGAGCTGTTGTGTTACAGTCCGGGAACCGCATGCTGATTTGGATTCACAAGAGTACACCGTGTGCACCTCAGCCTGGCTGGTCCACCAGGGTGCTTCAAGTGTGTGTGTGTGTGTGTTTGTGTGTGTGTGTGTACGTGTGCCACATTCATAAGTTATTGGACCCTGAGTAATAACAGCCCCAGGCTCAGATGAGATAAGCTGGCCAACACGTTTAGGTGGGAGACTGAGATAGCATGAGAAAAGAAGGTGTGAATTTGAGGTGTTGATGGCCAGCAGGCACTCCTGACTGCGTGCGTACACTGTGTGTGTGTGTGTGTGTGTGTGTGTAAGAGAGAGAGTGTACACTCACATGTGTGCAACTCATCTGATACCTTTCACATATTTTGGAATTGCAGTGAGTTTGAATGTAAGAAATCAAATAAAAAACACATTTAAATTTCTTCTTTAACTCTTTTTGTTAAGAAATCAATATGTCAAGCTTGATAAGTTCAAATAAATGCTTTGGAGTTATGAGCATGTGGCTTTCTCATTTCTCATTTTTTTTTTAAAGAATTCAGTATTGATCTACTGTGTTTACCGAACAATCTGATCTATTTGTCTGCAGAGATGTATTCCCTGTATTGGTATTTTCCAGTGAGCTTGGATTTATGATACTAGTTGATGATGTCGGTGCAATAATCTTTTCGGTGAACAAAACAAAACAGTGAAGCAGATGGGAGAGAAGGGAGCTCTTTGGAGTGTTTGCAGTAAAACAGATTCTTTGCACAAATGGCCAAGAGAAGCTCAAAAGCAAAAGTTGAATGGCTGAGGATTTGTGATCACCTTCCCTCTCTGTAGTATTGTTTTAAACAACTGTGCTGGCTTCAGTTCAGTTCAGAGGACTGTAAGCACAACAGTCAATCTGACAACCCTTCAACATATCCCAACTTTTGAGGCTTATAGTGTAGAGTTTTTATTGTTTTGTATCATAGCTGCTGGTGTGGTTGTATTGAAAGATTTTTCTCTGTACCTGTCTGTTGTTGGCCAGGTTGTAGGGACAGTCCATGAACTGCTGCAGGGTGCACCCAGACCAGTCGGAGCCCTCGTAGCAGGAGGGCAGCTCCTCGGGCGTGGGGGTTCGTCCATCGCACATGTGCAGGGAGGTTTTCCACGTGGCTCCCCGCTGCACGTGCCGCCACTCGCTGAGGTATCGAGACACCGGGTCCCTCAGCAGAGTGATGTAGTAGAACTTCCTGTTGGGGGTGAAAAAAAGTGGGGGAAAAAGGGGCAGAGGAAAGATGTAGAGAAGGTAAAAGGAGAGAAGAGGAGAAAGATTTACATTAACAACTTGTTGCACAGAAAATTGTCTCTGACATAGGCTTGATCAATCAATAAAAAAGTAAAAACACAGTACATTAAGGAAACTAACAGCAACACAACCTGTAAAAACAAGCTCCTGTGTAAGTGTTAAATGCAAACTTAATTGTACTACCGTATTACTTTTTGTTTTCCTTTGGGAATTAGAAATTTCTTACTATTTCAGGTCAAGTGAATATATGAGAAGAGTTAGAAGTGCGGCGATCATTCTTCCAAAAATCACTGCATCACGTGTAATTCCCCAGTCGCCCATGTGGTGGCACTGTTTACAATGCTTTACTGCAGCAGTTCATTCTACATCCTCAGTAGGAGGAAGGCTACAGACGGAGGTTGTCATACTTAATACCATATTATTTGCATTTACTAGAAGCAGCACTGTGATGCACAAAAGAAATCTGGGCAGCAGACAGGAAGTCAAACTACAAATGAGCGGGAGGAGGAGGTGAGGCAGAGAGTTGATTTGTCAGGCAGAGGATCAGGTCAGTGTTCAGGCCACACTGTGCAGGAAAAGAAACTGCTGGCACAAGCACATCTCACTCTGCAATACACATCTCCACGCCGCAAACATCCTTATGTCTCAGTCTCCGACACACACACACAGCAAACATCCTTCCTCTCGCCTACCACTCACACCAAGTCTGCCTCCGAGAGATGACTCATCCCGCTTCCAAGATATGGATGGGACCATTTCTGTGGTGTGTAACGTAATGGTGCATAGCACAGTTCAACGTCTCTCCAGAGGGGACACTCCCACCAGAGTGGAGACCTTTCCAGGCCTTCACACTCCAGCTAATTACTGCAGTCTAATCAATCAACACATCCTCATTAATCACACACACATGCAACGTGTGTGTGTTTATGTGTGGCTATGTGCCTGCAGTGTGTCTGGGAGCGATGGTATGGATTTTTTTGGGGCAACAGACACACGCCGTCGGTCGAAAACACGCACAGGCACACACGCTGCCCTCCTCTCCTGGGCTTGCATCACGTCAGAGGAATGTTTGCAGAGAGAATTTTGTGTGCTCACAGGACTCCACGAAATCGCCCGGTCCACACAAGCCGCCTCACATATACACACAGACTCTTTGCTTCCATCGCTAAATCTTTGGCTTCACACTACAAAGCTCACCCGGCGAGAGAGGAGGGGTTGCTGGGTGGACACAAAGCCCCAAGTGTCACACAAACAGTAGCAGTGTCTGGATATTAAAAAGAAGTGGCTAAAACCCCCTGAAATCCAGTGGCAAGAGGGAGATCCTGGACGACGACACAACTAAACCCTAAATCTAGCAACAGCTGAGAGATGGGGCACAACAAAACAAGCAAACTCTAAATCCAGCAGCGGCAACGAGATCCTGGACAATAAAACAAAACAAACCCCCAAAACAAATTTCATCTGGGAGATCCTGCGCAACAAAACAACCACACCCTGAATTTAGCTGCAGCACGGCGAGAGATCCCTGCAAATGAAACAAATCCAGTAGCAGCAGGGGGATCATGGACAATGAAACGACTAAACCCTAAATCCAGTGGCAGCTGGGAGATCCCAGGCAACGAACCAAACAGACCCTCCATCCAGGGACAGCGGGGGGATCACGGCCATAGAAACAAGTACCTAAACTCTAAATCCCATCAACCTAAACCGAAAATCTCATCCACAATCTAATCAAAAGCAGAGGAGGGGAGAGGCACAGTCAAACTGGAGCCTGCAGGAGACCGGGGTACATTATGGAGATTCCTATGATGACATTATCAGGATTCCTAACACTCCCCAGAGTGCACAGTGTGTGTTTGTGTGCAAGTGTGTTTGTGTGTGTGTTTCTGAGTAAGACTACGCCTATTAAATCAGTGATGACATTTTCCCCCTTTTGGCTTCTATGCTACTGAGAAAAAAAAACACGGCACTGTTTGGCCCTCGCAACAGAGACGGGAAGAGAGGGTGAAAAACAGAGAGAGAGAGAGAGAGAGAGAGAGAGAGAGAGAGAGAGAGAGAGAGAGAGAGAGAGAGAGAGAGAGAGAGAGAGAGAGAGAGAGAGAGAGAGAGAGAGAGAGAGAGAGAGAGAGAGAGAGAGAGAGAGAGAGAGGAGGGGGCGGAAGAGAATTTCAATTAGTTTTCTAATACTGTGAAAGCAGTGAGGGCCCCGAGCCCAAGTGATTTATCAAAGTTATGGCTCCCGCTATAATGAAGGCTCAGGCATATTACCAGGCAAAATAAATAAATAACATGCACGTAAACACACACAGTAACACACACACATATACACATGGGCATACATACAAAACCCAAATAAATGATCTTAAACGGCATGCCTGCCTGTCGTGTCTGCTGGGTCAGGCAGACTGCAAAACTGGTGCCGTGGAGACTTTTTCGCCTTAAAGCCTAATGATGTCTGGCCGAGTACTCGGATCCCTAGGTAATGATGTTTCAACACACACACACACACACACACACACACACGCACTCACTCACTCACTCACTCACTCACTCACTAACTCACCGGCAAGTCCACTCCCTGTAACACACTTCTCACACACAGACACACACTCTCTCTGCCTCCGAGGTGACAGCAGATATTTTTTCACAGGTGATATTGCTTATATAGTTGAAGCCTACGTGCACTTGTCAAATTAACTTCAAAGCTAATACGCAGCGCTCAATCTCTCATCCCCTGGCTGAGTGCAGGAATTTGCAGTCTGGAAACCGCAGCAGACTGCACTTACGTGTGATACATTTTTCACAGAATTTCCCCTGTATGTCTTTCTTTGTTATCTGCAACAAATGGAAGAATACCCCTAACACACTCGCAAAAACACATTAAAAACTGCATGTATCAGGTGTCAAACATGGCCACTCTTCTGCGAGATTTATCCTGTGTGTAGAGCAGGCTGATAAAAAAAAGGGAGTGTGTGGCAGGGAGAGGTGTGATCAAGCTATTGTCTGGTCCACTGTGGGATTCAGACTGAACAAGGACAGTTTTGTCTTTTATCCCCTCACTTTCTCTCACAGAGGCTGGAAGTGCAGGATGAAGTGTACTAGCTGTCTGGCCGACTAAAAGTGAAGAAAGCAAGAAGAAAAAAAGGAAAACACGTCGTGCCATCATTCATTCTCTATTTGTCTCACATTTTTAGAGGGCTTTCACCGTTCTTTTCTCACCACCTCTACCATTTCCTTTGCACATCTGTGTGTTTACATGTGCTGTAAATACGTGAGAATAAGATACTCGCAAGTCTTTTCCACCTCGCCAAGAGTATAATTATCGGAGAGTACGTGTAATTCTTCCCCATATTTGGTGTGATAATGGGCAAACCTAAAGGATACTGGAATAAACACCAGCAGCTTCAACCCAAAAACCAGTTTCTGCCCTCAAAAAGCCACATTGGTCGAATTGTAGTGCATAAGTGAGTACATGTGAGCTTGCTGAGCGTTATCAAGAGGAAACACACAGCGTCTGGTCCTGTTATGGTCCCTCGGAGCCCGGGGAAAATGAGCCCTTTGCCTGTTTCCTGTGGGCCACAAATCACCACTTCAACAACCTCCACCATCTCTCTTTAACCTCTCTTCCCTTTTCGTTTAAATCTTTCCCTTTCTGTCACTCGTCTTCTTTTAGCCCATCTCTTATCCCCCCTGTAGGTGTGTCTCTGCCTGATTACAATGTGTCCTCCCTTCTAGGAGTTGGTTTTGTTAAAATCTCAAACCACCATCCTTGAGTAATGTCCTGGAGGGTCCACCACAAATTGAGGAAATGGTGAGGTTTAAATAGTTTTGCTGCACCAGTTTGGTTTTAGGTAGTGTTGTTAAACGGTTATAAAACAGGAGAGTGATTAATTAGCGTTAGGTCTACAGTTCCACATGCTTGGGTTACCATTTTTAGCTCAGGTTTCACGCAAATGAAGGGTGTTTTTGGAAGCTTTCTTTATATGACAGGGAAGCAACAAGAGCAACAACAGGAGCACAAGAGATACGGTGTCTTTTTTCTCCTCATGAGAGTGTCAAAAGGTTTAGAGGCCTTGTTCAAATATAAGGTTATGGCTCATAGTATGATTTACGCACGCACGTATACGCACCCAGACACACAAACACAGTGACGCCAACAGCATCCCACCGTATAGAGCAGCCATGATTTATTAATAGTTTGCGGATGTTTGTTGAAACCAGATCCACTCAACAACACAGCTCTTTCCCACCTCTAAAAATGGGCCTGAACTCAAACAGCTTAAAAATAAATAAAAACAATCACGCCACAGAAGTGAGGAGACCTGAAAAAGTGCAGGTTCAAACACACAGATGCACAGAGATGTAAACAAAGTAATATTCAAACAAAGATAGGGAAAATAATACTAAAGGCGAGTGGCAGGATGTCTGTGTGTTTATTAAATCACTGCTGCGATCTGGGTTGGTCTGGGTTTGGTACCGAGGTCCAGTTCTGAACTGGTTTTATTCATAAGACAAGAGGATTTGTTAAGAAACTTTCATTTTCACTTATTTATTGTTAATTTATTGCAACTATTGTCAATGTGTTGAATGTGATGTGAATAAAGCACAAATTAACGGAAATGTCTTTAGGTTTTGGACTGTTGGTCAGACAACATAAGCAGTTTAATGGCATCAACTATGGCATTTTTTACTATTTACAGATTTCATTTCATAACAGAGAAAATAATTGGCAGATTAATCAATTCTGAATGATTACTTACAACCCAACATCGCTGTATTAAGAGGAACTTGATTTTAGGGATTTAACTATTTGTTTGCACCCTATTGATGGATTTGAGTTTGTGTTGTAATTATTGTAAATAATTTGATATATACATGTTGATGTAATCGATGGTGGGGTCCGACCTGAGATCCAGGTGAAACATTAGGTTGATTAACACATGATGTTGTGACACTGTGGCTGTACTCAATACATTTTTGGGAGATTCTATTCTATATCTTTTTCTTGAAACAAAGTTTGGACCTACTGCACTTTTGTGGTGTTGGGCTTCACAAAAGACAGACAGAAAGCAGTGAACGGTATATCTGCAGTGGAGGAAGTTTGGTGCTTACTGCAGTATTTCTAGTCTGGATCCAGACCTCTCAGTGGCCGCACACATCTCTGATTTGTTCAGAGATTCAAACAGGGCTGGTGTTACGCCCATTGATGGCTGTTTTCACAGTTTGGAGAAACAGTCAACCAGTCAGAGAATGAGGACGAACGTGTATATCATCTCCTAAAGTCATGACAAATCACAATGAGATTGACACAGCTGTAGAAGTTGTTGTGTCAACTTATAGCAATAATTACTCTTAAATCTACAATTTCTTTAATCAATGTGCAAAAAAACATTAAAATAACGTGTCAACTGAAAATGACATAATACGATAATGTCAGACTGAATATAATCTGACTCTCGCGCTTCAGCATGGCAGGAAAAGTGCAGTGTTTCTGCAGCTGTGTTCTTGATTTGCTAAAGGTAATGCTGTTTTAATGGTGGGGGTTTTTTCAGACGCACCAGAATTGATAAGCAGAATTGGAATCAGATTCTATAAAATCCATCCCCGACCCAACCCTTTCCTGGGAGTACAGCAACTGTGTGTGTTTTTGTGTGTGTGTGAGTGTGTGTGTGTGTGTGTGTAGCTTAACTTCCAGGGAAAGCCCAGGAAGCCCAGACCTGTGTGCCTCCCCTCCCTCTGCTTTCAGAGGAATGGTCCCATGGAATGTGCTGGCTGTAAACGCAGATGATATCAACCGTGTCAGAGTGTGTGTGTGTGTGTGTGTGTGTGGGAGAGAGAGAGAGAGAGAGAGTGAGAGAGAGTGTGTGTGAGAGAGAGTGAGAGAATGTATGTGTGTGTGTGTGTGTGTGTGTGTGTGTGTGTGTGTATTTAGAGAAGGGAGAGAGTGAGGAGCGACATGTCAGGACTTGAATCTCAATAGACTTCCACTGTGTCCTTCCTGTTCCCTTTTTTCCTGTAATACATGTCATCATTTGGACACTTGAGTGCGCATAAACACACACACACACACACACACACACACACACACACACACACACACACACACACACACACACACACACACACACACACACACACACACACACAGCCCTAACACAACTGTCAGGTTGGAGATGTATCAGCCTCATGCATTAGACAATAACAAACATCTTGGTTATGAGACGGACAAGTGAAAACACCTCGTCTACATCTTCATTGACTCCTGTTATGATTTGTTGTTTATATAAATAAATTGAAAATCCCTCCATTAGCACCAAATCAACGGTGACCTCTCAAGACTAAACTTCACCCTTCGTCCTCCCTCCCACTCCTGTTCTCTTCTCCTCCGCTAACCATTCGTCATCTCATCCTGTGTGTGTCCTGGGTGTCTTCTGCCCAATAATGACGCATCGAGACAGACAGAAATAGACCCTCCGGTTCAGACAAGCTCTCGAGGCGTCTTCTCTGCATGCCCTGGCTCACTCTTCCTCTCCGTCTCTCTCTTTGTTAGTCGATCAATAACAGCCTCAGGACTCAGACAGCCTGCCTTGGTAGTTTGGACTTTAAACACAGATGACGTACTAGAGACAAAGTGAAAACACAGAGCGTAAAAGAGGAGGGGAGGGTAAGAGGAGACAGTGGCCTCAGTGTTGGAAAGAGGGGACACACGGGGGGCCACACTGGAGTGAAAGAGACATCCAGCAGATTGTGGTTCAATATGAGGACACGTGGAAATTCTTTGTTCTCGCTCTCTCAGCAAAGAGAAATCCATAACTTCTTGGACTGTGCCAAGAAGTTATGGTTTCTGAATATTTTCCTTTGCAACTGCACACATTTTCTATATATCATAACATCCTGACTCAGACTTGCAGACTTTTTGGATGCAATTGGATATGCTGTGTGCTGATGTGGCTGCGCAATGAGACTGGGACAAGTAGGCCACGTCTAGTCTTATAATAATGACATAAAATCATATACTGTAAGAACTACGGCTGCTACTAATGATTATTTTCATTAGCGATTAAAGGTTACATCCATGTCCAAAACCAAAAGATATTTAAAATACAAAGATATACGACACCGAAAAGCAGTGAATCATTACTTTTAAGAGGCTGGAGTCTGGGAATGTTTGACATTTCTTCTACATGAAATGACTACTGAAACTATTAATAAATGATCAAAACAGTTTCAGAATATTTTTCTGTTAAAAGAATTGCATCTACTCATTCACGGCAAGGCATTGACAGCAAGTTATTCAGCATTTTTGATAACGGATTAGTGGTTGAAGTCATTTATCAACATTCGCTGGTTCCAGGTTCTCAAATGTGAATATTTGCTGCTTTCGTCTTTTTTTTTTTTTTATATGTATCATTAGTAAATGAAATATCTTTGGGGTTTGAACAAAACAAACAAGTTCAAGACGTCCCCTTAGATTGGAAAAAAGGGACATATTAATCAATAATGAAAATAATCATCAGTTGCTGCCCTACAATCTAGTCATTCCAACAGTCAGTCAAAAGAAACAGATTATGAAAAGCAACTGCCAACATGCAAGATATGAAATGTTACATCTGTAAATAATAATAAAGACTTTTCCAGTCGTTCTGTACTATTTTAACGTAGGAATCCTGCTTAATGCACTCAAACAGAGATTTAAATAGGGCTGCAAATAACAATTATTTTCATTCATTGATTCATCTGCGGATTATTGTCTTGATTTATTGATTGATTGGTCTATTAAATGATAGATTTTTTTTTTTTTAATTACCAAAAGCCCAACTTGATGTCTTTAAATGTTCAACCAACAGTCAAAAACCTTCAGACACTCAACTCACCATCATATCAGACTATGAAAAGCATCAATTTTCTCGCATATGAGAAGCAAGAACAGGAGAATGTTTGGACAGCAATCGTGTGAGGTCTCGATTTAAACAGCATCAAGCAAAGTGTTTCTTTAACTCAACCCAAAAAGGAGCCTTCTTGTAGTGGCTGTGTACAGTTCGATTTCTTCAGCTCCCGTCACAGTCAGACAATAAATTAGGGTCTAACACTGAGAATTGTCCCTGCAGTTACCATCAAAGTGTTCAGGCGAGCTCCTGTCTGTATGCAAGGTGCTCTTAAAAAAAAGAAGCAAGTTGGCAATGCAAGTGAGAGTTACCGTGAGGCCGTATCTAAAGGAGCGTGTGAAAACTTAGCTTATGCCATGAGTGCAAAATAATGCATGGCTCGCTGCATTTCAGCACAAAAACACTGCATCTTTTTCCGTGGTTACCCGACAGAGAAAAGACGCAAACAAGGAGAAGAATGCCTCGGATAGAAGTGTAGCCCACGGCTCAAGTTGGACGTTACAACACAGGAATGGACAAAAACAAAGAGAGGGGGAGACAGACAGGGGAGGGAATCCCCTGAGTGCAAAGCTATGTTCAGCAGGAATGTACTGCCGCCTGTTCTCTCATGTAACTTGACTGGCAACAGCCCAGAGAGCTGTCTGACACAGACACAGAGGGAGGGAGAGATGTGGAGGAAATACGGCGGATCTGGTGAGAAGGAGATGGGTGGAAGACAGGAAGGGTTGCACACTTAATCACTGATCATTTTTCATGTTTTCACAATTTAAAAGGTATGCATCCCTGATAGTACTGGGTGATACGACGACACGAGATACACCGCCGGGAGATGTACATTTTTCACCCGTCATAGATTTTGTAATAGCATTCATACCAAGTTTCCTCTCCCTTTATCGTCTCTGAATGTATTAGAGCACTGTGGGCGAATCAATGAACAAAACTGCTTGGTGGAAATGTTGTTTTATTGGATTTCTACTTCTATTTTTGCATCAATGTGATAAAGTGCCTTAATTTGTCCGTTATTTAATTTGCTGGATTGGGAAAAAACATACATTCCTGTCTCATATTTTATCTAGGGTTGCAACTAACAATTACCTTTATTATTGATTCATTACTTTTATTATTGATTCATCTGTTGATTGTTTTTCTTGATTGATCGATAAATTGTTTTGGCTATAAAACGTTAAAAAATAGCATAAAGAGGTGAAATCTTCATAATGCTTGTTTTATCTGATCCAAAAGTCCAAAATCCCATCCAATCATATATAACAAAGAAAATCCTCACATTTGAGAGGCTGGAGTCAGCTAATGTTTGGTATTTTTGCTTGTGAAAATGACAGAAATTATTAACTGGTTATGAAAGTGGTTGCTGATTAATTTTCTGTGATTCTTCTGGTTCCAATAGATTAATTGACTAATCGTTTCAGCGCTAATCTTTAATCTGATTTGTATTTCTGATCTTGGCATCAATAAGATAAAGTACCTTGATTTGTCAGGTATTTAATTTGCTAAATCAGGCAAAAAACAGACATTCCTGTCTAATATTTTATCCATACACATAGACATTTACTATATCATGATGTTTATCCATTTCACTATATCAAATTTTATCCATATCACCCACTCCAATCTCTGAAACATTCACTTCCTGTATTTAATGCCCATCATGTGACCAAAACAATGGTTAAAGGTTGAAAAATCGAGTGGATTGGCTCAACTATACAAAAGAAAATTCATCCCCCAAAAATCTATCTCTTATTTTTGGTTTCAAGCCAGATCACGACAAATAACTACAGATTCTTTGCTAAGTTTGCCTTTGGGTTGTAACTGCGTCCCAAAGTAATAAAGAAGTGATTATTAATGTAATTTTTTACCACAGTAAGAGTGTTAAGACTGTCTCAGCAATTTAAAGAAATACTGCACTGAAACAAATAAAGTGAAAATGTATGCTAAGCAGTAAAAAAAAATCCAATAAAACTATCTGCTGTAGTCTCCTGAAGCTGAGACAAATAATCATGATATCATGAGAAAAATAGAGTTATCAGAGTCCTTTTTCATAATCATGCAGCCATAACGGAGAGAAAATGTGAGCCAGAAAGCAAGAGGAATGGAGGTGGAGCCTTAGGTTGTTCAAGGTAACACAAATCAACCTGATAGCCCTCTGTGTGTGTGTGTGCTGAAAGTGTGTGTGCATGTACAAATTCCCCTCCACCCAGCGTCATATTCATATGACTCGTGATACTGAGGTCAAAGCAATCACTTTGCTAATACGCTGACATATGGACATGCTGCACTCGCATTACCCCACCCAATCCCACCACACACACACACACACACACACCTGCACAGTATGACATAATCCTTTCCATATGATGATGTCAGATTATTGATATGTCCCAATAGTTCACTTAACACGATGAAGAGAAATCACCAAGAGGGAAGGAGTGAGGAAGGAGGAGGAAGAGGAGAAGGAGGAGGAGGAGACATGATGCAGAGTTTGGGGGCAATTAAAAGGCTGGGTAACGAGGCTAATGAGTAGACAGGTGGCCCCATTACAGAAGCAGCCGCACACACTCATTAACACACTCGTACACACAAAACCTCCCCTCTGGCTGGGATTAGTGTGTGTGTGTGTGTGTGTGTGTGTGTGTGACCCCCCTGTTTCCCCGTTAATCAGTCGTCACATACGCGACTGCAGGCAACAGGGTGTTTCTGTGCAGGGGCATTGTGTTTTGTGTGTGTGTGTGTCTGGAGGCGAGAGTGTGAAATTGGAGTGATAAGGCAGTTAACATTCAAACCTCCCCACCTGCCCTGTGCAACCCCACCAACACACACATATAGATATAAACACAGACACACACACACACACACACACACACACACACACACACACACACACACACACACACACACACAGTTCAACATTTGTTTCTTTCACTCTGCTCTTGCCTCTCCACTCCAGCACTACATCTGTATAAGTGTGTATGCGGAGAAGTAGGCATTTGTTTGTACGAATGAACAGGATAATGAGATACCGCTGAGCCAGTGGGGGAGGGGGGGGGGGGACTTTTTTTTTTTTTTTTTTAAACAATACTCTTTCAAGGTAGTGTCAAGTGTTTGCCCAGGAAAGCAAAAAACAGACTGATGTGGTTGTAATTACACAGAAATAGACAGGTATGGTGATGCTTTATGTTTACCCAGAAAGCTCAGCAGATGCACACATACGCAGCACAAACAACAAACACAAAACAGCAGAGTCACATGAGGATAAGTCTGTCTCTGAGTATCCTTGAAAAGCAAGAAGAAAAACATCCCACAGGTAGGTTAAAAAAAAGCTTCTGGAGCAACCAAGACACAAAGATGCACCGGGAGTCCAGCTGGACAAGAACCAGAGACGTGAGGGACAGAAAAAGAAAGAAAGATACAGAAGTGGGGGAGAGGTAAAGGCGAGCTGGGGATAAAAGCGAGCGAGGAGATGGATGGAAGAGCGAGTGCTACAACAGCCCAGTGACATTTGGAGGATACATCTGTATATCTGTGGAGCTTGTATGGGTAGTGGTAGTTATTATCTTTTGACAGAGAAAGGAAAGAGGGGAGACGCGGGTCAGTCAGTCAGCCAGTCAGGCCTGGAGACAGGCCTGTGGCTGGATTTACACTCTCCGGTCCGGGAACCGCAACCTCACCCTGGAGAATAGGAAAGGGACAATTGCCTCTTTAAGAATGGAGGGAAAAGTGTGAAGGGAGAGGAGGGAGGGGTGCATGTGAGTGATGTATGCATGTGTGTGTGTGTGTAAGGGGTCCTCCAAGCCCAATTAAGCCTGACTGCATGTCGGAGGGCTGTGCCAAACATGCCCCACCTGTTTAGAGAGGGCCAAGGGGCTAATGAGCACTGCCTGGAGGGGGAATAGCATGAGCGAGAAAGAGAGGAAAATGGGAAAGAAAATTCCAGGGAATTAAAGAATAAAGATGACATTCCCCTGTTTTTGTACCCGTCTTCTCTCTCATTATGCAGCCGCAACACAGACACAATGTCAGAGGAATTTCACTGCTAAAATTAGCCTTTGTTATCATATGCAATCATACGGTATAGGCTAGATACATGTGACAGGGCGGTGTACACACACACACACACACACACACACACACACACACACACAGAACCTCCAATCAGTCAGACAAAAACATGCAGCAAAGAAAATTCAAACCAGAAATGGGTGGAGAAGCAGAAGAGCAAGAGGAAGGGGCATAATGAAATAATAAGAGCCAAATATTGTGCAATAGGAGCAACAACAGTTTGCGAGACAGAACGACTAGTGTGTGCGTGTGTGTGTGCGTGTGTGTGTGTATATAACTGTCGGTGAGCTTGGGTGAAAGAAGCCCATTGTCTGGCAGTGTAACTCAAGCTCACAGCCCCAGCTTTGCCTCGAATGAGCAGTGAGGCTGTGGCATGCATCCATCCTTCCTTCCTTCCTTCCTTCCTTCCTTCCTTCCTTCCTTCCTTCCTTCCTTCCTCATTCTCACTCCTTCCTCCACTCCATTCAACCAGACTTAGGAATAGTTTTGGGAAATACACTCATTTATACATTTTCTCGCTGAGACTTGGATGAAACGTTCATACCACTTTCATCTGGTATCATACATCTGTCTGCTAAAAATATACAATCACAGCTAGCAGTTAAGCCAAGCTAACCATGGCTCTGTACAAAGATCACAAGATCCGCACCTCTAAAACTCACTAATTAACATGTTACATATCTCATTTGTTTAATCCATAAAACTGAAGAGTAAAAAAGATAAGTTGCGGTTTTACGGGGGATATCTTGTCATCACCATGAGGTTTCTAGGCAACCAGAAGGGACTTCAGGAAGTTACCCCTCCTGGCCAAGAAATAGTCTAGCACGTAACCTCCTGTAAAACCACAACTTGTAGTTTTTAAATCTGTTTTTTCCCCCCCACGGATTAAACAAACAAGATATAATGTGTTAATTAGTGAGATTTAGAGGTGCTTAGAGCATAGTCTTTATGCTAAGCTAAGCTAACCAGCTGCTGGCTGTAGTCTTATATTTACCGTACAGATATGAGAGTAGCAACAATCGTCTCATCTAACTCTCGGCAAGAAAGCGAATATATTTCCCAAAATTGTCGAACCGTTCCTTTAATTATCTACTGACCAAAGACTTCAAACAAACTAACATTTACACATTCAAGTGACCAGAGCAGTGAGCGGAATTTAATTGCTTATTTGATTTTTTCACACTACATCACACAAACACATATATGCCAGCACACACACAATCAACTGGCAGCTGCTAACCCTGAGATTAAGGCCAGTGTGACAGACGTGATTCAGGCTACATCTGTGGCAGAGAGAGAAAGAGAGCAGAACAAACAAACGTAGAGTAATATGCAGCTAACATACACTGAGCAGCAAATTGTTACTAGCTAGTGGAGAGGAAAAAACAAGAGGTGGAAAAAAAAAAAAGAGGAAGAAGAAAAGCAGTGGAGCCACGCACCATCTGTTGGGTGCATATTGACTGAGCATTCAGAGATTCAAAAGGCTGTTAATTCCACACAAAATCCAACATAGAGGGAAGACCTAGAAATGCTGTTATCAAACAACCTTTTAATAAAAAAATTGAAAAAGAAGAAGGGAAGATGTTTGACTGGGGAAGGATGTCCCCTGCCCTTTTTGATGTTCCTGTCTTTGGCTTAAAAGAAGAAAGGGATTAAAAAAACAGATGTTGTGTTTGCGTTTGATGCAAGCAGGCTTTTAGTAAAAGAACCTGGCCTTTGGTCATAGCTAAAATTGAATTAAATCTCCATTTAGACCCGCCACAAACAGCTCTGCTCCGCCAGCGTCCATGTTCTCCTCTACTCTCAGCTCTATCTTCCCCTTTTCTCTCATCTCTCTCTTCTTCTGTCCTTCTTAAACCATTACCAATGACACTGAAAATAATTGAAAAGCCTGCTCAGTCCGCACCACAAAACTTCAAACCTGCTTTTCAAGAAAAGCATGAGAAAAGGGAGGGAGGAGAGATGGAAGAGAGGCTGAAAAAGAAAAGTGAGGAGGAGAGGGGAGATTTTTTGGGGGCGAGGGGGGTGAGCTGCTCATTGATATGACAATTTGATTTTCTGGGCTCTGGCGTGAAGCAGCTTAAGAGGGCATCCCTCTATTATAAGGCCTGTGACATCTAGCCTCTCCAGCTCCTCAGCCCCCACCCTTTATATGTGTGTGTGATTGTAAGCTGGTGCATGTGTGTGTCTGAGTACATGTGTTTTTCACTGTGTGTACGTGTGTGTGTGTGTGTGTGTGTGTGTGTGTGTGTGTGTGTGTGTGTGGCAATGTGTGTGTCTGTCCCAGGCAGACTCTCCCCTGAGTTTCCAATCCGGGAGAATGTGAAGTCGGAGCAGCTGTCGGCCTGGCAACGCTCCGCACCAACCAAGCGGGATAGAAACTTATCAAGCATCAGCACCCCGACATTCAGCACAGCAGAGGACAGGGTACATGCAGGGTGTGTGTCTCTGTGTGTGTGTGTCAGCCTCAATAACCATTCATGTTGTCAGTAACTATTAGGCATTTAGCTGAAGACCCCACCCAGAATGATTTAGTCAGAATTCAAAAGCAGGATAAAATGTAAATGTCGCTATTTGGAGCATTTTAACATCAATAAATCTGCGCTAAATTAATTTTGAGCCTGGCAGCCTCTATCAGCATCTACAGTGCCTTTCACAATGTGTGCCACCTGGTTGGATTTGGCATGAAATCTGCTCGTTTGCCTTATAGAACTAAACTGGCATAAGGCTGCTGTTCCTCCAGCACAAGCTTTGGGATTTTCTCGCAATGGAAGAAAAGGGAAAATAACAAGCGAAAGGCTGATGGAAAAAAATATACATCACAGCTGACATGTTTATCCTATTCACTAAAGTGAAAGTAAACAGAGGCCAGGGGGCAAAGCCAGAGTGCTCCTTCAAGAGAGGCAAGAAATATTAAAATAAATGTTCCCTTTAATGGTCGTGCATAATAAACTAGTCCTCAGTGCAGAAACAAAAAGCTGTTTTTAAGCATCATGTGTTTGTCTGAGGTAATGGAAGTCAAAATTAGTGCTAAGTTTCTGAAAAAAAAAAAAGACTTGTAGGAACATTTTGCCTTGTTTGAAAAACAAGAAAAAATTATATTTCCAGTATATAATAAAGGGTCCTATTTTTATAGTTGACTTGCCGGTGCTGAATTCAAATGGAAATGGTACTCTACTGTCTCTGTCAACACTTAAAAGACGTGAAAAGATTTAAATAAAGTTAACCACAGCATTTTCATGTCACTTGTTGCTGTTTATCTGCTAAAAGACAGTTTTTTCAAGGCGGACATTTTGACTTTTCTTGACAGGAAAAGCACAGCTGAAACAAATTTTGCAAACGATGGCTCAGTTCCATCAAGTGTCCCAGTAAATCATGACAGTGGGCCAGCACGCACAATAACCAGGACGCTGGAACTGGCTCACCCAAATGGAATGCAGTTGTTTTTATTGTTATTAATTACACCTGTGATTTTCCTGCTATGACAAGCCAAAATGTCAGATTCAATGTCATACTTGTTCTGCCCGCCTTCTATTTAAGCAGACTTCCTGTCCTTGCTGCTATGTAACAAGCAGCATGCCAGCACAGCCAATGACCTACCATTTTTGCTGTAGTTTTCCTGTGCAATAGGGACATATTATTGACATTTTGGGCATGCTTTCATTCAGTTTTATGTAAAATTAGATCATCTATGAAAACTGCTGGCTTGATTTCAACCTGTCTTAACATCTCATTGCTTCTTTCTTGCTATGTTGTTGTAGCAATGTCGACGTGAACCTAGATCTAAGAAATTACTTTGATGACAGAACGGACGGCCAAAACAACACAAATCATACCCAAGTTGTATTAAACTATAATTATCAAAGTGTGTTAAACA
Organism: Enoplosus armatus; assembly: GCF_043641665.1. NCBI lineage: Eukaryota > Metazoa > Chordata > Actinopteri > Centrarchiformes > Enoplosidae > Enoplosus > Enoplosus armatus. The sequence goes on from NC_092194.1 coordinate 14,962,696, forward strand.
AGTGTTAAAAATAAGGTTGGGCATAGGGTTGGGCATTTAGTCATAATGGGCTTTGGAGCAGATGTTAGTCAATGGAATGTCTAACAGTAACAGTATCAGTGTGTGTGTGTGTGTGTGTGTGTGTGTGTGTGTGTGTGTGTGTGTGAGAATGTGTTGCAGCACATCCTACTCTCAACAAGGCTAACAAAACAAGATTTTGTCTCCTTGGACGATATCAAAAGACTGTTTGGGTGGAGGCTGATTTGTAATTAAATTCATGTGCCCAGCCAGAAGAAACACGTACTGACGAGTGCATGTGCGCGTGCAGGCACACATACACACACACACTGCTAAAGGAGTGAGTCAGGGTGAATCCGAGAGAATCCCAAACAAATCCTTGGATCAGATGCTGTGGTAGGGGGGTGCAGGAGGGGAAAAAAGAGGGTAGACGATGTGTGAGGATGGTTGATTGTGTCTAAAGGTCATATTTATAGTGAGTATGCCGGTCACTAGAGACAGACTGAGTATATTATGGCTAAAACTCACAAGAGACCATGTGCCAGGGGAACAATACACTATGCAAATTAAGCTTGTCCATATGGTGAGAGTCAACTGAGTGCTCAACACACACACATGCACAGAAACACGTCTGTTGAAGAGCCAAGTGCTGTCCCTCATTCTCATGCTAAATCTGCAAAGCCTTGTAACAGCTATCTCTGCTCAGTCTGCGACAACGACGAAAAAAGGGAAAGTGAGGAGGGGAAAACAGAATGAGAGGAGAGGAGGGGAGATGGATAGGGAAGGAAGAGGCAGACGCTCAGTAGAGGAAATAAGAGAAACCAGCCAATACTGTCTTCTGCTCCTCCTGATTAGCATTCAGTCGGAACTGGAGAAAACAGTTAGTAGTTGGGCCCTTATCAGAGCCTGCCTGCATACCTCCCACACTGGGTCACTGTGCTGAAAGCTAACTGTGTCTTTTTCCCATGTCTTCCCACTGCCTATTATCTGTTAATCCACCCACACTGGTTCATCCCAGTGTAACAGGAAACATTATTAACTGCTGAAAAAAGATCGACCTCGAGACACGCGGGGAAAGCTAATCGCCCAAAAGCCTGTAGGACAAGTCTGTTCATCTAGCCTACGGCGTGTCGTCTCGCCTGACAGTGGGGCCGGTCTGCCTACGCAATGCTTTGGACAGTGACCCAGCTAGTTCACAACCTGTCCCCAGGGGAGTGACGGCGGGACAGAGGGATAAGGAAGAAATAGGAGGGATTGGAGGAGTAAAATATAGACTTTGTAGCTGTAGAGGTCAGACATGGTTCGGCGCTGAGAACGTGTTCCAAAGAGATGCTGCTGTAACAGAGGCATTTTACCAACCCTGTACTTTATTTTGTAGCATTTAACCTCCAGTGTACTACCAGCAGCTGGCAGGAGCTTCAAACTCGCAAACACAAATCCTCGTTAAAAGTAAATAAAACCATCTGTAAAGGTTGGAGGTAGCCACCGCTTCCCAGCTGGGGGTTAAATTCCCCCTTAAACTTTCCCCCCTTGATGGTCGTACAGCGGAGATTGTTCCACTGGAATGTGTGTGTGTGGATCTGTGTACGGTGTGTATTGGAAAGAAAAGGGTAAGCAGTGGTGGAATGATGATCCTGTGATTTCCCCCGGGGCCACATCTGCCCTCGTTGAGCAGGCCGCCTTTAAAAAGCTCCATCCGACATTCCTGGAGCATTCCGCCAGCATTCATCACCCGCTCCAAGACCCCTCCTCAAAAACCCCCACTTGCCCCTGCTGAGTGCACCTCTCCCCCTCCACTTCCACTAAAAAAATCTCTGAAGCTAGATCCAGAAATGTGCAGAATGTCTGCTGTGAGACTTAGCAGAGCCAGAGTGTGATCCCTCCCCTACCTCCCTGCAGCACAGGGGTCATTGTTCATCCTCCTCTGTTCATTCCTCACTCAATCTCTTTTCTCTACCTCTGCAGGGATTTGCGTCTCTCTAATAGAGGCATCTACCATGTCCCACTAACTGTTGGAACAGCTGGAGCCGGGATGCGTGCGGAGTGCTGCCCATTATGTGTATGTATGTGTGCGGCTGGGTGTGTGATCGGGCATGCACAGGCGAACATCTGTGCCGAGAGGAGCGATGGGAAATGATGTCGCAAGCGCCAAGCCAGGAATATCTGTCACACTCTGCCATATCAACGCGTCCGGCTGCATGCACACACAAGCACGCACGGCTGAGGATGGTGGTGCTCAGGCACGCCGACACCCACCAAACGCGACTCGGCTTTTTATCACACGCCATAAATCACCCATCTTCTAATTGTCCCCGACTTCCCTGGTCTCTGACAATCTGCTCCTTGACAACCAGCCCGTATAACTGACAAACTGTGCCCTCGACAACCGTCATCCTGGGTAACCGGTGCGTTTATCAGGGGCCGCCATCCCTTTTGGAGTGGTTTCTGCTTGGCAAACCCCTGAAAGTTTGATAAGGTGAAGGTGGGCATGAAGCTCCATATTTAGCCACTGCTGTCAAACTCTGATTTAGCACAGCAGGTAATTGCACAGAGTCACAACGAAGCAGGCACGGAGTGAGTTAGGGGTGTGGGATGGGAAGGAGGGAGGGTAGGCTAAATTATGCTGAATAGCACTGCAGTGATATCCCCCTTTGCTGTTGAAACAATGCATCGCCGCCAACCACTTTTCATTGAGACAGCAGCATCAAAGCAAGAATAATGGATCCTTGCAGAAACCTCAGCTCGATAGTTGGAGAAACAAAGCTCTCATTGTAATCTCAGGCTCTCTCCCTCCTCTCGTGCATTCATCCCAGTGTTAATCCTTTTCACATTACTCTGACTCTACTGTAGGCCATTAGAGGAAGAGAATTAGAATTCTACTGTAGATTTCTAATCTGTTCCATTCCGTCCTGCTCCCATGTTCAATCAGCACTTGGCAGCAGAATAAAGAAAATACAAGAAATCTATAAAGACGTTGGACAGATTCATCAGAGCTATACACGAATGTTCATTGGAAGCAAACTCCAGATGAGTTTGTGTTACATCAAATATCAGACCATACCTCGCCATATCGCACAGTACTCTTTTGAAGCTTGACGCAGTGACACCTGCAGGAAACAGATATTAAGTTTCTCTAGCTAACATTTTAGGTTCAAAGTTCATTCAGTTGTTTTGGAGCTTTTGATCATATCACACAAGCTTCTTTTTTTGTTTTGTTCACTGCTGTTTCCAAGGTCCAACCTTTTAAGCCAACATGGATGAGAATTGCTTAAAGTAAAAATGGAAATGTGAACATCTACCCATTCCAACTGGGCAAACTATTTTGATGAAGATCATGTGATATTGTTAAAATCAAACTCAAATCAACCTTTATCATCCAAAAGAGGAAATTAATTCGGTCATGGGTGCAAAAACATAAAAAATAAAATAATAATAAAAACAATCCATAAAAAGAGGCCATACCAGAGAAACGCTGTACATCGTCTCCTTTAGTGGAAAGCTACAGAACAGTTACTAAAAGGACACTGGGGTGAGATTGTTTTCTCAATATCTTCATAAACTGTGGTGAACTTTTAATATCCTTATTTCTTCGTTCAGGTGTTCCTGCATCATCATCTGCTGCCAAAGGCTGATACAACTTACAACTACAACCTACTTAAAAATGACCAAGCAAGGCAGGCAAGGCAGAATACATTCAAACTCAGGCGTCAAAAACAAAAGACATGGATTTTCACCATGAACTCCTACACAAATGTGGCTTCGGAGGCCATCTCAGGTTATTGCTCAAGTTGTGCGGCTCTGAAGTACAGTCTGTGGCTGTTCCTTTTCTACACATTCACAGATTCACAGAGAAAAATCTCCTAGTGATGGAATTGATTCCTCTTCTAACCATCACATGTGATAGCTTGAGGTCTATTTGGTGGACAGTTTGACCGCAGGGTTAAAAAGAAGTGACCACAGATACAAAAGTACAGGATGCTATTGACTACAGCTCCACAGATCCATAGCCACCGGACTGGAGCTGGCCTGTAGGGGGAAAAGGGCCAGCTGGAAAAATAGATGGGGGACAATGATGTATAGCATCTTCTAGGCACCAGGGGGCTTCTGTGATGATGATGAGGATAACGGATTTTACAGGGTTTCCTGAATCGACTGTGGCGACACAGAGGCCAATTCTCAAATTCAGCTTTAGGGCAGAGTTCAGGGTTTAGTTTGCACTGTGTGACGCAAAGGGGCCAAAGAGCATGTGTGTCTGTGTGTATGTACAAAGACTATATTGAGAAACCCAACAATAAAACTAAAAAGAGACATAATAAACACTATGGCTGAGATAGAAAGGCCATAATAGATGAGAGTCCCGGTTATGTCAGACTGACTGAAGTCCAAACATTCCCCACCTCTAGTCTGTTCAGCTCATTTACCACTACACTTAAGGACAAAAAATCCCCTTAATTTAAATAAAACAAAATAAATTGAATGCTTATCTCGTCTTAAAAAAAGTTAATGAACAGTATTAAAAGGAAACAGACAGTCTGGCTAGGGGAAATTAAGAAATAGCTGTTCTAAGATTAATTTTGTCAAGATATTTTTGCTTTATTGGAGCAAAGCTGAGAAGGTCAGCGAGGATTCAGTTGGGAAACGGAGGGAAGCAAACATGATTCAAGTTTGAATCCACCACTGAGCTACAAGGACACCTCAGCCTTAGCAGCAGACATTTAGTCTGAGAATTCAGACTCACTTGTCTGCACTAGATGACCACATTACTAATCACCCCTGCAGGAGACATTTGAAATGCTTGAAACTATCATGCAGCCTGAAGCTTTTGAGCCGCCAGCATCCATTATGCGATTATGAGGATATTCAAAGTTCTCCAGGGGCAGCGGTGGGTCTGTCTCTGAGGCTGCTAGGTTTGGCCTCAGGCCTTTACATAAGATTTTTGTGATGTGTGATACCTATCTGAGGGTCCGAGGGTGCCTTAAACAAAGACACCTCAGCCAGGCTTCCTGGGGGAATATGACCACAGGACAGTCTTCCACAGGACATTTATTATAATTGTGGGCATTTATGCTTTATTGGGTACCTTTTCTATTCGACAGACCTGGATTTTATTAACCCCATTTATATGTGGTAATTCAAGTTTAACATATAAGGGGTAATTCTTTTTACAGACTTTATCAGTGGTATTACAAGCTACAGCTGAAACTATTAGTTGATTTATTGATTACTCAATCAATAGAAAGTTAGAAGAGAACTCCACCAATTTAACATTGCTCTTCTATAACATGGTCGGACTCAGTTACAAGAAAAGAGGACCAAAATCAATGCAGTAGAACCAAAGATATCATCTTTTCTGGTCTTCCTTGTCAAAACCTGCCGTATAGGAGCTTAGGTTGTGTTATGCTAGTAGCGGCTAATGTAGCCTCAAGCAGAGATGAGGAGCGGGCTACAGAGGTCTAGTAAGGTCACTTCTTTCTAACTCTTCAGGCCCAACCGACGCAGACTCAAGTTACATCACTTGAAGGCCAAACACTACCTAGTTTCATGAACTAAAATATATATTTGGATTTTGGACTGTTGGTTGGACAAAACATCCAATTTCAAGACTTTGCCATGGGCTTTAGGACATTTTTATGGACATTTACTATTTTCTAACATTTGTACGATTGTTGAGATAATGATTCAGATGCAGATTCATCAACAATGAAAATGATCGTTGGTTGCAGCTTCACCACCAGCTACTCCACACTACAGTCAGGTTTGTCAGAAGTAGTCGTTTTATAAGAGTTCTTTATAAGAAGTTGATCAGTGTCAAAAAACACAAAAATGACTGACACACAATTTGGTAACATTTGTTTGTAGGATATTACTCTATTCTAGCTATTCTCTTTTTTCTCTCTCTTCTATTTGGCGTTAGTATCTTACACGAGGCACCACTCAATATGACTTTGTCTTATGGCTACATATATATAAGACCTTCAACTAATGGATTTATCTGTTCTGACCTGCAGGGCACTCCGTTTCTGAGTTTCAGCCAGTCATCTATGTTCCCCCGCTCCTTTATACTACTCCTGCTGGTATCTGAATGCAGTCAGCATAAATGAAAATATCTAGGCTCATTTCCCAACCTTAAGGGGAAACCATTAGCTGCAATTGATGTTCGTATAGTATGAAAAACAGCTTCCAGACTTGTCTTAGTGTTACGGTCTGTGAGAGTAAACATGAAGTCTTAATTTGGTTTTGCCGGTGTTGCTGCGTTATTGTTATTTCACTGTGCCTGGGCTGAGTGTTTTCAAAAGACTGCTGCATTACATTACTCTGCTTACTGTCAGTCGGCTGACGCTCGCAGCAAGACAGAAGTCTCTGGCAGGAAAGAGTCCTGCAAAAACATGACAGCCCCTTACACACTTTTAAATCCATGTTTTCTTATTTGGGATGTATGTTAGCCAGGACAGCAGTGGATTTAAAGCTGGATTTTATACCATGAAGTCTATATTTTAAACAATGAGGCAATGTTAAGACATAAGTGCACTGCAGACTGTCACTTTAATAGTAGTTTTGCAGCTGGAAAACAAGGATAAAATTCAGCCTAGCTTTTATTTTCCAACCATGTTAAAGTTTCCTGCAGCTAAATATACTTGAATCACTTGAAACCTACGTGCGTGAAAATGTTAGGACATCAAATAAGGTGTGATGAGATTCATTGCAGTCGCTGTCGGAAAAATAAAAATCCCCAAAAAGCCTCTCTGATACCTGTAGCTCTTTCCGGCTCCCAGACACACGCGGGCACAGAGTGAGTCAGGCCTGATCCGGTCTGATCCAGTCCCACGCCAGCCCACTGTGCAGCGGAGGTCAAGGACACCCCAGTGCAACCTCCACCTGTCAGCGCAGGTCAGCAGGGGAGGGATTATGGTGCGACACGGGGGACAGATTAAAGGGTGACACAAACAGAGATCTGGAGTGCCAATCTGCCGAGCAGCAGGGGATCCCCCACTTTTAGAGCGCCGGTGGATGAGATGTGATCGATGTCACATGCACACACACAAAAACACGCTCACACACATAAACTGGCAGTCACGTATACACAAAGAGGCAGCTGCTCATACAAATGCCTGATTATTGCATGTTACAGGTGTAATTCAATTTGAACCCCACCTCTCTGTAACGTCCAAGCACGTTACTTCACCAAACAGCCCTGAGTCACGACTAATACAAACTTTGCTATCTTAGCTTTAATGCGCTGTATGTTTGAAGGCACTGCAGCAAGTAATAAGCCTCAGGGCCTGAATGTGGCGTCTGTGCTGTGAGGCTGCCTGAGGAGCTTGGGCTGGGAAAATTTGTGCCACCTTTGGATTCAGTTGTTAAAACACATGATTTTACGTGATCTAGTTTCAGTTTGATTCCGGCTGTGGTCTTGCACATCATTTTCCTTCAGTCATGCTTTTAATTTCATGTCTAGCATCTCATTATACTATTAATCTTAATGTCTTTCCTTCCTCACTGTTTTGTAAAGCTGTTAAAAGTGTTTTGAAAACTGCTACAAAAAAGATGAAGTTTATTGTAATTAAAGTCTTGCTGCTCAAGTAATTGTCTAAATTGGAACTCATGAATACAAGAGGAAACATTTTATTTCCCCTCTGCCACTATCTGACAGCTTAGCGCAGCAAAGAGCACAATCAGTGCTGGATGACACAGCATTAATGCCGGTTGTTATAGGGGGAAAGCTTTTCAGTGTAACAACTTTCACTATAAGGTGATTCTGTGTCCAAATGCTGACATCAGTGGAAAATGTGCACCTCCATTCAACAAACACACATGCGGAGACACGTGCATACGCGCCGACTGTCCCAGACACAGATCCGTCATGTCCCGTGCCCTTATCGTTTAAGATGTCCAGCTTTCAACAGGCCCTCATATTCTCTCGCTCCGTCTCTCGCTTAGTTCCTTGTGCTTTCTCTCTATCTCCCTCGCAGTTTGCCACCATTCAGAAAAGCAAAATGTGAAAAACACTCTCGCCTCCAAACACTGATTTAATTAGCTGATTTAATTAACTGATTACCAAACTTCTATCTCAATGGTACAAACAGAAGCCAGCATTATTAATCTTCATAGCAACACTGCTGCACATCCCACTCACTGCTGAAGCTGTTGCACTGAAGGAAACAGGACAGCTGCCCTACTTACACACCACATGTATATACACTTACAATCAAACCACTGTAAAATTCAAATGCACCTACTATGATATGTACTGAGTGAACATGTGCACGCCCACACACACACACACACACACACACACACACACATACACACACAGTGCGTCAGCGTGCTTCAAGTCAGATGGGACAGATACTGTGAAAAAATAAAAAACACACTTTGGTTCGGAAACTGTCCCAGTGGCGCCCATAAGCTGTCACTTCTGTTCTCCTGCTGCGATTAATTCTGTGACAGTGTGTGTGAGTTTGTGCGTGAGTGTGTGTGCATCCAAGTCTCCATTGTCGTCTTTCTCCAACAAAGGAAAAAGAGGGACCCAGTTAAATTAGCAAGTTTCATTCCATCAATGTTCATCATTATTTCATGGACTCCTGAATATTTTATATACTGTGAGTGTGTGTGTGTGTGTAAGCATGCCTTCCTGGCTTTGTGTATGGGTGTGCACATGTGTGTTCATGACTGTGCAAGTCTGCATACTGCAATCGCTGTATGGTGAGTGTGTGTGTGAGTGTGTGCTGGGACATTAAGTATTAACTGAGCTGGGGGGCTCGGAGATGAACGTCCGGGTCCTCTACTATCCCAGCATGCTCCGCTGCTCTCCTGTCTCGCCTTTCCAGGATAGGAGCCTGGGGAGCTGTCAAGACGCACTGCACTGCTTTCTGTGTGTGTGTGTGTGTGTGTGTGTGTGTGTGTGTGTGTTAAAGTGTGTGTGCGTTGTCTGAGAATGGGAGGCGACTCATGCAAAACCCAGATGAGTTAATAATGCTGTTTGAGAATCCCTCTTCAAAACACACACACATTCTCAGAAAGACAAGTGTGTCCTCACACACACACACACACACACACACACACACACACAAACAGGCACACATGGGACGCTGCCTCGCTCCCTCCCTGCATGACATGTTCTTGTCTGTCCCCTCCTATTCCCTCGTCCTTTCGTTACACGGGCGGCGGGGGGAAAAAAAATGAAACGAGGAAAACACAGAAGAAAAGACAGATTGAGGAGAGAGGCGAGGGACAGGAAAGAATGTGTCTGTTTCGACGGAGCGCTGACATGAAGCAGGTGTCGCCAGTAAATTTCAACTGCCATCCCTCCTACTCCTCCCTTCCTCTCAATCCCACTTTTTCGCGCTTTTTACCTCGGCGCCCTCTGTTCCTCCTCATTCGTTCTTCCTATCTGGGTCATCCTTTCTTTTGTTTCCCTACCAGTGTACAGCAGGTAGAGAACAAGGCGAAAAAAACAAAAATTAAGGAAAAAAGGAAAAAAAGAGGGAGCTTCTGACAAAATATCCGTGGAAGAGAGTCCAGTACGGCTACAAGTCTCCACGGCTCCAATCACCGACAGTTCTTTTATCAACTTCACATGCAGAGACAATTATATATCTGTGTCTGTGTTCTGGGTGCCAGCCTGAGGAGCAGACTCTGGCTGGCGTTGTGGTGATGGATGATAGATTGTTTTGGCAGTTGTTGTTGTTGTAGTGTTGGCCTTCTGGTTAGTTAAAGAAAAAACAAAAGAAATAGAAGAAGAAGAAGACGAAGAAGACGAAGAAGAAGAAGAAGCAGACTTGCTGCTTTCATGTCAACATCAGTGGCACGATGCAACTGGAGACCAGATTCACATTCAATGTGTGTGCGCACACACACTGTATTCACACAGATGAATGTACACACACTTGCAGGAGGAAGCAGGGTGCTGGGCTGGAAACACAGATTTTCAACAGATTGTAAAACTGAAGACCACTCAGGGGAGAGAGGGAGGGAGGAGGGGAGAGAAGGAGAGAGAGAGAGAGAGAATGGAGGATAATAAAATGAATTGGAGAAAACAGACGAGTGGGCGGTGGAACGTGGAGAAACACCTTTCGTGAATACACCAGAGTGCACCACAGAGCCAACACACACTATACACACACACACACACACACACACACACACACACACACACACAGGTCCGTACAGGTGCTGTTTCTGGGCTTGGCTCCGCTGCAAAGACGAGATAAGGGACTGAAGGGAGAGGAAGGCAGAAAAAAAACAGAAGAAGGAGGAATGGAGAGAATACAAAATGATGGGAAATTAGAGAAGAGGTGCTTCAGAGGCGAGAGAGATCACAAGAGACAGCTCAGGGAAAACAACATCCTGCAGGTGATCACACACCCACACACACACAAACACACACGTTCACACTTATAAAGAAATCACACAAATACACTAGTCCCATAGGCTGCATGAATAGAGGGAAGGAAGAGGCCAATCCCATCTGGGATAGCAGAAATGTCCCAACAGGGGGATAACACACACACACACGCACACGCACACACACCCATGCAAACACACTGCGAAGGGGAACAAACACAGACACAAAGACCTTCAGACCTTCAAAGTCGAGTTAACATTTAATCAGTTCAAGTAAATCAACACATGTGGAGCTTGTGTATGTGACCTGAGATTGTAAATGCACGCAAGACTAACAAAGTGTGTGTGTGGCTCAGGGACTGTGCTTGTGTGTGGAAAGCCACAAGGACGGTGCAAATTGTTAGATCAAGAAACCTGAAGGACACAACTTCGAGTCTTGTGACAACAGAACTGATTTAAAACAAACACACAGACAGGTCAAGATAAAAAAAAAGGTCTTACCTGTTGCAGAAGAGGCCACGTTGAGGAGGACGATGGGACAGCCATGAAAAAGACAAAACAAAAAGAGAGAGAAGATAGGGAAGGTTAATAATGAGTTGCATTGACATGCGGCCGTCACAACTTGTCCTAACAACAGAGTGACACTGTGTAAACATTAGATAACCATATACAACCCTTAAGCAATCGCACCGCCGGAGATCAATAGCTCAAAATGCCACTCCTTGGCTCATTTAAGGGACACAGAAGAATTAATTTGACAGCCTGACAAGTGGAGAAAAAATGAACAGCGAGACGGGCCGACGGGCAGGAAGGAAGGCCAGTCAGAAGGACAAAATGATAGGTGGATGACCTATTTATTTGGCAAAAGGAATGACAGGCAGGCCAGCAAACAGACTGGTAGACAGATGTATAAATTGGGAAAAGAGAGAGGGAGAGATGGACAAGTTGACATATGGGCATGTTGGGAGTGACAAAGACAGCATGCCAAAAGCAGGGAGTTTGTGCAACCATGGGGACAGGATTGCCTGACACCTAATTATAAATGAATGAGAGATGTGTGCTCAAAGAGGCTGATGCTCAGGGGAGAAACACACGCAAACACAAGGTGAGAAACTCCCTCCCTGGAGTGGGCGGCCAGATGGACAGGAAGAGACAAGGGAGGGCGGAAGAAGACGTATCAGAGGAGTGAATCCCCGTTTGCTTTTGTCTTCCTCCAGATCTTTCTGCTGGTGAGGGCCAAGCTTCAGAAACCAATCCAAGTTGGACACACACACACACACAAGCAGGTATGTTCAGGGGGAGGCAAACAGAAGGACGGAGGAATTACGAGACAAGGCGTCAAACAGAGAGAAAGTGCGAAGGGAGAAGAGAGAGGGAGAGTGGGTTGGTGTGTGTGTGTGTGTGTGTGCCGATGCCTGAAATAAGCCTGATGGCAGCTGTCAGCTTCTATCTGATGGAAGGGAGAAGAAGAGCAGGAGAGAGAGAGAGATACAGAGAGGGTCGGAGAGAGATGAAGAGATGACAGAGTGAGCACAGGTAAGAAATGGAGAGACAGGGAGACAGACACAGAGAAACACTGAGGGAGGGACAGAGGGGGATAGAAGAGGAGGCAGAGATAGCATCTCTTATTCCACAGGGACCACATCCTATTCTAGCTATCCACACAAGTCAACACTGTCAGAAACCATATGTGTGCGTACGTGTGTGTGTGTGTGTGTGTGTGTGTGTAGCAGTAGGTGAGCATGCGATGGAGTCACATTACTTTCACCTCAAAGTTCATCGAAAGGAGATGTGGCAAAGCTGACAGCTAACGTGTGTATGGTCATACATATGTATTAACGCATTAAAATGCAACGTTACTATCAAGCTAACACCCAAACTCAAGCACACAGATGGGTTGACATTGGGACGAACGACACGTCCTAACCTCAATTCAGTGACACTGGGAGGCACAGGGAGTCAAGGAGAAGAAGGTAAGATCCTCATGAAGCTGGTGTACCACATTTATGAAAGGATAATTCTGGTTTATAACAATTTGGGTCTTATTTTTGCTCAGATTTTCCCACGCTGGTTATGACAACATTGCCCAACGGGGCAAGAAACGATCACACAGGTTGAAACCAAGCCAACATCTTAACCAGATTATCTAAAGCACTTCATTTGGGGGTAAAACTGAAACTAAGCGCACCTGTAATGTTTGTAATAATCCCTCATTGCAAAGTCGGTCTGTGCAAAATCGAGCTCTTAGCAGCTCTTTTAGCAATTTCACCCAGTTTTCAGATCTCAGCATTTAACTTGGTAGTAATGATGACCACCAGTACGAAAAGGTTACTGTTAGTGCAATAATAATAAAGGTTACTTTATTTGTACTCACAAGTAGATTTGGTTTGCTGTAGACGACAAGGCATCCACCTTGATACACATTTTACAAAACAACACGGACACAACAGACAAACACGATAAAAGTACTCAAGGCTCAAGTAATCAGGACTTAAAAAGAGAAAAACAACAATCAAAAAAACCCTAAAATAAATACATATATTCTTTAAAGTGTCCATCTTAACTTGTACATTCTAGTAAACATATTGTGAACCGCACTGCTTTAGTATGACGTTGTAGAGCCTCCACTGTGCTCACTGTTCTGAAACGAAACTGAATGGTGTCTGAACAGTGTGACTAAATATAGCTCTGGTATTTTTTCCACAATGTGCATGAATGTAAACAAAAACTGAAGTACAGCCCCAAAATACAGACACTTGTGTGGCATAGGAGTGCACAATACATTAGTTCTAAACAGGCTGTTTTAAGAATTTGAAATTGAAATTAAAACTTTTCTGATGACTGAAAGGAACAGATTTGGCCCCCTTTGATCCTCGTTTTCTTTGATAGTCAGATATTTGTAGCTGGAGAAGACTTCCTTAACAGCTAAACAAACATGAAGCATCAGCATCTGCTGCGGATGTGGATCACTGCACTGATTACCACACTCCCCTTAGAAATTGTGCCTGTTGTCGTCCTAATGTACAAAACAAAGGATTATCCCGCTATGTATGAAATGAGATTCTGAATAATTAACATCCCGATTTACTTCATTTCTCGGGTTTACAATGCGGTTACTTGAACCACCGAGACTTTTCTCTGAAAACGTTTCTGCTTCATTCATGTTGTTCAGTGTTTGCGAAGCTGAGGCGGATGGCGGTCGGATCTCATCCTCCTCACTCCAAATGCTTCTCACTTCAGAGATGCAGTGAGACGTACTGAGCCCGCCCCCTCAACAAGGTCCTGGTCTGATTGTTTTGGTCCCAAGTGAAATTACACGGCCCAATTTCTTATACGGCCCAATAAACTGAAATAAGGGAAAACACTTCTAGTTTGAGAAAGCTGCTTCTAGTGATTTAGCTGTAGAAGTGACCTCATCTAAAGGAGATGGACACAAACTGGCACTCTTCACATCAGACTAGTGACCCAAGAAATACGGCAATCAGTGTGAAATGTGTAAAATAAGTTGGTGAGAGAAAACTGGCCAAGTAAATCCAGCCTCCAAAACAAAACAAAGTAGCTCTTTTTCATGTGACAAAACCACTTCCAGTGCTTCACTTGGCCTCAACTGATATCCAATCTGCATCACATTAGCAATGTAAGAGAGTGTTAAACACAATTACAGTACTTAGTGCATGTAAAGAGGGGACAACCCATTTTTCTATGCATTTGTAAGCATTTATAGAGCTATAACTGACCCTCTAAAAACATCTGTAGTGTATCTTCAGTAATACTTGAAAGCACAATTATAGCTCAGTGTTGCTTCATGGCACGACAGCCATGTCATGTTGAATAACAGTGGTAGAAAAATCATACTAATGAACATGGCATAGCTGTCAAAAAAAAATCTATTTAAAGCTGCATTAAATTATTTTTTTTGCCACCTAGGGTCAGTGGAAATAAGCTGTAAACACACCCACATATCTTTTTCTGTAGATATGGCAAACATGCTAGCAAACAGTTGCTAATTTACATATCCAGAAGATATGGAGCAACATTAGCATTCATTTGGTGTTATGTTTCTTGCCACCATGATGAATTTAAGTTGAATATTTGCTCTCCTGTTAACTCCACTTTGTTCTCCACTAACTCCTGCTAAATGCTCCACCATGTTAACCAGCTAGTCGCCAACTTGTTGCTGAGCAGTACGATGGGTTTATCAGAGCTTTTATGCCACTTGTGTCCGGAAACACTGATGAGAGCTGTGAGAGTGAACCAAAATAGTAAAATTTTAAGTGAGGAAACCAAAACAATGAGCTGCAAGATACCAAAAGGCTCCATAGAGCTGGAAGGAACTGCAGTTAGATGCTAAATCTCTGTGGGTTTGTCACTAAACAAGTTGTCATTTTTATCTATTCTTAATATAGAAATATGGATTGTAGTAGCTTTAATAAATCATTTGTATTAGATTTCTTGAGTGTGTAACTGCCTGTCTTCAGCATCTAACCACTACACAGACAACCGTAGGAAGATAAGATTTTATGATTTCTCAAACCTGCCTCTGTATTGGGACTGCACGATGAATCATATAAAGACAAGGCAATTCAATACTCCAAATCACCTGAGGCTGTCACTTTTTTTTTTATTAAAGAGCAAAAAATTGTTTCAGACAGCTCCCTACACAACTTAATTTGTTGCTGTGAAGACTCTTCTGGCCAATACACAAAGATGCATGCTGGAGAAAATCCTTCAGCCCGTTTAACCCATACAAACCTCAAGACTGCCCATTGTGTATTATTAATTAGCAGTGAAATTTTAATTTAAGAGGGAAAAAAGCTGTTGAACTGCGATGCAACTCATGCCAATGTACAATGCACAATTCATAAGAGATGAAGCTGTGATCTTTTTGTCAATACTCGGCAAGCCTTTTCTCTAACCATCAGGCTACTGCTGCCCTTATATAATCTTAAATACCTGTTTAATAAAAACATGAAATGTACAATACATTTTAAATCTTTGCCATGCATGACACATTTTGATCCTTTGGCTGTGATCTACAACTCACTGTGTATGCCTGCCAAAGTTAACCCACTGGCAACAGAATTTCCTCTTTGAGGTGAGTGGAGAAAAAAAAAAAAGACAGGTATAGATGTCGAGAGTTTGGATTTAAAATCGTAAATCTAAGCTCTGAGAAAGCTGACAGCTGCTCTCACAAAATAGTGCCAGAAGAAAAAGGGTAGAAACGTATCGGTAACAGTATTTTATTGATGGAAAAACATGATAAATGCATAATTTCTTATTTCTGAAACTGGATATTTAAATGTCTTGGTATTAAACTCTTCATGCGGTGTTTCATTATCATGATAATGCCGTCAGAACTGATGAATCAAAGAGCTGTTTATCTGAATTTTGTGGCTTGGAGTGTGTTGTAAAGAAAGTTGTAAAGGGCATTGTAATGGACCCCTGTGTGCAGTTGTTCACTTGAAGCACTTCAGACAAGGCTCCAAAAGGCCAGAACACCATGCCCGACCTTTTCACCCCAACACACACACACTCTCACACACACTCAGTCTCAGAAACGCCAAAAGGCCTGACCTCTTTACGCTGATTAACATTCCTTCGGGGGGGGGGGGTGAAGAGATACTTTCCCTCACCTTCTTGCCCTCTTGCTGTGCTCCATTTTTTTTTGTCCATCTCTGCTTTCTTTCTTTTAACTCTCTTTACCTTCAACTGTTCGGTCCATCTCTCCTTTCTTTCTGTTTGCCTGCTTGAATGCAATTATCCCTCCTTTCCAATTTCCTCCTCCACGGCGCATTTATTAAGCGCTCTCTCACTCTTTCCACCTCCATCTCCATTTTCTTACTCGCGGTAAAAGTTAATGTGTCTGTGCATGTATGTGTGTGTATGTTGTCGAGGCATGTCATGGCTGGCCCCGTTACTCAGCTTGCAGGCTTGACTCACCACACCGGACTGCAGGCGTGCACGTAATTCACACAGATTTATACTGATGAATGCTTAAAAAACAGCTACTTACACACAGACAAACACAAGCAGATACACACACTTTCTCATTTTAGCAATCAGGGTAACAAAAAACAAAAAAATGACTGGGTGTTTGATTAGCTATTCCACACCTCCTCTGCTTTATTAAGACCTGTGACTCATGTATGTCTCCACACCTGCTCTCTCAAAGCTTTTTGTGGCTGTTGGTGTGCACTGGCACGTGGCAGCATGTGTGTGTCCGCGGTGGTGAAGCAATAAAAGATTGTGTGTGTGGACATGGTATTTGACTCTCCAAATCCAAACACTGTGGTTTGTGGACACGCCGATTCTCGTGCCAAATTTTTTTGATGGATTCTCAGTGGGTGCAATTACTCTTCTTTACTTTCATTTCCCCATCTTTAAAAATGCAACAACAAAAACACGATGCATCCGGGATGAGTTTAACAGAGTTTACATTTCTCTATGTTTCAAATATGTGTTCTGTCTGCTTCCATTTACATAAATAAGGGTGAGAGAATATTAGAAACGCCTCAGAATATAATGTAGTCCCCTACAACACTACAGCTCAAACATTACCAGATTTAATAAACACTTCTGCCAGTGTCAACACAAACTGAACGTCATAAGTTTAGCAGAGGAAGAATTTATCAAAACTTTGTAGCTGTAATTCAGTATTAGTGCTAGCTGCATTTTATGTCCTCCTTTTGGCCATACAAAAAAGGTACTTTTGAGGTGAAATCCATTCCAAACTATGATATCTGCCATTTGACATTGACTGATATCTACTCCTACAAACTGGTTGAGATTGAGCTCAAACAATGAAGTCAATGAATCGACTGACAGACAGTTCATTGTATATGTGGACAAGCAATTAAACGTCATTTTTCAAGCAAAAACTATGAAGATGACCCAATTTCTTGGTTGTGAGGATTTGTTGCTTTTCTTTGTCTTCTGTTAGTAACTACATTTATTTGGGTTGTGGATTGTTGCACTTTGAAGACGTCACCTGAGGCTTTCAGAGAGTATGATAGGCATTTTTCACAATATTCTGACATTTTATGGAGAAAATAACTGGAAAATAAAAATGTTTCAAGTTGTAGTTGAGAGCATGTAAATATATGCTTTCACTTTCTAACAGTTACAAAAGGTAATAGAAGTTCTTCCTGAAATGAAAGCACATTTTCTAACTAATGAACAAGAAACTTCTAGGATTCTGGCTTAACCAGGCATATCTCATGATAAATGTTCTTACATAAAAACATTTTTGTTTCTAGCAATAAACATCAAAACCTGCTCGTTGAACAGAAAAGGTTGACACAGATTTACATACATACATGCCTACACACAAACAAGGTGAGTCAAAAGAAATATCCTCTCCTTTATACAGAAAGTGAACAACCACAAAAACAGGCCGAGGCGAGCGCCACACAGAGCGTGACAGACTTTCAGTTATGACTTGGAGAAAAACAAACAAACGACAGAATAATGAAGAGACAGAAGCTGGATGAAAAGCAACCTGGCACACCTACAAGGCACTGCATCTTTACAAGTTAGGCGGCTGTGTGTGCAAGACCACACAACCACAACATGTCCATATGAACCACACACACAAAGGGAGAGCGGAGGACAAAAAAATGCATATCTGTGTGTGTGTGTGTTTGTGTGCAGTTGAGTGTGAGCCAGACTCCAGCTGAGAGGGGAAGCAATAGCAATTCCCACTGACCTGAAAACTAGCTTGCCAGCCACCTCAAAATATAGAGGAATGGAAAAAAAGAGGGAGAATGTCAGTGAGCACGAAGGCGATGAAAATTCAGAAAGCAAGATCTAGAAATACTGGTGAGAGGCCACAGTGAAGAAAAGATTTAAAAAAAAAAAAAAAAAATCACACACACACACTCACACACCCAGGTGCAGTGAGGGATTACGGGAAGGAACAGGTCTCGACACCCCTTTGTACAGCCGGCTCAAGTGAAAAGAACGAAGGAAAGATGAGATAGAAAGAAGATATATAGACAGAAAAAGGAGGAAGGGATCATGTATGCGACATGTGAACACACCCAACAGGACAAAAACAAAACAAGTGTGTGTGTGTGTGTGTGTGTGTGTGTGTGTGTGTGTGTGTGTGTGTGTGTGTGTGTGTTAGTGTTGAGAGTGACTCTATATGGGTGTGTAGCTGTGTGGGAGTGTGTCTCCTTTTTGCTTTTGTGACTCGCGAGGTTCCCCGCGGTCAAGAGCGGATCCCCTTTCTCTCTCGTGCCCTCTTTTCATACACTCGTTCCCCCTCTTTTTTTATACACTCACTCCTCGTCCCCTCCCTCTCTTTTAGCGCAGCGCTGAATGGCCCTCTCTCCCTGATGAGTGACTGATGAATGAAGTAGCTCTTTGAAGTCAAGAGTCACAGCAAGGCTGGTCAAGCGTGAAGAGATGCCGGACAAAAGACGGCAGAGAGAGAAGGGGGAAAGGAAGGAAGGGAGGAAGAGAAAAACGGGGCAGGAGGGAGTGGGGGGGGGTATATTCAACGAGGGAAAACGTCAAACAGTGAACATCCATAAAGTCAGCGAGGGACAGAGGCTGAATGTGTGTGGCAGAAAGAGAGAGTGTGAGAGAGAGCAAGGTCCGCATTTTTGCATGACTGCCTCGGAGTATTTGCATTGTGGCACTCAACATGCAAAAGGCCAGCATCACGCAAGCGAGAAATAACCCAAGTCATGACATCTTTCTGGAGCAGGCCTTCTGGACTACAGGGACAGTCTGGAGGTCTTTGGGTTTTTATGGGCCTCAAATGCCTCTACTCTCATTCTTTTATTGCTACGGACACACAAAAACCAACAGAGAGTTTACGGGATAGATTACTCAAACAGTGGCCCCCCATTTAATTACTTTTTGTGGTTTTCTTGTTTTTTTGTAGCATTACAGTCATTGTTTTGGTTTGCTGCTGCCTTCTGTAAATGATTAGCCTTTTAGTCTTATGGCCCTGGTATTTTTCTTTGTTTATATGTATTTGATATCCAATTTAAATAGATGTTTTAGTTCTATCCCACGCTCTCACTACCCCTTTAGTGAGGAATAAGGATTTTGCCTTTGACAGGATGTCGGTTTACATGAGGACTTCCCTTGTTAAAGAAGGCTTAAATTAAACAGAAAAATTCACCCAGGGAACATTGTCTGGGCACACCTTGCGTCACATTGTCACATTCAGCCTCTCAGTTCTCAATGCTTAAAGGCTCCTTGGTGGTCGTTTTTTTTCTTGAAAACTATTGAGCTACCATCAACAATTTCTTGGCTGTCTAGAAATGATAGCAGCCTCTGAGCTTGTTTGCTGCAGAGAATATGAAATTTAGATGGCAGCAGTGTGACAGGCAGCCATGAAGAAGGCTGTTTGATAGTCATTGCTTTGGTTTGATTTGTCCAGTAATGAGAAAGGGAGATACACAGCCAAGTAAAATTTTGACAACAAGCTAAAACCAAAAACTAAAATATCCAAATATCTCAGACTGTTAATAGCCAGTGTGGTAGATGATACTTACTGATGTATCCACCAGAGACGCATTTTATCAGCATTTGGGCACTTGGGAGGTGGGAATTTTGGTCTGCCTTCTATCATAGGAAAAAGACTAAGTCTAAGACCGTGTTCATATTTAATTTTTATGTGTTAAAAAACAAAATACGCAGGGTTGTCAACTTTTTTGATTAGCCTTCAAACTCATGGCTCTTTCACTCAAACTGAACTTCCAGGATCATATTTCATGTCTAACTTGAAACAACACACAGGGCTGAATGTCCACCAATCACCAGTTCACACATATGGACTCAAAGTGTGTCTTCTAGTGCCTCTCATGAGCCTGAAGCGGTTTAGCATTGAGAACATAGTTTGCAAACTCCAACTGGGAAGTTACTTTCTCCCATTACCATGACACTTGTGCACAGCGAAGTTGTAATTTTCAATGTGGATGTGTTCATACACCGTCTTTCTTACTCGAGTCCTGTTAGCTTGTTAAAGTTCAAGTTTTACTCCTTTTTGTGGTTTTACGTAATTGAGTGAAGTAGTAAACAAGCGTGCTTCAGTTTCCCAAGGGAATCAAAATGATCACAACTGGTCGTCAGAAGATATTTCCATAAAGTTGAACCTTTCTCAACTTCCCCACATTGCACCCCTGGGTGACCTTTGAGTGTTGTAGTAGTGGTGGGTGGTGCCAGCATGTGTTTCAAGCTTCAGTTCACAACAAACCGCATCCTGTCGCACCTCCAGTGTTTGAGTCTGTATGTGTGAACGTATGTTAGGCTGGCAGGGATTGCTCAAGAGCACTTCAGCATGGTAAAAAAAGCACCCACTAGTTACTACTGGTTACGTTACCATGACGATCACGTAGAAAAACAAAACCGCAAAATAGATGTTAGGATAAAGTTGACAGATTATGTAAAAATATCTGGCTTGTTTTGACCTTTACAAGTGGTTGATGAATGTGTATTAGCCTTGCCTCTCCATGTGTATAAATTGAAGACACTACACTGACTCCTGAAAACAGTCTGGCCTCAGTGGGATTGGGTTTTCCCTTCCTATTAAACTCTAATCAGCCAATCTATGTGCTTGTTAGGACAACCCAAGGAAAAATCTGAAATATTGATATATTTTGTATCTTTTTCATGTAGTAGTCTTGTGAATGTCACAGCAGTGTACTCTGCATGCGTAGGAGCTCCTGAAAGTGATCCAATAGCATTTATTTGACAGTCAAACATAAAGTATAAAAAATGGGAGCAGGTAGAGGTTTAGTTTCTTTCTCAAAGACACCCTGACAGACAACACAAGGCTGTCTGCAGACATATTACATATTGCGAGGGATCAAACTGGCATTTCAAGATCTTGATCTTGTTCTGTTACAAGACTACTTCCTAAACTTCTCTTATCAGTTTTCACAGCAGATTTTTTAAAAAGGAGTTGAGGGGCTAAACAGGTTCGAAAGACCCACTCTCCCTTTGTAATTTGGCAATCACCCCAAGACCACCAGATTTTTCTGTCAGTGCACACGAGGAAAAATAACTCGTAGGCAAAAAATAAAAAGAGGGCTTCTCCAAAGAGAGAGAGAGAGAGAGAGAGAGAGAGAGAGAAACACTACACTCCCCCCGTGTTTATCTCAATCTCACATCAGATCAGATCACTGGCGGATAAAAGCGCTTCCTGACACATCACTTCCTCTCTCTGGAGGAAGCTGACACGCGCTGGGAACCCAAAACGACAGAGTGGCGGCGTGGAGGATGAAGAAGTGAAACTTTTTTTGACAGAGCGAAAGAGAGAAGCAAGAGGAGAGGAAAGGAGCGAAGGGGAAAACAGAGATGGAGAAGGGAAAAAAACTGAAAGAGTAGAGAGCGAGAGAAAAGGTGAAATCTACATACTTGTGGCCCAGATCCACAGTGCTGTGTGGGGTGAAGAGGAGGAGGCAGAGCGGCACAAGAGAAAGAGGTGAAGAGACACTAAGAATAGTATAACTGGATTAGCGTTAACACTGACCTTTATTCAGAAGGGTGACACTCCCTCGCTCTCTCAATTGCTCTTTACTGCCGTTGCAGGAGAGGCCTGCCCTACTTTTTAACTGTTAAGTTTGACTCAACAATGAACCGTGTTGAGATTTCCAGATGAGGCGACATACTTATTTAACCCTTGTTTGACCAGATCTGTTGCTTAAGAGATTGTGTGTGTGTGTATATGCATATTCAAACAGGTGATGTGTGTGTTTGTGTGGTGTAAGTAGGAACAATACAAATAAATGTTTTTTATATCAAAATCACCATTTGAAATCACAACAGCATTACAATATTAACAATGTTGTAACAAGAATGATAAAACATATATATATATATATATATATATATATGTATAGTTGGCAACAGTTTTGCTAGTTATAAAGACAACAACAGGCAATCTTTGGTCATCTGAAGTTAATTACCATGTTAATTAATTATGTCGTAATAACACGAAAATAATCGTAATTTAAAACACCACAACACTAGTATTGGTCAGAAAAATCTGAATGACATATTTTCCTCATATATCATTCAGCCCCATGTCTGAGAAAGACAGAACAAGAAAGAACAGCTATGTAAGCAACCGTGACACATTTCATCTGTGGTTTTCCAAACACACACATCAAATCACCATACAGACTTGTGACCACAGTTCACACAGGCCACACATTCGCACGGCAAAGACCCGGACACATGCAACCCCTGCTTGAATGCACAAATGAAGGTAGAGGACACACACACACACACACACACACACACACACACACACACACACACACACACACACACACACACACACACACACACACACACACACACACACACACAGAGAACGTGTGCAGCATCAAAAAGGAGCAACTCTGGTGATCTACAGCTCTGCCCTAGAGCAAAGCAGACAAACCAAGTGTAGCAGAACAGGGAATCTGTGCTTTTTCTGTCTTTCCATGAATGGCATCAGCACTTTAGGTCTTCTGGTGGGAGACCTCACATGCACAGATGCACACACATGCACTCAGACAAAAGACATTGAAGCGAAGGGATGGCATGATGGGCAGAAGAAAATGGAGAGGAATGATGGGAAAAAAAGACAGGGCGAGGCATGTAAGGATGCAGACACAACACTGTCATTCATTCTCTTTTTGGGATTTGGTCAAAGTTAGCCTACTGCGTGTGTGTGTGTGTGTGTGTGTGTGTGTGCCCAAAGAGGAGACAGTCCCAATCAGTTAAAACTCCTCCCCCAATTCAAAGAGGCAGTACAGGATTTGCATTTTTCCCACAATTCAATTAACACGCTTGTCAGCCTCTCCTCTCCGTTCACATGCCTCCTTTGGCCATATCTCTCTCTCTCTCTCACACACACACACACACACATCAGCTTCATGAATAGATGTATTTATTCATAAACACACGCATGCAGAAAATTGATGCATTTATTTGTTTGTTTACAAATAAATGCGAGGCGCTCAGACTGAGAGATGAGGAGAAGCTCCCGGGCCACATCCTGTCTGGACTTGTCACATTCAGGGACATGAAAAGACAGTGCCGTTAATGAATGCAGAGAGCAGTCCCCGGGGATGTCTTTCTCTCTTTCTCTCTGTCCTTCTCCATCACAGAAAAAAGGGATGGAGGGAAAAGACAGGCAGTGCCATCGAAGTATAGGGCACCATGGGGTGGGAGTATTAAAAGAAAGACAGACACTCAGGGTCGATATGTAGCAAGAGACCAGACGAGAGAGACAAGGCCAAACTGGATTTAGAAACCAGGAACTAGGATCAGCCACAGACGCACTGACTTTGCCGTGGGGCCGGCTAATGACTTCAGCTAGCCTCTTGTCTGATTAATAGCCTGTAATCCCATTCTCATGGACAGCATACCATAGCATTCCTCAGCACCACTCATTAACCACTATAGAAATGCCCACTAATCAGTCAGTCCCTTTTAGCTAGCAAGGCTAATGCTAGGCTAGGCTAATCAATAGGCAGTAATCCTGTTGGAAGAGCTGCTGCAGCGTAGCGCCCCTCATTACCAGCCATAGAAATGTCTGCTAATCATTCGCCGCACGGTTATTTGTCCACAGGGCCGCAGAATCACTTTGGTGGTGGCTGTGGTGGTGGGGGGTTGACATTTGACAGTTGACGGCAGAGGGTGGAAGAGACAGAGTGACACACCGAGTCACAGAGGCTGTGTAATGATTAAGAAACACATCACTCTTGCTTTTTTTTCTCCCCCGCTCTCTCTCTCCTCATCTGCCCTCTTTGTTGAGATTACAGCCAGATCAGTCTGGAGAGGACCTGCTTCACGTCTGCGTCATTCAAGTTTTATCAATCAATGAAAAACCCTCTCCGATCCATAACGGCTAATCAATAATGAAGGCTTCCAGACCACCAATAGAGACAGTCGCCAGTGGTCAAGCGGATCCCTCTCCTTGTCCTGTCTGAGGTGAAACAGCTGGGGCAAATCAATGGTGGTAACAGCCTTAACTCAACTTGACCGTACAGGTTTGCTTTCTGGACAATTTCAGTTTCAGGTTGATTCTGTGATCCTCCTAAAGAATACAAGAATCCATAACTTATTCTGACAATCAACATTGCCGCAAAATGGCCACAGACAGTCTGTATGGCTGTGTGTGTAGCGAGGGGCCAACAGAGGTTTCCACATATCCTATTGAGCTGGACTCTCTCAACTGTTGAATTGTGAGGCTGAGTTATACGTTGCGGTGAATTGTGAGGCTAGGTTATACGTTACAGTGACCTGAGGCTGAACCTGAGTTGAACTCTTGTAGTTGAGGGGAAGCAGCAGTGTAGCTGAGAGAGAGAGGGCTGTCAACACGCGCCTCAAGCTACTGAAGAGGAAAACACATAGGGGCCATATCTCACCCTTTTATGTGTGAGATTGCGTGTGAGTCGACCATCCTTTCACTATATTGTGAAAGGCAGAGCATAAAACTTGAAGAGCCACTTGCTTGACTGCAGTGTCTGCTGTTGGTGGGCTGATCTAGGGTTGAAATTAAGGCTAACATTAAGAGTTTTTCAGTGAGTAATTTATAAATGCGGTAATAACTGCATTTATAGAGTTTTCCTTGAAACAACCCATCTATATCTACAACAAAAGGGATCAAATCAACTGTTTAGGTTTAACAAGGCACTTGTGCTATAAACTGTACTACATGTCCGTGATTATCATTCCAACCAATGTGAGTTCAACTAAATATTCTCATTATCTATTAAATTATCCAATATTCTTTTCATTAATGAAATGATCGTTTTGTGGTTTCCGACCTGTGTCCCACCAAGGAGTCATGGGATGAATTTAAATTCAATTAAAAAGATTGGAAAGAAGAAAATGTTTGCTTTGCTTTTTTTTCTGATTGCTGAATAAATTTACCTCTTCAGGCCTCAAATAAAGTATGAGAAGAAAGAACATATTGGTTGAACTGATGACAACTTGTAATATGATTGCCAGTAACCAGCATAAGTTTGGTATTTTTACTATGACAAAAATTAATCGATTATAAAAGTTGTAACTAATTCACTTTTGTGTCTTATGAAAAGTCCATTAATCTACTAATGGTTCTAGCACTAAATGTGAACACTAATTTGCTAATCTATCACCACAAAATGTATTTTAATGCCTCTGTCTCTATGCCCATTCCTCACACACTTAACATAAATCAGGTGCAGTAAACCAGGTGCCGGTATCAGGTCACCACTGGTAAACCCAATTAGAGCCTGATTGGAGTAAACAGGCAGGGAATAACTGGCTGGAGGGATGTGGGAATGTTTGTTGGGAATGCTGGAACCTGGTGCATTTGCAGTCGCAGGATGAGCGGACGTAACCGGCTTTGGAGCGCCTGGCTGCCAGCGCTTAAACCTGGCTAATCTGATTGGATTAACACCAACCTGCCTGGCTACACATGAGCACGCACGCACACACGCACACGCACACACACACACACACACACACACACACACACACATTTGTACTATATGCCAATCAGCCGGGGCTGCCTCTGCAGCTTCCTGGAGTTCATCTGGATTCTGTGCCGTGCTGGCTGGCTGGCTGGCTGATGGCACCATGCTGGGCTACCACATGCACACGCATCCGCTCTCACGCCGCGCACACACACACTTGCACACAGAGCCATCTTAGAGTGCAGTGATTTGTGCTGTGAATCTGAAACAGACCTATTGAAAGAAGAGTTAAGCCCAGCGCTTGACAACCGTGCTAATTGACTAGCCCCCTCCCCAGCAATGAAACTAAACGTTTTCACCCCTCCATCTTTTATCTTTTCAATCATTCCCTGACAGCTCTCCTCTTGTCCCACAGTCATGCCATCCTCTTCCTCATATTACTCTTCATCACCTCCATCTCCTCCTCTGTCCCTCTCTCCTTGCCTCCCCCTCCTCTCCCGTCCCCTTTCCCTCATACTCATACATGTAATCATTCATTAGAACCAAGGCAGTTGTCCATTAGGCAAAGCAGCCATTTTGGAAATTGCAGCAAATCTTCCATGAAAAGACATTTCCTCTAATGCGGTAGTCACGCTCGGAGGGAGAGGGAGAGAAAGATGGCAAGGGAGAGAGAGAAAGACGAGGGGGCAGAGACGGAGAGAGGAGAAAAGAGGAGAGAGAGAAAAAGTGAAGGAGAGAGATAGAGAGTGAGCCCCCGGCCATAAAGCCACCAAGCGGAAAGCAAGCCTGCTGTTTGATTAGAGAGTGACACCATCATGGAGCGAAAGGGGGGGGGGGGGTGGAAGGAGAGGGAGGGAAAGTGTTTTAGAGGCAAGCAGAGGGGATGAAGAGGAGGCGGGAGAGAAAGAGATGGAGAGAAAAAACAGGGAGTGATTTGAGAGGGCCGAGATAGAGGCAGT
Source organism: Enoplosus armatus (assembly GCF_043641665.1). Lineage (NCBI taxonomy): Eukaryota > Metazoa > Chordata > Actinopteri > Centrarchiformes > Enoplosidae > Enoplosus > Enoplosus armatus. The sequence continues at coordinate 14,989,409 of NC_092194.1, forward strand.
AAAATTAGCCCCATCACTTTGCTTACTAAGACGCTCTATGACACACTAGGATTAAAAACAGACACACTCACACACAGTCATGAGATGTGCACGCACACACATGAACAGGACAGATGGTATCCCCCATCTGAAAGTGTAGCTCTAATTTGAGTAAAGTGATAGGAACCTCCTTAACCAATTAGAGGCCCCATATCTAAGGCCTCGCATTAGGTCTGTTTGTTTCACACACTCATTAGTGTATGTGTACTATTATATGTGTGTGTATTAAGTGTCCCATGGGATCAGTGAAGAACATTAAAACTGATATAAGAGGTGGAAAATGACAAATCCACCCTGAGTGGCTCTCTGAGTATATGAATTCTTCTCTCCCACAATGCCACAGTTCATCTCGATCTCATCTCATCACCGATCAAAGACAGACCTGTCTCTCCTACTACGAACCATTCATCTCACTGCCGCTCACTCCCACTTCATGCGCCTTCCTCTAAAGCTGACACATTTGTCACCAGACCAAACTAAGCCTAATCCATCGTAGCATTTTTTTTCTCTCATACAATTTATGAGATACTGAATTTGAAAAACCACCACATTCAATCCAATTTCCTCAATGTCTCGCAAAAAGTTTTTATGCTCTCTTGAAGTAGAAATATTTTGAAGAAACTGTGCAACACACAGTGATACAGACCCATCTGTAGAATCAATGAATAATACAGCCACAACAATGGAGGGCTTGGAAAATGTTACAGCATCGATACAAAACAGTTCAATAGCAGCTTAGGACATTCAGAAATGATTTTTTTTTTTTTTTTAAGTAAATCAAAAAAATGTCAGACTGACTGTCTCTCTCTTTCTCTCTGTCATTTAAATGGCAGCTGTTGAGCTTATATAGAGCTGAAACATTAAGTCAATTAACTAGTTGAGCAACAACTATTAATTTGCAAGAATTTTGATTGTCGATTGTTTGACCAATTTATTTTGCCAAAAATGACAAAATGTCTCTTTGAATGGTGTCTTTTGGATGTTAAATCAGATGAAACAAGCTTGTGTTGGCACCTTTTTACTAATTTTCTGGCATTTTTCTGGCATGGTTAACCAATAATGAAAATAATTGTTCTTGACAGCTGTAAACATTTTACCAACAAATTAAAATGAATTAAAAAGGATAAACCAACTAAAGTGTCTCAGTAAGGTGAGACCACTCCCATCAGAATAGAAATGTTTAATCATAGGATAAAAAGTGATCACTCTGAACAACTTCATATTGATTTGCAGTCACCCTTCCCTATAAAGGGGACAAGTGGACCCAAACCATGCCTGCAAAATGCCCCCCCTACAGCATAACACTTTTTTCCACATCTCTGTAGACCATTGCCTTTGGTTTTTTGCACCACTGACCTCCCAAATGTGCATTCACCTTTGTAATGAGGGGTTTATGCACTGCAACCCAACTATAACATCCCTCTCTGTGTAATTGTCGACGGACTGTTCTTGCTGGCAGTCTGATCACGTTCTGCATTGACATTCTCAGTCACCTGAAGAAGAGTTGCTCTTCTGTTATTCCTTACATAGTGTACTAATGCACGAGCATCACAGTCATCAAATGTGTGTCTTTCCCATAGATCTAAATGCATGTGTCACTTTAGTCACTGTTGCTATTAAAACACGAGCTAGTTGAGCAGTCTTTATGACTGATTTGTGCCCCAACAGTGAACCCTCTTTCAAAGTCACTTAGATCTTTTCCTCTTGCCATCTTGATACTAAATCAGAATCAACTGGGCCTGCTCAGCATTTTTATACGTGCCACAGAGCATGATTTGATGTTAATTGCTTAATTGTACCATGCAGTGCACCTGTGTGGAAGCATCTGCATTCGTTACGTTTCTCCACTCATTTACTCAGGTTTTTCCTTGTCACCTGCTTTGTTTTCATCACCGAATGAAAGCATTATGTTTTTCAGTAAATGTCAACTACAACTTGCCAAATAACTTTCAACACCTGAATCTATTTCTTGACTTTTTCCATTTTCTCCCTTGTGGATGTGTTTTTTGACATTCAGGAGGTAAATATATGTGCTTGAACCCAGCTGATGGAAATGGAAATGTCCTAATTCACATTTTATTTTTGCAGCATTTGAAACGTTTGTGTAAAATTCACTTGACAGCTGGATGAAAACACAGCTGCAGAGAGATGCTGGATCTCAAGACTAGAGCTGCTGCTGTTGCTGCTGCTGTGAGGTCAAAGATTTCATAGATAGGCTTTTTCTCTTTTCTGTTTCAACACAACACAAAACCACTTCCTCCACAAGGTGGGCAGGTATGTGGCATGTCAGACACGTAAACCTGTAAAACTGTCACACCACTGGCTGGGACTACAGACTGTTTATCTCTACCACACTGACAATACGCACAGCTGATTTGAAACCTATGCGCACGACACTGCGCCAAGAAATCCCTCACTATCACCACCGTTCTGTAAATACAGATGATCTTTTTCACACTTTCTCTGGCCTTTTCACCACACTGCTACTGCCCTCAAGACAAATGTCCCTAAACAAGCATTACCACAATGATACAAGAAAGCTGAACAATGAAGGAGACAAGGACTTGAACATACACAGACAGAAGCACATTTAGAGAAAAGCATGTAATGAGACAGAAATTTTTACTCAGAGGTCCTCATTGTAGCGATTCACTTCTTTTCCTTGTGGAAGTGGAGCTGTGTGTAATATGGAGCAGCATTGTTTTTCTTCAGGGTGCTATTAAGCTTATGGTCCCTTGTTTCCCCTGTCAGGAGTGATAGGATAGTCGATTATACCAGAGGAAAGAGATCCTCAGTCTGCTTCGCCCACACCCATAAATGTATACCTTGACCTCTCTCATCTACTCTGCTTTCCTGTCTCTTTCTGTTCCCGTGGCCTCTTCAGGTGCACACAAATACACACCAACACAAGTTTAGGCTTTGACAGAGTGCTCACAAAGTGATGAAAGGCTGTTTATCCTGCATCCACTGTGATATCTCAGCTCGCCATGCAAAATGGCCGGACACGTTATCACCTCTGACCAGGGGAAACCACGGGAGCCAGGACTGACGCCAGCAGCAAATACCAGTGCTAGTGTGTGTGTATGTGTGTGTGTCCCAGCGGTAATAATCACCCGGATTAGAGCGGAGCCAAACCCCCGCAGGGTCCCCCTCTCCCCCCTACCGGCCCAGCCCAGCCCAGCCCTGCCCAGCCCTGCCTGCAGCGCTGATCCCCAGTCTGAGCAGCCATGGGAAGCAGAGCAGCCGGCCTGACATCTACAACACGCCTGGCTGCCAGACAGATAGGCAGGGAGGCGAGAAACACTTCTTTCTCCCTTTAAATTTCCACGTATTTCTAAACCCCCTTTGTCCTATTGATCACCGATAGACAAAATAAAATATTGAACAAGCTCATGCGATACAAAGACACATAACCCATTCAACAAGCATACCCTTTATCCACAAGGGTGCAGTGAAATGGAAGTTGATATAGCAGTCAATATGTCTGGGTGAGGGATACAAAATGTTGGCAACAACAATGGAGAGGCGCGGAGAAGAAATGGGTTATAACTTAATAAGAATGCGCGTCGTGTCTGGATACCTCGCAGTCAATGCGAGGGATTATTACTGAGTGGAAATGTTACCTGGATGTATTACACCCCCCTGCCTGAAATAAATTCAGCCGAATCTCAGTGTGTGATTCAGTGGGAGGGCACCCTGATATTGGCACCTATCAACAATTGTCCGAGGCAGTGTTGAACTCCTGTGGCATTTGTGACAGCACACTGTTGAAATGTCAATCAACATTTGTCTCTCAGCATCTATTATCAACCCAGGATGATACACACAATCCGTGACATTCTTCTTTTATGTTAAACCACACCATAACACAGTCCCACCCAGTGAGGAGAAAGACCTCTGATTTAAGATTACATAATGACAAATTACATCCATAAACATCCTGTGGGAACTTTAATGCGTCTGTGGTATTCAGTTATGAGATTCTAACACAATTATATTACCTTTTGTTATGTTTCATCTTCTCTGGTATCACCACTACATTTTTGTGGTATAAACTGGACCACAAATAGCTGCATATGCATGTAAAGTTTTGTTATTTTGTGTGAAAAAAATGCTTTAAAATTATAATTGCCTCTCTGGAGGTATCAGCCTGCATTAAAGGCTGTTTTGTAAACCAGACAAAGATGTGTAATAAGTAGGACTGTCAAGGAGATAGAAAATATTAATAACTTAGTAATTTTATTTTATTTTGTTAAAATATTGTGTTTAGAGTGCTTGGATTATTTCAATCTTATCCTTCAGACACACATTGTGCAGTTTTGTGAGTTTACAGTGACCTTATTGTACCTTCGGGTACGTTTTCTCCACTGCAATACTCTCATATAATAACTCAGTAATCGAGTTTAAAAGTTGGGATATCCTCGAAAATATGTCAGAGAGTTACAATAGGTTCACCATTTTTGACGACAGGTTATACCCTAAACCTCACACTTCGGAATGCTTCATAAGCTACAGCCAATAAACCAAATATCTCCCAGTTTACCTTAGATTTTTCTGTTTGTTCTCCTTCTTGTTGAGGACCCCCGGCACACAGTTGGTGAGCTCGGTCCAGTCGGCGTGCAAGCCGCAGCTCCAGCCGGTGGAGAACCGGGAGAAAAGCCAGGTCTCCTTGCGGTTCGGCCGGTAGCAGGTACACTTCTTCTGGCCCGGTCTGCAGTCGCAGGGGACCTCCAGACGGACATTCTGGACCAGGTGCCTGCCGAAGGTAGTTCCCCCGGTCTTCTGGATGTGCAAAAACACGATCACGTCCTCCCCTTTGATTTGGAAATCAATCGTCCTCTCCAGGTCCCTGACGGGGAAGTAGTATTTCTTAACGTAGTGGGGGTCCGGAGTCGGGAAGATGTCCCCCTCGTCTTCCTCCGTGAAATAACCGTGCGGGGAGCCGAAATTGATCACCCCGGGGGCCACGTACTGATAGAGAATCAGCATGAAACACACGGATCCGACGACGATCAACAAGAATTTGCTGCTCCTCTCGACCATGTTCCTTCCAAGTGCGGTGCCTGCAGTACGCTACCATTTCCCAGTCAAGCCGACAACAGGGAGCAGGGCGCTCGGCTTCTGCATTCTCGCTCTCCCCCGCCAAGAAGCACTCGTTTTCGGGGCTCAAGTGTGGCTCATTCCGCTTCGAGAAGACCGGCGAAGTTGGTTCATCGTTCACCGAGACTGTTCAACACCGTGAAAGACGCATTGTAACTCGCTGAAAGCCCCCCCGTAGCCGACCCTCCCCCGTTTACTTTACTTTGGTTTCCCGTCTACACAACAGGCTCACTGCATCACCATGGAGTTATGTACCCAGGATGCAGCGCGAATCCTACCTTTTCAACCTCGCTCGCTCCCTCTCTCTCTCTCTGAAAACGAGTGAAAGGGAGAGTCGCTTTAATTTATTGGTTGACACGTAACGACCGCGTCATCCGCTTGTAGCCAATAGTTAGTAGCCTTAGACAGACAGACAGATAGACAGACAGATAGATAGACAGACAGACAGATAGATAGATAGATAGATAGATAGATAGAAAGTTGACAATAAAATGTGAAAAAATATTACTAAAAAAACGCACTTTTGCTCAGTTGAATAGTGTTGCTACAGCGTTACTTCTGTTATGACCAGTAGCTTGTGGTGGCTAATGTTAGCAAACTTTTGATAGATATTTTGCTATGTCCGTTTTCTGAATTTACGATTCTTCGGTCCTTATGCATGAGGCTATGTTTTAGCATGTCACGAACAAACATTTCATTAGTTTTGAAATTCTTATTATTGTTATTATTATCCCGCTACTTGTGGCCACAGTGGCTGCAGTTTAGCAAGTGACACAGTCTCGCTTTCAGATACTTGTACTATACTTTAAATTTCATTTTATGCTTCTTTATACTTATACTCCACTATGTCTCTTAAGGAAATATTGTACTTGTTAATGCATTACATTTATTTAACAGCTGTAGTTACTAGTTACTTTGTTGATGAAGTTAGAGGCTGTACAAAACCTATGATAAGATTATAAAATGCAAGGCTGGATCACCCTGCAGCCCAAGGCCCTTTATGGCCCCGAAGGCTTCAGGTTGTTTGTGTTGCATTTACTTTGTGGTTTGAATATTTATAAATGTATAAAGCACAACAAAAACTGAAATGATAGGGCTCTAAAGCGGCTTCTGCATTTTTATCCAAATCTCGAGGCCCTGCCTTTCATTGTAGAGGGGCCATGTGTCAAAAAAGATAAATATCTAGCAAAAGGACAAATGAATGCTTTTCTGAAAATATTGATTTTGGCCTTGTTTTGACCTTTTTGTATTTAATTTACCATTAAATCACAATTCAGAAGACTTTCAAAATGAAAAATCTATTTTACATTCAAGTTTGAGCTACAAAAATGCATTTTTCATATCAAAACCGAATGCTTTTATCTTCGTGCTGTAACGTGTATTAATGATGCATCTTGAATGTCAGAGTCTATCAAATAGAGTGTCGCCAACAGATTATGGGGTAAGATTACATAATTTAAAATCTGCAGGTCTACCATACTTTGGATTTCCAATTCAAGACATTCACAGTAATGTCTCGCCTAAAAACATGCAAGGATGAAAATCACAATCCAAAAGCTATTTCTTTAAATATGTCATTTTAAAGGTGTTGTGAAATAGTGACTAGGGGAAAAAAGGTACAGTACAATGTAAGATATATTATTTATATATCATTACTGTGCAGATTATATTCACCATTAATTATTCTCCATACCATCTTGGTCTTTCTCTCAATAAAATAAACAAACTGTACTGTAAACTATAAATAACTTGATAAACGATTAAGAAATTAAAAGAGAAAGAAAGACACATGGACATGCATACAAAGGTCAAAATAAGTAGCATCTCCATCAGCTTATATAAAGTAATTTTAATGCATACAAAATTGTTCTCTTCCTGAATGAAATATGAAACTAAGTGCAGTCTAGATTAGTTAGATTTATAGAGAATAAAAGTGGAAGCAATTAAAGCTTAATCGTTTTTAGGTTTTGTGAAATCAGGGAATTATTCCTTCACTTCTGTCTCGTGTTGCTTCTGAATGCAACTTCCTTATTCTTATTACAAGAAATGAAAACAGCAAAATAATTAGCAACACGCAAATTGACGACAGTTTGAGCGATACAAAGCTCCGTTTTAAATTAAGCTCAAATGTCTGACAACCACGAGATCAACGACTCCTGGTGGTTCACGTTGCTTCTCGCGGTGCTGCCGCTGGTAGTCAGCACTGAGTCCTGCTGCTGCCGCTGCTCCTCATCTTCTTTAATGCAGCCGACCAACTTGTCAGGCATATTTATGTGATTCCCAGAGGCGATCACTGTCGAACATGTTTTGACTAATCACATCTGCGAGTGGAAGAGAGAGACATGTTTCAACTGCTGGATGTTGTTCAGATAAGACTGGCTCCACCAAAGCTGACAGTGTCTTTCTTTTTTTCTTTTTTTCTTTTAGTTTTCCACCAGTGCCCCTGAGGTTTAGCAGCAGTTTCTCAGGGCATTTGTTATTGCAGATGGTTATTGTGGTAATAGGGCAGAGCGAAATGACTGGCTGCGTGTAATCTTGGTAAGCTACCAGGCCTGATTCCCACATGTTTCTTTAAATGAGGCTCAATCAGTAAGATCAGCCCAATCAGCAGGCCCGGGGGTGTGAAACCAGCAGTTGGTTGTGGCTGATGGCAAATGAGGTTGGTAAGAGATGAGGGTGTATTTTCACTTTGAGTGGTTTGGGTTGATGATGTGATGTGTGTTTAGTCAGGCTGTAATTGCCTGTGTGCTTATCCACAGTTTCAGCTTCCATGATTTCCCAGCTGGATGTGGATCTCTGAAGGCTTCACTCGCGCTCTTCCTGAAACCTTATTTTCTAACTTATAACTCATCTCAGGTAGTTTTTTTAGGAAGGCCAGGTGTTCAAGATTTTCAGATACACACCTTAAAACAGTTTCAGCATTTACAAATGTCTCTCCTTTCCAAATGTCTCTCCTTTGTCTTGTCGCTTTAAAGCTAAAACGTCATCGTTTAATTGTGATTTACAGAACAACAATTTTGTGCACCACTTTCAGATAAGTCTTTATAAATTGTAACTAATGGCTTTAATCGTGGTTATACATTTACTAAGGCATTATAGATCAGTGTTTATCCTTTATATTTGGTAATAGGCAGTTATAAATATTGGTAATCCATTAATAATAATCTAATAATCCATCAAGTCTACAGTTATACATGTTAATGGTGTGTTCATTATTTTGCTCTAGATTCTCTGCAGGTTTTCCAGGGGGCTAAATGGTCCATTAGAGGATTTTTTCACAACCTGGCAACCCAAACTTTGTTCTTATTAATGACTTGTAGCTTGAAGCTGACGTGTAGATCTATAAAGCATTAGTAAATGATTAAGCCATTAGTTTCAATTTACAAACCCTTTATAAAGGGTGACTTATTACAAAGTGGTACACAATTTTGATTATTAATCTTTTACTGAGACTTATGAGACATTTGCTGGTGCCATCTTCCTCAAATAAGAACTGACTCCAAACCACACATTTCTTTAAATAGATATTTGATTAAGATTAAGATTAAGATAGACTTTATTAATCCCACAGCTGGGAAATTTACAAGTCATTCCCCTTTTTGTTTGACTTGAGGAAGAACTGACTGAGATCGAACTTTTTCATTTTAATACATTTGTGGTTTGGCTCCTTTTCCTATTCCAGCTTCTAAAATGTGAGGAGTCAACATTTTTCTGTGTTGTAGTTGTGTAAATAGAATATATGTGGGTTTGGATCTGTTAGTCAGTCAAAACAAGCAATTTTAAGATAACATTTGGAGCCAAGGTTGATTTGAACTCCAGGCTTACAGTGGGTCAACTGGTTTGTACTGGGAATATGCACCACTGAAACCCAGTATCAACTGACAAAAGTGTAGTTTTTAGACCTTTGTTATTTCAGTTTTATGCTCACATGTAGCGGCTACAGGTTTGTTTCAGGGCGCCATAGGACGTAAATCCAGCCATGCTTACAGAGAAGATATGGACAGGAAATATGGAGAGAGTGATACGCACTGATTGTTGTTGGTGTATAAAATGTCTGGAAATGATGACTAAAGCCACTTACACAAGTTCCCAGAACCCAGCGTGATGTCTTCATATTGTTAGTGTTGCTCAACCAACAGTTTCAAACCCAAAGATTTATTGTTTTGCATCATATAAGGCGGAGAATTTGCCATTCTTGCTTGAGGACTCAATAATCAAAATGGGTGCGGGCTAATTTTCTGTCAATCAGTAAATTCACTTATTGTTTCACCCTTTTTCTTCACTCCACATCTGGTCACGTCCAGCACTAAACTCTTCTGTCCTCCCACGAACATCTCCCCCGAGCCTACCACATGTGCATCCCTGAATCCTGAATTCACAATCGAGTCACGTGAATTAACCACATTTGTCCAATAATAAAACTGCTTTGCTCAGTCTGGGTTTGGACTGTTTGCATCTTGACGGAAGACATTATTTTTCTCCTGCGTCCCTTCCCCTTCCTGAGATTATTCCAGCATGACTGGCACTGAGCGGGTGAGGGCGACCGGCATGTGTGAGCCGGTCTCAGTCTTGAATAATTGAGCCTGCTTATTTACATGTTCTTTACTTACACTGAAGCAGCATCCGCCTGTCACGCTGCTGTTAAACACACTCATGATTATGACTTCTTCCTCGCCCCTGGCATTACCCAGTTGTATTAAATACTGGAAGATTTTTGTGAGTGTGTGAGCGTGTCTCGCTGTGTTTGTAAGACAGAGAGAAAGCGACTGAGAATATTAATACTGTGTGTTTGTAAGTGTTAACGTGTGTGTTTATGGCGGTATGTTGGCGTGTGTGTGTGTGTGTGTGTTTTGCTCCCACCATGCGCGGTGTCATTATGAGCGGCGTTACTTAAAGAAGATGGATGTCACAGAGTGTGTTGCCCTCTGGCTCGGGTATAGAGATATGACAGTCTGTTTATCATCAAAACCAGTTTATTGTTGCTTTTGCATAATGATCTTGTTTAGATGGATATTTTCATACTGTTTCCAGAGGCTTTGAGCTGTGTATTATGTCCCGCCTCGGTGTCTCATATGCACACATCGTGTCTCTTTTATGCTTATAACGTATTTTAGGCACATTTTATTAATGAGGTGTGTCTTGTGATAAGGAAATAAGAGTCACATTTTTATAAGAAGAAACAAACACGTGCACGGGCACACACACACACACAAACAAATATTTACATATGTATGATGCCCATGAAATGCCCTCAATTAACATTTCCTGTGTATTAATAAATAAACAGGTGGTCAGTGGATTATAGCCGGTTCTCATGTTGACACAAGCTAAAAGGGTTTATTCATGGTGCTTACATCTTTGTACCGACTTTGTCTTGATTTTTAGGAATCTGCTCTCAGACCCTAATGTCCGCCCTGCACACACGCACACACACACACACACACACACACACACACACACACACACACAAAAACACACATCGTGCTCAGACATGCTCCGTCTGTTTGTGCTTTATTTTTCATTCAGCCAGCGGCCACAACCGAATTCCACTGAGGGAAAAACACAAAAACAAAGGCAATGGGGTATTAAAATGAACACAAAAAAAACAATTTTCCCCCAACTGTGTAGTGAACTTACATTTTTTTTGTGAATGCAGCAGCGTATTTGTTTGTTCTTCAAAAATAAACAGGCAAAAAAATTAAGTCAAAAGAATTACCAATCTGTTTTCATCATGGAGCCCTGAAATGAATTATTCTCTGAACCTTCGGAGTGTTTCAGACACAAATATTTTCTTTGGATGTGCCTAAGGGGAAGTGCACACTGTAGAAAGAAAACAAAACTGGGCGCCATCTATTTCCTACATTCCAGAGTCTGTTGGTGTTTGAGAGAGTGTGTGTGTGTGTGTGTGTGTGTGTGTGTGTGTGTGTGTGTGTGTGTGTGAGTGTTTGAGAATTAGAGCGCACTGAAGAAGCTTGAGAGTGTGTGCGTGTTTATACATAATGTTAAATTTGAGTTTGTGTACATCAACGTGCGAGTATGTACGCCATTCAGATATGCAGGAGTATATGTGTATGTTTGTATTTGTGTGACTGAATATGCGTGTGTGCACTGTAAGATGTTAATGTGCTCCTTGAAATTACCTTTATATATTACCTTTGTAAATACGTTCAGAAGGAAACGTAATTGCTGCAATGATCATAACCACAGCCAATGTTTTTTAGTGTTTGCACAAAGGGGAAGACTTTGTCTCACATGTAAATTTAAGCAACAAAGTTGGTTAAAGTAAACACATGTTACTTTTTACTTTTTCAGTATTTAACCCACACCATGATCTTTCTCTAACCTTTTCTGTGAGTTCTGTGAGTGCCTAAACGTAACCATGAAAAACAATAATAATAATGTGGATATTGTATTGCAAGAATAAATAAAAGACATCAAAGAATTCTTTGCAGATACGTTCAGTATGATGTCACAGTACAGGTACTACTGGTGAAATCATTTGTTATTAGGTTTAGGGAATATAATTACCACTAAGCTTTATGGCTGTACCAACAAATAACAGACTGCCAACAACAAGAAAGGAAGCAGTCCTTACTTGAACCCCGGTGAGCTTGACTCACTTTCCGCAGGTGGTTCACTCCTCCTCCTCTGCGCCGCTCACACTCGTCACGTTGTTGGCTCTTCTTACTGTCACACTGAGCTCGGGAGTTGGTTCCGGTTCACTTAAGTTAACAAACAAACGCAGACAGAAACTAAACCATAATACTTCAGCGATGAGAGTAATCATTCAGTGTCCATCACGTCACATAAAAAGAATTCCCTGCGATCAATAGCCAACATTCTCCTCTTCTTCTTCCTCTGCTTTCTTTTCTTTCCTCTGACTGGTTCATATGAGATAAAAAGGTTTAGATTAGATTTGAAGTTTGGCAACAATCCCTGTGAACATGATAATGAACATTAGATGCGTTAAAAACATTTTCTAATTATGTTGATATCAAACACAAACGTGGCACTACGTGTCTTACTAAACACATTTGCTCATGCTATTTAGAACGGTATGCACACGTCGTTTCTAGCAGACTTAAATGCAAGTTGCAATGTATTAGTTTGCATGCATCCACCTGAAGCTTTTTCCATTCAAGCCTCCATAAGATAATTAGTAATGCAGGTAGACAGAGACCTTTCCCACCAAAAAAGCATCAGTATTCAAGCTTCAAGCCAAGTGCCCCTGTCCCCATACACCTCTCTGACTTCAAGATTTGGGGGAATGCGTCCGGCAATTTATGCAACTTCAGGAAAACCAGCAATCCGACAGGCATGGCCACTTCATGCCGCGATTGTTCAGGTGTGTGTAGGGGAAGAAAGCAGGCAGGCTTTGAACTTCTCTCTCAAGCTCTCTCTTTGTCTGTGTACAATCGAGTGCAACACTATGAGTTCCTTTATGGAGAGACGGTTTTAAAGTGTGCAGCGTTATCCCCATCTGTACGAATCACCCATCTACCTTCGAGTGTGGCCATTGGGAACAGGTTCAAACACCTTCACCTTTAGACGTGGTTCGTTTCAAACTTTGCTTAAACATTCCTCTCTGTGCATGTGTGTGCTGCACTTTTCTCTGCAAGGTTGTTATTTTCTAGTGACAAGTTGACCCTTGAACTTTTTGCCAGAGGACATGTGTTTTTTCTATGGGTGTGTCAGGTTTAACACTTAATTCTCTCTCACAGACATGAGGGATTAGAGTCCATAGGCGTGCGTCCACAGGGAATTCAAGACAGCTGTTAATGATTAAGGGTTTATTTAAAATGCTGCACATAACCACTGTCTACTTTTTACTGGCCAATGAACGTGTATTGATTTGCGGAGATTACTTGGGCTCAATAGCTGATGGCTCACAAAGAGGACTGAATTCAAATATATTGTAGAAAAAAAGGATGTATCAGGTAAAACACGATCGTCAAAAGCTGCAAATGTGTCAGGTCAAAGTAAGTTTTAGTGTATAAGCAAGTTTAATTTTGTGCAAATAGGTGTCTAATCTTCAAAATAAAGTCAGTCTTTGTACCCTCTCACTCAACTCTGTCTAATGTGAACGCAGATGAAGGCAGCACAGACATCATAGATCCCAACTTTGGTGAAGGAAATGCCTTGTGATCGGCGGAGAATAATATTGCACTCAATATCAATTTTCTCTGTCAACATTTGCCTTGGGAAATTTAGCTTATACAATGGCAGAGGACTCAGATAACCAAAGCTCTTTGTTTGAGTGGAGTGCAATCTGATCTAGCTGCTGCTCCAGTTCTTGGAAGACAACGAACGGCTAATGGAAGCGGCGTAACCTCACACTGTCTCACTCTCTTTCCTCCTTACTCCTCCCTTTCTTTCTCCCTCTCTTTTTTCCTGCCACCACTCCCTTTTTACTCTCCCAGTCTCTCTCCCCTCGCCTCGTCCTTCCTTCCTTTCATTGTAAGCTACATAAGGTTCTCACAGAGAGAAATCCACACTATGCTCTGTCACAGCGCTTATCTCCTTTCAAATAAATGGACAATAATTACTGGGCTGTTGGTGGTTTTAACCTCAGAGTCCCACGTTTCCTCCACTCGTCTGTTTCAGCTGTTTCATCTCAACCCACCCACTGCCGTCTAACTCGACTTCCACCTCATGTCAATTACACTTTATTGGCATGACTGACTGGCAAATGCAATATTGTTCCAAAGATAGCTGCAGAGCCTGGCTTCGGTGTTGTCTCTCTGCCGTGAGCAGATTGTAACCCAAGCTCTGTTTCAATCGTGCAACGGTCCTGCCAAGGTATCTTCTCCGGGCATGAAAACAAATGTCTTCCTCTCTGCCATATCAGCGTGGTTCCAGTTCATTACGGTCAGTTCATTTTGGGGTGTTTCCAAAGTGTTGCCATGTTAAATTCAGAGGGAGTGGAGAAGCATTTATTTGTCCTAATCCATGCAGGTAGAGTTCATCACTACTGTTGAAGGAATGCATACTTTGACATTTCTAAAGAATGACTATCTATCAGTGGGTGATTTGGTGGTGGTGTCAGGAGCTGGAGTGAAGCTCTGACTTCTGACATTTGAGAGTTTCCCACAAAACAACATAGAAATCTCGAGCTACATGGATGGAGAATCTCAAAACTCAAAAAGACAAAAACAAACATAGGAATTCAAGAAATACTAAAATACGCTTCTTTTGTACTTCTTGCTGAGAGTTAGATGAGAAGATTGATACCACTCTCATGTCCATTAAATATGAAGCTACAGCCAGGAGATGATTAGCTTAGCTTAGCATGATGACTGGAAACAGGGAGAAACAGCTAGCATGGCTTTGTCTAAAACCCACTTAAGCACCTCTAAAGCTCACTAATGAACATGTTATATCTTGTTTGTTTGATTTGTACAAAAAAACGAGGTATAAAAACTACAGCTTGTGTTTTTTACGGGTGGTTAGATAAGCTCATCGCCTAATGGCTGTAGCGTCATATTTAATGGACAGGCATGAGTGGTATTGATCTTTTCAAAATGTCAAACTATTCCTTTAAGTCTTGGATGTTTGAGCTTCCCGTCAGCACATGAGCACACCAAACATGATTTAAAAATAATATATGTCTTTTCAATTGAATCATCACAAGGTGATTTTGACTTAATGATGATAGTGACTAAATGTCCTCTGCAATATTTGACCTATCAGCAATTTTCAAGCATCTGCGTACTAATTTTTCATAGAAAGCAATGGAAAACAAATGCAGCTTGGAAGGTTGTAAACACACATTCATTACTCTAAAAATCTATAATATAATTGAGGAAGTGGTTGGTAGTAAAATAAAGTCAAACATGCCAAAACACTGGTATGTTCCTTTAAGACAATGACGAAAGCTTTTTGGCGTCTGGGTCACACAGGAAATGCAGCAGCAGATAGATTTTAGAATCGGGAAAAAAATAGCATACATTTCCCCCTTTTAATATTTTATTTGTTGTTTCTGCTTCTTTTTCTGCATGTTGTCCAGATGTCCAGATGGAAGATAAAACTGATTCCATGATGGATTTTGAAAGATGGAAGCCAGAGCGCCCCCCCCCCCCCACCCCCACCCCCACCCCCCGCCTCTTCTGCCTCCTAAGTATAAGCAGATTAAAGTTAATGATCTAAAGTGAATTAGATATTTAATCATCTTATCATCTTAGCGTAGTCAGGTCATAACTCTGCGCTGATCTGAAATCCCGTCTGTTTGACGGCGCACAGCAGAAGCACAATAAGCTAAACTCAGAGGCCGGCTTGTGGCCTCCAGTAGGTTCCACTAAAGCAATTTGAAGATTGAGAAATTAAATTCACCCCCATGATTTTGTTTTGGGACGCTCTGCTTTGGTTCAATGCAAAAACTGTGTGATTGAGGACAAACAGTAATGGAATAGAACTGACCCCAAAAGATGAAGAATAACCTGAGAGACGCCTCCATTGATTCATCTAATTTCCTTCCTCCTTTTTAAAACGCTCCCTCTTCATCCTCCCCTTTGCTACACTCGCTGTCACCCTCCATCTGAACTCTCACTGATTGAGGTGCAACCACTTTGATTTGGCGCGCTTGGTTGCCCCTCACACACACGCACACATACACACTCTTTTCCTCTCAATTTTCCCTCGTTGAGTCTCTCCCTCTTCTCGCCGGGGTTAAGGTGCCCTCTTTAGTTGTCTCTCGATCCTAATTTCGTTGCATCGCATCTTTCCTCTGTCAATATATCTGAATTCATTTCCATCTGCTGAGCTTCTTCCCACTTTACATCCTCTCAGCCGGGAAATGTAAACACTGCACTGTGGTTGTGTTCATGTGTATCTGCGCGTGAGTTTCTGTGTCTCTGCTCTGCATCTCAGTGTTTATTCTCACATTTTCAAAAAAGAAGCACTATGAGGAGAAACCGGAAGGCTGTTGAGTTTTCAATACTCAGCTATGACTCACATTACCGATTTGCCATGACCGTCTGTCTCGGGCTGCTCAAGGTTCACAGCCAGACAGATGTGATGATGGAGTTTTTGTTTGACAGAGAGAAGCGAGGGCAAACACGTGGAGACACAGAGTGAAACATGGAGCTGCTGAAGTAAGATGGAAGAAAAAGCAGAGGCAAAAAAAAAAAAGAGTAGTGATAGTTATTGCAAAGAGATAATGGCTGCTGGTCCAGTAACACAGTTGGACCCTGTGAGTTTTCAAAGAGAAACGCTCTGTTTCAACAGCATCTGAGGCCTCCCGCGCTGCCTTATGACTATGGAAGATCATGAGGACAAAAACATCAAAAGGGCTGCAGCTTGTCTGCCAGATGCCGAAACAGCATGTGTGTCTGTGTGCACCTAAAGCAGAGCCTGCACCTCTCACAGTTAGGCAGATTGTCAACCTAATTTTAAGCACACACATATGCATATATATATATAAAACACACACTGTGTCACAGAGGCGTATTTGCAGACATTTGCACACACTCGCGTACAGTGGAGGCAACATCCGGTACGCCTAGTGAATTTGTCTAAATGTCACATTACTGAGGCAGCCACATGCACCTTTCCTCAACAGCCAGTCAGATAAAAGCTGAGGGGGGGAAAAGATGAGAAAAAAAAGTTGTCTTGGAGGAAGGGAGGGTAGATACAGGAGGTAAGTATTCATAGACACACAAAAGTCAGAGGAGAATCTGGTGTATGGTTGTGTTTGTGTCTGTGCAGTATCTGTCATTGGGGTACCTCTTTGTGGTTTTCTTTTGCTGCAGTCTTCACCTTATCTCCCTTCCCTTAAGTGTGTTTCAGAGGAAATTAATGATTTTTGCTGTGTACATGCTTATTTTGTTTATTTGGAATAGGGTGGCGAGGAAAAGTGCCCTTGTGCTAATTTAGTATTTTTTTGCAACTGTTTTGTGTGTATGCAATCATATTATTAAAAAACTAAGATGTCCTAGTGCATAAAGCAGCATGTCGCTACACGTTTTCATTATGAAAACAATGAGGAAATCATCAAAACTGTGGTTGCCCTGTAGATAAAGTAAATGAACCTCTTTATTGCCATGGGGTAGACTTCATTTAGATGAGATTAGGCTTCTGTTTACTCTGGATGAAATACATGGTCAAAGGCCTAATTCATCTATCGTTTTTTTTTTGTTTCCCGCACATCTTTTGTGGGATTCATCCATATTTTATTAATCTTGAAATACTCTTATGTGTTTGAGGTTGCTACCATTTGTAAACTCAACATTTCTCCTTATGTTTTCAAGACAGGTTGCTGTACATCTGAACAGAAAAAACAACAGTTCAAATCAGGCCAAATTTTACGTGATTTTCTTGGTAATTTGAAGGTGCGTGATGTAAAAGAAGTCACCATTTTTTCCACTACATGACTCCACAGCAAACCACAGAAATAATTTAGATTGCTACAGCACACCAGACCCAATCCACTCATCCATTTCAGTTGTTTGGGAACAGCCTGTCCCCCCACCGCGGGCAGGATGCTACACCTGGCAGCCGACAGATGTTTTTTGGCCCCTGGTTTTTAAATCAAACCTCATCCTTTATCTTCTTCACACATGTGCAGTTTTAGTTGCAATAACCGCACCAGTGACATCCTGGGTTCATCCATCCACTGCTCGCACTTAAATTTACGACCGTGTCCTTCTCACATTTCTTGAATCAGGTGTAGGGAGTTCTTACCTTTTCTCATTTGTTTTTACTGAAAAATATAAGAAAGAAAACAAAACAAAACCATATCCATTATAGTGCCACCATGCTTCATGGTGAAGAGGTCTTGCTCCTTCCTTAAGTCGAGGCTCATCCTTCCATTCCAGTCAGAGAGTTAATTACCATTGATGGAT
This sequence comes from Enoplosus armatus, assembly GCF_043641665.1. Lineage (NCBI taxonomy): Eukaryota > Metazoa > Chordata > Actinopteri > Centrarchiformes > Enoplosidae > Enoplosus > Enoplosus armatus. The sequence goes on from NC_092194.1 coordinate 15,007,387, forward strand.
GTCCCTTTGTCAATATGAAGCATGGCAGCAATCAAATGTGAAACACTGATCGACCAGACAAGAACAAGCAGGTCAAGTCAGTCATTGAGCCAGACGTATAAATGTTACACTTTTTGGACCAGTATCGTCATATTCAAAGTGTTTGAAGGATATCTGTTATGTGTGATTGTGATAAGGCTGCTGCTGCTGCTGCTGCTGCTGCTGCTGCTTTAAGAGATTTTCTTGTCTGAGCATTCGGACTGATGGTGCAGTGAGAGGATGAGAGGACAGGCTCTGCAGTGGGAGAGAGTTTTTTTTATTTTTTATTACTGTGCACATGTGTTGAGTTTTATAAAGCCCGCTGTTCAGCTGTGGAAATCGACTCATTTGGTGGTTCAGCTTTACAGTTAATTCAAACGCATTTCGCTCAGTTCCAGCTGGCATTTCGACTGAATTTGCTGATTGTTCAGTGTTTGTCTTCCCTCAGCATGATCTCTAGTTCACCGTGTCTGTGACTTGTTTTGATAAGTGGTCAATTTATGACCTCTGTATCTCTATGAATAAATGTTCTTCCTTTTCTTTCTTTCTACCACCCTCTTGCTCCCTCACTCCTTCCCTGTGTCTGTGCTGTATGGATGAGTAGTTACATCATTAGTATGCCATTAGCTCTGATCATTGATTCCTCCTGCAGAGCCCCCCTCCTCCTCCCCGATCGCTGACACGGAATTCTGAGGAGATCCGTGAACTTTATCACCTTCAGCGTTCCGGTTTCCTCCTCAGAATTCCCACTGGATCAGCACTTTCCTTCCCTCCAGACCTTTTCTAATTATCCTGTTCCTGCCTTTCAATAAATAATTACAATAAAGGTCATCAATCAAAACCGAAACATTGATAACTGAAGAGAAAGTCCAATATCCCCTTGGCACAGCGGTCCTGCTGTCATAAATACAATGACGGACTGTGTGCGTCTGTGTGTGTGCATCCTGGAGAGTGTGAGTTTGTAGCGGCAAATCATTTTCACATAAATCATGTGCTATGAGATAGATGAAAAGGACCAGGGAATGCAGTACACACATGCACTGCTGTGATTAAGCTTTGTCTATTTGTGTGCATGTGTGTGTGTGTGTGTGTGTGTGTGTAGTTTTCAGATGATAAAGGTGACAAAAGTAAACAAAATATGATCAAACACTACAGTTTGACCTGGAATTAAGCTCAGGCTAAGCCCACACACATTGCACACTAAGCAGCCCTCCTGCATTTTGATTAGCACACACAAACACACACACACACACACACACACACCTGGATATGCTAATGTGAGTCTGCAGCGAGTGCCGTGGGGTATAGTCTCTTTGGTGCCTGTGATTGGTTGCTATCTGTCTTGCCTGGAGGAACGGCGAGGCAGCCAGGCCTCCCGCCAGGCTCAGCCCAGAGAGGAGCTCTGATAACGGGGTAAAAATGTGAGCCATCCACGGCGTCAGCCTGGAGGAACCGATGCCTCGGGCCTCTTCTGAACTGAAGCTGCAGCCTAAATGAGTTTCTGTGCCTGGCAGCTCAGTAGAACTCAACACTGTTACATGCTGTTGCTCTGCACACACACACACACACACACACACACACACACACACACACACACACACACACACACACACCCATTCCCACATGCTCATGCTAGACTGCACACACACACAAACACACACTAATCTGCACTTGCTCTCTCCCATGCGTGCACCTGGTCAGCCACTTACAGGGGGAAATTAGAAAATCAGAGAGGAACATTGTCTGTTAAAAGAGTAAACAGCCTCGCTAGTTGGTGTTTGAACGTGGGAGCCCAAATGCATTCATTATCCTGTTGCTTATGGAGGCATTGTGCTCTGCGTGTCAACACTCCGCCACCCCCGTACACTCATCATAATGCAAAGCCAATCACACACACACACACACACACACACGCACTCATAGCTTCAATGACTCCAAAATGAGGAAACGACTTCCATTGGACTTTAAAATATTCTTATCCTTTTCTTTTGCCTCCCCTCACATCACTTCCCTCTCTCTATCCGTCTCCCTCGTTCCCGTCTAATTGGTCCAAATACACGCCGGCGGTGCCACAAACAGCACTAAATTAGTTTTCATCAAAACACAATTCCACCTGAATTCGACCTGCAAATGTGCTGAACACACAAAGATAAAGTGGTTAGGCTTTTAGATGTGTCAGAGCCCAGAGACGATGGTTAGGAAGATACAGATTTGCTGAAATGGAGATTTTTTTGGGGGTAGTGTTGGTGGAAAAACAGGTTTCTATTAGGGAGAGGTAATGGGTAAAGCCAGGCATGTCTGTCTACAGGAGAGCGAGAGGGTTTCTCAGGAGTCGTTGAAGAGACAGAGCGTGAAACAGTTTGCTAGGCATGTCTAAAGATAGAGAGAAGAGCTGAGAGGGACGGGAGGAGAAGGTTGGCGGTGGGTGGTTAACCAGCCGATAACACTGCATTCTAAACAGGTGAAAAATGCGTCACAGATCTGATCCTCGTCCAAGGCGATGATGACTTCTCCTCACCAGCCGCTGATGTAGATGTTATTCACTGTAAGGCTCGACACCTCACCTGGTGGCGTCTAACATTCATAATGATGGTTTAATACTGTGGTGGTTTTTTTTTAAAATTATTTCTGTCTGTCTGAGTCTGAAGTTATTTTTATTCTTGTGTCATGCGGCATGGGCTTATAAGACACCACGAACTGATAGAAACTGGATGGCAGTATGTAGTTTTCAAATAATACTCCAAACCCCCCCCCCAAAAAAAAACACATCATATAACAAACATAATCAGATTTTCAGACCTTCATGTCTGCAACTAAAGTCACAAATGACTGATAAAGCTCATGTAATTGTAACCTACAAGAGAAAATAGAAATTATTAAATAGTTGGTGTTCAAAGTTCATTCTTGACTTTTGAAACAGCAGTTGACAAAACCAATCTCACCTCAAGGCCCTTTTAGTAGCTGTTCTGGAGCTTTTGATTATACACACAGTATCTTCATCATCAGCAGATAGACTTCATAGATATCATTTCATATTGTAGATGTTCATGATAGACATTGTAATCATTAAAATGTGTCAACAAAACAAGTCAATCACATGCATAAATCATTGTAGTGTGTATGTGAAATACAGGAAAAAACAACAGCAGTCACTTTCCACTCTGCTCAGACGATCTAACTCACTCCTGAATATTTAGACAGAAGAAAAATACCAGTTCTTAATTTTGCTACTAAAGACCTTTAACTTCTGGATAAGCGTGATGTTAGATGGGCACAGTAGTGGAAGAAATATTCAGATCCTTTACTTGGGTAAAGGTAGTAATACCACTTAGAATATACTCTATTACAAGTAAGAATTCTATATTTGTATATACATTTAAATTAAAAGTATTATCAGCAAAATGTACCTGTTATCAAAAGTAAAAGTACTCATCATGCAGACTGGCCCCTCTTCGAAGTATTATATTATTATTTACAGTACGTTATAGTATTATTATTATTGATGCATTCATGTGTTAGCAGCATTGTAATATTGTAGCTGGTCAAAGTGGAGGAAATTCTAATTTTGCAATATACTTTTGGGTAGTTTAATCTGTACCAATTCATCATCAACTAACTAGTAACTGTAGCTGTCAGATAAATGTAGTGAAGTAAAGTTTAAAATGTTTCATGTGGAGGAGAATAATTATAAAGCAGATAAAATAGTACTCAAGTAAAGCAGTACCTCTGGTGCCTCCATTTTAAGGTATCCTGTGGAGTCTTTGTTGTAAACAGTCATGGGTTTGTTTACATTTGACGGCTCTCACTAGAACACATCATGTTTAATCCTCAAGGCCTAACAAACAAAACACACTGAACGAAATTTCCTACATTTACAAAGCCCTTCTTGAATGCCTTGGAGTGTGTGTGTGTATTGTTTACATCATCTTGGGTTCGTCTTTTCACGCCTTTACTGTCATTTACATCATGATGATATCGACGTGGCATATTGGACAACATTTTGATATCTGTTTCAATTAGTGCTGAAACATTAGTTGATTAAATGATTAGACGATTGCCAGAAAACTGCCTGTCAACAATTCATTATTTCATTTCTTTATCAAGCAAAAATGGCAAACAACGGGCCCCTCTAGGACCACTCGCACTAACAGATTCGTTCTTAAGTGGCACGTACAAGTGATTTAAGAGAATCTGTGGCACTCAGCAATTTTCTCCTACTTAGGATTTTCTCTTATGTACTAATGAAATTCACAAGTGGTCCAGACCTTAATGCAAAATTAATATTCTGTTCATCACCAGTGGCGGAAAATAAAAAGGGCACCAGCTGCATGCGGTGGAGCGCGCAGGAAGTCGTGATGCATTTATGGTTAACAGTTCCAAACCCTTGTTAGGATTAAAATAGTTTTATTATGATTTACTATTACACCTCTGTAATAACATAACATACAGGGAAATATTCATTTTTCAACCATTTAGAGGTACATAGAGGCCAACTAATTTTCTAGCATGCAGTGTACAGTAGGCACTGTGTACCAGTGTCACATTACTGCATCTTTTTTTCTCCAATGGAAGGGAACTTGATCATGTTTTATCTACAGAGCACAGCGTTTCTTTTAAACATTCATTAGGCTGAAACAAGTGATTTACGACAAGATTGTCCATTTCAATTATTGGTGAAAACCAGGAATCCTAACCACTTGACCATATGGGACATTTTAAAATCCCAAAAGTCATACATTTGTTTCATCAAATGACCAATTGATTCATTATGAATATATTTGGCAGATTGCTTGATAATGAAAACAATATTTATCTGATACTGATAGGTTTACCACTATACAGTGTTCATCCACACTAATGCTGCATAATACAGTTGCACCAAGGTCTCATTTCAAATCATTATAACTCGTCACACTTATAACAGAAAAATCTTAATTCTGGCAAAAATTCTGCAGAGAGAAGCACCGTTTTATTTAAAACTGGAACGAAGCTCCAGGTGTGTTTACATCATCACACCACCGATCCTTTCAGGACTTATTAGGAGCACTTTATTCCAGTCTCTGTTGACTTCCCCTTTACTCTCCCTCCTTTGCACAGAAAGGCAGAGGAAGGGGAGGGTGGTAATGCTGCTAACTGCCATCAGACAATATTAATGGCTTGTGTGTACATGTGTTTATGTGTGTGTGGCAGTTTCATTAAACAAGGTCTAGGCGCACTTAGTGTTTACAGACGATTATACTCAGACATCAACACTGATTGGAATAGAGAGATAATTGCTCCAAACAAGATGGGGGGGGGGGGGGGCTCTCTCTCTCTCTCTCTCTCTCTCTCTCACACACACACACACATATATGTCATATGATATTCTTGAGACTTTGTTCCTCTGCATCCCCATCTCTGATACACCTCTGCAACCCCCCCCCCCCCCCCCCCCCCCTTTTCCTGTCTTCCTCCCACCTTCCTAATCCCAAGGGAATGACTAACACCTGTCACGATCTCTCCAAGCTGTATGAGATAATTAATCACACATTGCAGCAAATGTCACTATATCTACACGTGTGCGCACACAGAGCAGGTGTTCTTGTGCTTCGTGGAAATAACTCAATAGCTGCAATGTAAAAAAAGATCCTTTAAATATGACTGAGTCATTCTCAGCCTGCAGACCACACTGAGTGTGTAAATGCACTCTATTGTAAACTCGTGAATTACTTTCCCATAATGCACTCTGTCAGCCTGACCTTGGCAAAGAGACTCTGTCCGCCACCCTATAAAGCAGGCTGTAATGCTGGCCCTGTCACAAATGCAACACAACACACTCACACACACACACACACACACAAACACACAAACAGGAGTGGGGAAAGAGCAGGTAAAGTAAGAAAAGAGTGAGGGAGGATTGAGGAGTGAAAGAGTTGATGTGCCTTCGCAAAATGTTTGGTTTTAGAAGCTTGCAGACGTAGAGATTACTCACAGGGATACTTGGTTAACTACTATAGCTGGCGAGCTAAGTGCTAACGCGCCAGCCAGAGGACCATGCTAACAATAGTCACAAAAGCTCTCCAAGCTTCTTTCTACAGAGCTGCGAAGTGGGAGGAGATGCTGGTTGCAAGTATTTTTCCTCCATTCGTAATTCAATAATACCTTAACATAGAAACTCTCCCAGATAATGTATCGATCATAAAGGTTTTTGTTATAATTTCTTTGTTCTGGGCCATTAAGCCTCCAGGTTTACCTCCGTGTTGTGTGGCCCACTGCACGTCTCCGCTTGGGACATAGACTTTACAGTGCATTGTGATGATGTCACGCAATGGTTGAAAGATTCATATTACAAAGAGCAATAATTGACTTTACTTGCAGTTCAATTCAATAACATTTTTATTCATATTAAGTTATCTCATGACCCTTTACAGGTCCAGACTGTACTCTTTATAATATCAGTTGGAGGCACAAGTTTTAGAGACGTCTGTTCTATAATTGTGGTCTTTGGGGAAAATGCTTTTTGGGCTGCAGGCAATTTCTTCATTGCAGTACCCAAGTGGCCACTGGGACAAACTGGCAGCGAGGCTGAGTCATGGCGCCGTTTCCAGCTCTCTTAATGCAATACGTCAATGCTCCATTCCCTGAAAGGTCAGCTCTATCAAGATAGCTTTCTATTGGCCGATGGCGTGTGCCAAAGTTAACAAAAGTTCATCTTGATGTGAAAGATTCGTGCAGATTTCCTTCGTCACAATGAGCGAATTCACTGATTTCATTGGAATTGATTGATTCTGCTGCAAAATGTTATATTTAAATGCTGGTGTGACTGGGCCTTAAGAAAAGGGGAAAATCTGCATTCAGACAGTTTTGGCTGCAGTTTTTATTAAATCTTCACCATTTCATAATAGTTCTTATTGTCTTATATTTCTCCCTTTCTGTCATCGTTTTTTCCATCTGTGTCTCACATCTCTCTTTTCCTTCCCTCTGAATCTTTCTCCTCTTTCACTCCAACTTTCTGTCTCTCTCTATTTCTTTGCATTTTTTATGCGTTGCTCCTTCAGTTGTGTTTTTGATTAATATTGATTTAGCTGTAATAGTTGGGCTACAGGGACCCCACATTTCAATAACTTCTAATTACACGCACACACACACACACACACACACACACACACACACACACACACACACACACAAGCTTCGATAAATCTAATTGCAAGTTCCACTCATAACGCCCCTGAGTCCCGGCCCACAAATTACAACAGCAATCTGACATTGTCAATAAATATGGGTGCCATTCTGCCCGGCTGAATTCTTGTGAAATGAAAGATGCAAATAAATATTGTGAGACATTTTCTTTGATCTCCTTTTTCTTTCTCTCAGTCTTTTCTGTTGTATTTCTGAGTTCTGTCCTTCCTTCTTTCCTTACTTCCTCTTCCCATCCTCTCATCCTCCTCCTCTCTGTCTTCTGTCTCAGCTTTGTTTCAGCTGTTGATTCAGCATCAATCACTGTGAAATCTAATTTGTCAAACCTCAATCTAGCAGGGCCCTCAACCCCGTGCTGCTGTCTGTTTGTCTGGAGCCCCACAAATGAGATGTGTGATAAGGCAACAGAGGGAGTTCTGCCGGGAATAAAAACAGACTTTTGCACTTTGAAGTCGGAGCAGATCAAAAACAACGGAGGGCTCTTTGTGGTACAAAGGGAACGTTTCTCCCCTTCATCCATCTTCCCTCGTTCCTGAACCTTTTCTTGCAACCAGCACTGTGAGCTGTCACACATCACATACAGGCCCCCAACCTGCCTCACCTACCTGCACTATCTACCTACCGCAGGAAAGAGACCTGACTCTCTCTGTGTGTGTATGAGTGTGTCCATGTATGTGTGCACGTATATATACGCTTCCCTTGAGGCTTTTGTGGCAGGCGGTGCAATTTGCGGAGTCTCTACGTTGGTACACAGCCGATAAAGACATGCAGTATATTGTGTTTGTCTATTTGTCTTCTCATTTCTGGGTCGTATGCTTTTAGTTGCGTCTCGCAGGCAATCTTCTTCCCCCTATTATTTTAGCACACCCAGGCTCTTTCCTGTCACTTTGAGTTTTTGCAGCACACTCACGCCGTCACAGCCTGGAAAGACATCGTCACTGTCAGTGCTGATGTTAGGGACGTACAGTACATCTTGTGTCCCATCAGCCCACAACTACCCTTCATCACGCTCTCCCTCCCCTCCACCGGTCCCATGTTCCCGACATGGGAGTCATTTGTCTTCTCTGTGTCCGCTGCGATGATGTGGGATAACGTCGGGGGCCAGTGGAGCAGACAGGGGAGTATTGGAATATCGATCCTCCTCCGCTCTCCCTGTCCTGCTGGAGTTTTTTTTCCCTGCCTGTGTGATAAAGTGACTGGTGCTGATGGGGTTTGGCTCCATACATTGTTTCTTATACCTTTGTGAGCGTGCATGTGTGTGTATATGTGTGTGTCTGTGTGTATATATGTGTGTGTGTGTGTGTGTGTGTGTGTGTGTGCGTGAGAGAGGGAGCAATTTATTTGTAGCAGGGAGTTGTTTGTGGCTGTATAGGAGTGTTCATGTTCGAGTTAAATCTGCTCTCTCGCCATTCATATCCAGTTCCTTCCCTGCAGTGTCTGTTTACGCTGCACACTAATGACTGTGCAAGTCAGTCAAGACGCATGTTACAGTATAAAACCTGCAGATAATACAGTCAGAGCTAGACTTATTCCTAGAGATAATAGGGACAGCTACGAGACTGAAATAATCAAGTTCAAAAACTGGAGTGAATACAACTCACTGCAACTGACAGGAATGATTCTGGTTTATTAAAACTTGGATATTACCATTTCTACCATAATAATAACAATGTACTCACTAACTTAATTGCTGAGATCTGGGAACACATCGCTAAATTAGGAACGATCACACACGTTTCAAACAAACTCCGAGGTTTGCCAAACGGATTTGGAAAAGAAAACGAAGGCAGACGGTAAAAATATTACCCAAACTTCCTGCTCTCAACATCCACCACAGTTTACAGACTAACTGCTTCAAATTCTATCAATCATACTTACTCTAGTTGTGTGCGCACACAGTTTTCCTGTGCAATAAGGGATTATTACTGACTTTTCAGGTGAACTCTCTTTTGGTTTTACCTCAAAATAAAAAGATTTCACTCCCAGATCTCAGCAGTTAATTTGATGAGTACAGTGTCACCATAATGGATAGGATTGATGCTCAAAGATAAGGAAAATAAAGTTGTGATAAACACAAATTTTCCTTTAATACCATGAATGTGTGAAGAGAACTGGATCCAAGATGGTCCCCTATTCGTTCCAATAAAAGCTGCTCACCGGGCACATACGCCCGATAAAGTTCTTCAGGCTTACACATTTTTGAGTACATAGTACATGCACATTAAACTCCTTCTCTGGCTGGCAAAAACAATATACTGGTATGGTTTATTGTGACTTTTAAAAACTGTAATATTGTGTGATTTGCAATTCAAACTTAGTCACCACACTAAAACTGATGGACAACCTGGCACTGTTTCTTCAAAACAAAACAAAGGACTTCTGATTTCAGCCCAAAAGCTCCAGGAATGATCTCCTGTACAAATCAATACACTTACCATCGAAATGGTCCAGGAATTTCGGTACCTGGGCACCATCATTGATTATTAACTTAACTGGAGCTCAAAAACACAAACAATATTCAAGGCAAAGACTTGCTAAAAGTTAAACCTACACTGAAAACATCTTACCCTTCTGATTTCTTGGCTGGTGTGGTGCACTGTCTGTGTCTAACTCTCACATCCCTCCTCAAAATTGATGCCAAACAAATTATACATCAAGTGTCCTGCCCACTGAACTGGTCAAAGGTTTAAACTCCCCTCTGTACAACAAACCAAGCATGCAGATCCTTCATCTCAACTATTAGTCAGCTTAAAAAATACCCCATTTTAGTTCAGTTGACTGGTGGGTACATACGTTTTCTACAATGTTTTACTGTCATTGTGGTGTCAGTCACTGCCTGTGCTGTTGCAAGAGAAATGTTCCTCTGGCATAGTCATAAATTATTTTTCTTCTTTGTCTGGTGATTTTATTGGTGGAATATTTGCGTGAATGGAAACTTTCTTATCCAACTCCCATCAGAAAAAGCCTGTGGTTGTGTATCATCAGAAAGCCCCTATTATCCTTTCGGCCTGGCCTCTGTTGTGATGTTCCTATCTGGTCAGCACTGCTTACTTTGGCACTGAAGAGAGCCAGTTTCTGCGAAGTGACTCCTGGTTGTTATGGAGCCCGTATGGAAAGAGAAACACATGATAGGTGAGAAAAGGTGATAAACATCGGCATGAAAACCAAAACAAACAGACAAGCACAACACAATACATATTAAATAAACACATGTACGCACATAACAGTAAATTTTTGTTGTCCATTTTACACATCAAAGTCTGTTTGCAGGTCTTAGGGAGTACTACTGCATATGTGACAAAGGTTGTATAAAACAGCCGGTCGGGGCTGAAGACTGCAAATTTGAAAATGAAAGAAAATCTTTGGGTGTGACGTTAGAAAGAAGTGAGCTCACCAGACCTCTGTGGCCCGCTCCTCATCTCTGCTTGAGGCTAGCGGTTTGAGGCTACATTAGCTGCTACTAGCATAACACATCCGAGTCACGGCCCAAACTGTCATGGTCACGGTGCATTGTGGGTAACGTAGGTATCAGGTTTTCACAAGGAAGAAGAATGTGTGGAATAAAAAAAGACAATATATCTGGTTCTGTTGCATCAATTTTAATATGTTTTATGTTTGAGTGTTACAGGAGTGCAGTGCTAGATAATGAAGGAAAACTCAATCCTTCAGTTTACTGTGGAGCTCAGGCAGGCAAAAAACTCACTTTTATCTTGTGGCTTTTTCTTAACTGATGGTATTTGTTTTGGATTTTATTAGCTTTTAATAGTAACTATGTTCTGAAAGATGCTATATAAATAGAGTTATTATTATCATTACTGTTTTTTGAAACATTTCCCTGGACAGCGACAAAATGTATAAACAAGTACAGTAACACAGTAATGCAAAAACAATGCATTATACATACATGCAGGCACTCACAGCGAACAAACACAATATGCAAATGACACAAATGCATGAATATAACATTCAGGCACTTAAACACACACACACGTTTGTACAGTAAAAGGGTTGATTGTGATCTGTGACTCATGTGGCCGGAGTCGCTCTTAACACACCAGCACATCAAGAACAAAGCAGTAATTCAAACCTCTTCCCACCTTCCGCCCTGCAGAGCCAAGATGCTGCATATCATTTTATAGGCCCTGTGCCACTTCACTTCCACACACACACACACACACACACATGCATACACGGCCGACCAATCTTCTCCTCAACACCACCAAAAGTAATTTGTCATGTTCATGATAAATTATACCCTCTCCAGTTCATAGCCTACTGAGGTTGGAGAGAGAGAGAGAGAGACAGGGAGAGCCAGTTGTTTACAGCTGTCATTTGTATTTGCTGCTAAGAGTCAACAAATGAAACATGACAAAATATGGTAAGATGAGGAGGTGTTTGTGCGTCGTGTGGATACTTCTGCATGCTGTGGGTGGTGAACCGCGGGTCATTTACAGGGTGGGTAGACTTGACAATCGAATTTGTCCTTGCAGTTTTCAAGCGAAGCAAACCTTGAATAAAAAATAAAAAAAACCCAACAATCGCAGTCTAGTTTAAAGGTCGGCTCACCCAAATTACATAAAAACACACTGTCTCTCTTACCTCTAGTGGGATCTGGATAGTTTTGGTTTTATTTTATAATATATGTCTCTGCGATTTCTGTGCCCATCCCAATACTATTTATATTTTTCTTACAGTATTGAGGAATTACATTCAAAAATTCAGTTTTGACAACTCAATATGGCTGTTTGATCATGCAATCAGAATATTAAAACTATTGCAAAATAAACATGGATCGTTTGCTCATTTTTTAATACCATTGACTGGTAGTCGACTTCAGTAATGAACCACAAACCACTTATTCATCCGTTTTTGTCACCTCTACTGGAAGCGTCCTTTACTTTTTTTTTTTCAGCGTTTCTACCTGCATGGCTACCTCCTGACACATAAGAGAAAATGTTTCATCAAAAAAATTTAAATATATGTATGTATGTATCTATGTATATATGTATCTATCTGTATGGGACAATTCTGACACAGTGAGCCCAATGGACGATCAATGTAACTGAATGTAACACAGGGTAAACACGGGTCACATGGCCACTCTCTAGTTAAAAAAACACACATGTACGTCCAAGCCAGAGAATTTATTCAACTGCATTAGTCTTGGAGGTGCTGGGTGGCAAATCTTAGAATAGCCTTATACAGTATGTGTGTTTATGGAGGCTGGATGCCCACAGGACCAGCGTGAAGCATGGATAGAGACACAGCCAGGGGAGAACTCATCTGTTCCTTGGCTCTTAGCTGTTCCAACACTCGTAATGCCTCCGTCCCCTGGGTGGTATTGCTTCTATAATAGCCTGCAACTATGCAGCACTGAAAAACAACCTTGCTAATTCTCACACACACCGTGAGGGAGAGACCCGCGGAGGGAAATGGGGAGAGAGTGAGGAAGCGAGGGGGGGGGGTTGAAATCCTGTGCTTGTATTCCCAAGTCCAACAGACCTCTTTTGTATTCAGGTAAGTTGGCTTAACTGGGAAAATGCTGATAACTCCTTGACACAAGGTCACACATTATATGCCATTAAAAAGCAAATACAGGTATGGGTAGTGCACGCACGTCCACGCACCCACACACACACACACGAGTTTACGGGTCAACAGATTTATGTAAACCACTTCGTTTCATCTTCATAATCGCCTGAGGGCTTTGAGCAGTCAGGGTCACTGACACGATTATCCTATTATATTAGATAAAATAAAGGAGATGGAGAGAGGCAGTGAGGGAGGAGAGACAGGCAGGAAAGAGAAAGAGAATATTAAAAAGGCTCAGGCATGCAGGAGCGTCTCCAGGTACAGTAAGAAGGATGTGCAGGAAACACAATGGATTCCTCTGTGGCTACTCAGAAATTCTACCTCGGGAACAGGTGTGTGTGTGTGTGTGTTTTGTGTGTGAAGGTGTGTCAGAGGAAAAAAAGGTAGAAATAGAGAGATGGGATGAGTCATATGGAGTGACAGTGAGAGAGGGGGATTTCAGAGTGAACTTTGAGTGTACATCTCATATATTTTCATCTGGCCTCGGGGAGAGCCGAGACTGGCTCTCTGCTTCACTGTCAGCCGAGACACACTCCTCTGATTGGCTTTATTCACCGCTCGCTGTGTGTGTGTGTGTGTGTGTGTGTTTGTGTGTGTGAGCCTGCATGCACAGGTGCACACATGTTCACAGGTGATGCATGTGTTGATGTGTGTAAATCTGGCACTGATGTATAGCGCCTTTATTTGCATCTCTTGTTTTCAGGAGACTGCAGTCCTGTGTTTTTAAAAGATGTTCATATATAACTAATCTGAATAAGAAAATATGTTTTTATTATCAACATAAAGAGGAAACTTTCCTATTGAACAGATCTCAAAACATTTCACTACCAGCGCAAAATGTACTGGTACATACAGGACAATCTATATTCGAAAAAAAGTTGGAAACACTTTACAACACGGTACACAAAAATGTGACTAGTTACTAAAGAACAAGAGGGGAATGAATCAGGAATGACGTGATAATTAATGAATCGTTCATGAGTACTTCCTTAACTTCTGTGCTTCATGACTCTGTGCTATGCCAGCGTACAGTAGTTATCTATGCCATTTTCATATTGCCTTATTGATTACAGATGGTGGTGTCAAGATGTGATTTACAATGTTGCTGATTTGGTAAATGTAGCAATAAGTTTGTCTAAAACTGACATGATGATGACAAGACTCCAGGAAGTCACTGCTCCCGGCCAAGAAATAGTCCGGCACGTGACTCTCTGTAAAACTCCAACTTGCCATTTTTACACTTTTTACACTTTACTGGTTTTTGCATGAATTAAACAAATGAGATATGACTTATTAATTAGCGGGCTTTAGAAGTGCTGGTAGGCAGATTTTACCTTTGGACAGAGCTAGGCTAGCTTGTCCCCCCTGTAAAGATGTCACACTTCCTGGACTGAGAATTTCTTTTGCTAGGAAATTATAATCCAGGCAGGACATTCGTTTTCTCCCAGATGTATTTGGCAAAGCAAGTTATTAGAACATAAATGTATTGTGTAGCAGACCGGGTTGCTCTACAGAGTGTAAATCCCAGCAATAATGTGTGAGGAGTGTCTAACAGCTGTGCACGGTGTATGAAATGAGCTCAAATCTCCCAGGAAGCAATTGGAGGCGAATAAAACCAACAAAAGAGAATGAGAGGAGGTGAGAAAGAGGTCTGATGAAGGTCTAGATTACTAGGATTTAAAATTTTGAGAAATAAATCTGATTTATGGAGGTAGTATAGTGCCAAGCTTTTACTGTTGACCTTAAAACATTTTGTGCGTCTGCTCCAGTTCAATTAGGTGTACTGTGCATTTCTAATGAAGGGAGAAAATGAAAAAGCGAGGGGAACTTACAAAGCAAAGAGAGACAGATGTCAGGGATAACATCTCTCTCATTCTGACAAACATCTAGCTGCTTTTAACTTTGAGTGACGGCCTGAGGATTAAAGCTTTTTTTTTATAAAAGATGTGAAAACATTTTCTTGCTTTTAAACACTAGAATCTGGAAGCTCAGTAAGAATAAACTCGGCGGGGATATGGAGGAAAGGAGCTCGCATTCAAGACGTAACATGACAGCACCACATTTATTTTGGAAACCTCCTGAGCTAAATGAAAAAAAAACACACACTGGAGTCTCCTTTTTCTAACATTTTTTTTTACTGTTTAATGCCACCAAAACACATTTTGGAGTCATAATGCTCAGGCACAGAAAATGAGAAACAACGAAGGAGGCAAACCTGGTTTATCACCTGCCTTGCTGTGCTCTGTAATGGAATGCTATTCAAATCCCCAGCTCCCCTGAATACTGCTGCATGGCTGCGATCCAAAACAAAAACCTCCTTCACTGTACCCTTGACGCTACAACCATAATGGTCCTTTTTGATGACGAGGCGGGGGGAACAGAAAACACCCCAACAGTCAATTCTCCTGACTGGCTCTCCGATGATGAGCTCTGACGTGGGTGTTTTGCTCAAGGGCAGCAGGTAAAGGGGACGGCGGGGTGTACAGTATCCTCGGTTTTGGAATGGAGCCCACTGTGTTGCTGGCATGTTTGACACATGCTGCAGCGCTTTATAATCAGCCCAGCCGTCACTGAGATGGGCCCTGTGCTCTGAGCCCGCAGCATCAATTCAATCAAATGAGCTTTTCTGATCGCCATGCCTCTGGAGGAAAGCCCTGAGCATAGGAAACATGTCAGTCTAATGTCTGACACACGCTCTATCCGACTGATCAAACAGCCACAGATATAACAACTGAGCGTGGGCTTCAGCATGTGTTTCTGCCTGTGTGAGTGAGAGGATCAGCATTGCAGAATACTTGACTGGAGCCAGAGTTGCTGTGTAAGAACTTCAGCCATTGATTGATGATAATGAGTCCTGCTTAAGAGCACACAATGGGGGAAGAGAGAGGGGGACAAACTGAAAAATGAGTACTGAAGAACGACACAGAGGAATGAAAACGAGAGGTGAAGCCACAGATGTAATATACGAGGAAAATCGAGTCAGAGGGTGAAAAAAAGAAGAAAAAAAGAAAGATGTGAAGGATGGAGCGGAAGAGAGTAAGAGAACAAGAGGTGCAGGAGGAGGAGGAACGAGGGAGAGGATGAGAGGAGATGGGGGAAGAGTAAAAAAACAGTGTTTTTGCAAAAAACAAAACAAAAAAAAAAACCCAGGCCATCTGGTGAGATGGAATTACATTAGCGATGCACATACAGCCCGCATGCTCCTGTCTCATCAACACATAGCACAAGCTGAGATGGTTTATGTGCATGTGTGTGTGAATGTGTCTGCACGTGTGTGTGAATGTATGTGTGTGTGTGGGTGATTACTGTGAGCACTCAAAGTGAGGTTTTGACCTTGAAATTTTATAACCAAAATCCAAAACCCCTTATCCATATTGAGCATTGATTTGCACCAAAACTCTTATGTTGTCAAGCATTTGCCGCACAATGGAGCATGTGAGGTATCCGTGCCCATAAACGCCTGTTCAAATTGTCCAAAGAGGAAAAAAGAGACATTAAGAGGACTGGGGGTGGCCAGTGTTCACAACTATTACCTCACGTAAGAGCTCTCCCACATTCCCATTTACTCAATATTTCATGCATGAATAATCCAATACAAGCAAAAGTGCAATATTTCCACCAGGGCCCCGGCTGGATTAGCAGAGGGGGTTTGGCACTGTCCCCCCTGAGGACTCCCAGGCTTCTCCCAGGAACACAGAGCAAAAGTAATCAGACACAAGACACATCTTTCTTATCTCCTGCTCACTCCTAACAAGCACATAATTGCTAATATCTTTGCTGAGCTGGAGAACGAATACCCCGGAGACTGGCTATGTATATACACGCTGATAGAGAGATGAGGATGGGTTGCTATAGGAACAAGGAAGCCTTAATGTGGTAATGCAGGGGGCAGGAGAGAGAGCGAGGAGGTTGAGAGGCCTGAAGAACTGTAAACTACAGTACTTGTATGTGTCCCCCCCTAAACCTTTTTATGATTTATTGTTCTGAATCACAGTAGAAGTAATTAGGCTTCTTTGAAACTGATCAAATGGGGAGACTATTTAATGTCAAAGTGAAAACAAATCTCTGCAATTAACATTAAATGAAGCGCAATTATGAAAAAGGAAATAAAAAAGAAATGATTGAGTAAGTATTCACAGTGTCAAACTTTAATCATTACTGGTGCAGCAGCCAGTTGTTTTCAAGGCCATATGATAAGCTAAATGAAGATAACTGTGTGTAAAACAGTTGAGCTTACAACTGTGTCAGGAAGGTCCAAAAACTACGTAACAAGGAAAGAGAAATGTATCCTAAACAATTACTGGGTTTTCAAACATTCACATATAGTTTAAGCTCCTGGAGGACCGGACACCACACACAAACATAAGTTCACATAGAGAGATGGTCGGGGTGAATGAATGGGTCAACAAAACACTGACTGATCACAAGAGACTGCTGTTTGTTTCCCTTTTTTTCGTTTGTTTCCTGTTTTCATAAAGCATGACCACGATTGTTCCATAACTTTAACCAAATGTTTATTATTGTATCCATAATGTAGAAGACTGTGTAACCTAGACAAAGTAGTCACTGTAAAACACACCATGCTCTTTCATATGGGCATAGACAAACAACACATTCTCTTGTTTAATTTGAAAGACTTGTTGATCCACAACACAGCAACACCACCATCCCCACCATGAAGCCTGGTGCTGGTGGTGGTAGCATCATGTTGTGGGGACGCTTTTCTGCCAAAGAGAAGTGTGACTGACCCCAAACATAAACTTTTATTCATTTACATATATTAATTTGGCAGACGCTTTTGTGCAAAGTGATGGACAATTAAGGTACAATCACAGCCACAGTGTATCAAGGAGAAGCCATCAACAATAAGTACCACAACACTAAAAAACATACAGTGAAAACTACTACTGCTAAGTGAATTACTTAAAAACATGAATGTTAATATCCTGGAGTGAATATTCATGCAACTAATTATGCTGTGTTTGAATCAAATAGTAGATATTTACTTCTTTGTCAGCTGTAGTAATTACATCTACCATGATTCTGTGTCGTAAAATGATAAAACAAGAAAAAGTCCACGGGGAGTGAAAGTTGCACTTCAACAGCAGAGTCGGGAAAGAGTGATAGACAGCCCATAATTAGGGGGCAGAAATAGAAACAAAGTGAGCAGGAGAAACGCAGCGAGAAGGAGTGACAAAGACAGACACCTCAACTTTACAAAAAAGGAGTTCTGAAAATACATACTCCTATTTTTATTAATATTAAATTCACAGGTTGTTTTTTTCCCACTTCCACAGGGTGTGCTGCACATGTACGAGCTTTCTCTTATAAAACTCATTTGTCAGGCCATCGAAATGCATCAGTGAGCCTTTTATTGAATTGAAAGACTGTATCGTTCTTACACTGCATTACTGGATTACCAGCTAGCTATCTGTAATGTCAGCTTTTGTACTGCGACATGAGAAAAAAATCGAGGCCATAACTTATGTGTGTCACATTATGTTGGCCGAGCTCTAATCATTCTTTGATGCCAGAGGCGCTTCATTCTGCCTCCCCCTCTGCGTCTTTATCTGTCTCTCTCTCTCTTTCTCTCTTTGCCTGTTTGTCTCTATCTTCTTGCTCTTTATCTCTCGTTTTCCTCCTCTCTGTCTCTCTGTAATGGTATTTCAATAGGACAGATAGCCACAGGAATCCAATACGCAGACCGTCTAATTGAGTCTTTAATAGGTTGTCTGATGTCTGCTGCTGCTAGTTCACACTGAGAGAGCCAGAGAGACAGAGTCACACTTCAACCAACACACCACCGCTGGACTCGTCATGAAAGGTCACTCTACATGTCTGGATCAACAGCATTAACATGTTTCTGTTTCTTTTATCATCTACTGTAGAGAAAACGTTAACGGTAATCGTTCTGTTTTACTAAAAAAAAAAAAAAAAAGGACAAAGACCCTTTTTCTTAGAGATGCACTCAGTCAGAGTGACTGAGAGTCGATCAGAGATCCTGCTCATTAGAGCTGCGTTCATCCTTCAAGTTCTGATGCATTGATTTAATTTTTAGTCCCATGTGATAGTTTTGACAAAGATAGAAAAATAAGTTATGGATACTGTACTTTTATTACAACAGTTTAATCTCAAAATGAAACTTTTCTTTTAAAAAACCTGACACCCACTCTGATAAAACTAGTGCAGGCATGAAAGAATATCTCTCAAGTTAATAATCAAGTTATGAGCTCCTAGAAAATAGATTACATTCTGACTGTGTCTGAAAATCACTCCCTCTTTAACTCTTTAATTAATTCACTACTACCTATATTATAGACAATAATTTTGCACAATGATAAATTTCCCATCAATAAACTGCCACTCATTGCATTGTGAGATTGTCAGGAAGTAGTGTGCGTGACATGGACACTATTTTCACACTCAGAATTCGGACACTGGAATAAAAAGAATAAAAATATGGTGCAAGTGTAAGTTTTGGAATAACATGTTATCATAATAATGAGTCAACAGCACTCTGCCTAGTAGCAACCACTACTGACACAGCTCCATAGCAGTTACAGTTTTTTGTCAGAGCGGGCCAAACCCCCTTGAGCCTCGGCCGCTGTTGCTGTGGAGAAGAATCCAGTTAGATGCTTAAATCAGAGCGGCAGCAAATTCAAATTACGGCCACCTGTAGATCAGTGGAGTAGTGTGTGTGTTTCGTTGCCTGTGTGAAAAACAAAACAGGGATCCACAGCTCCATAGCGCTACCGATCATAACGCTTGTGGTCAAAAACTTTTCTTGATCTTCATCTTTCAGTGATGACACATTGTTTCTTCCTGCCATTCGTGACAGTGTCAGTGCTTACACCTGTGATTTAACGCTTGTTTACGGTATCTCATCTATCGAATATCAATTTGTCGTCCAACTGCTATCTTCAACTTTACTGGAAGTGCGTTATACTCGCTGCATAGCTGTGCAGCTACACACACGCACAGTGAGGGCAGGAGTAATTAAGTCATAATGATAGTGATGAATAGTTGTGATAGTTCACCAGCACTGTGCTTTTTCCTCAGCAGTACATGGAGTTTGCTCAGTTGTCAGTTTTGTGTGTGTGACTTGGTTTGTAACTTCATGATAGAGCTGTTCAAAACATTCCAAACACAAGATGAACAACTAAGCTAAACAAGCTAAACAACGCAGAAAAAAATAAGACGGAAGTGACGCACAAAACTAATGGAGAGAACGTCATTCTTTTCCTAGAAAGTATCTTCACATTTTATATAGAGTCCAAGAATCCAGACAGATATATCTTTTGGTTGTTATATAATGCGGATGACTGTGAGTGGATGATTCAGGTTTCCAGTCTGTTATAAAAGAATGCTTGTGTGCTTGTTTGGGTGGCTCAGAGATTTACACTAGAGAGTGATGTAGTCTAAGTCAGTGCAGTGTTGCGTCTTTTGTCTAATGATATAAAACTGCCTGTGGTGAGTAAAAAGGTGATTCCAGTTCATACAAGACAGCTGTAATAAGATAAGTTACTGATGTTGGAAAGGATTTGTTTTTCTCTTTGTTTGGCTCAACATCAAACTCTCTTTTAGATGTAGATTTGTATATGAGTGCTTGTTCATGCGCGAGTAGATGCATGTCAACCTTTGTGCATGTGTATGGATATGTATGTACGTGCTAACCAGCGCTGCAGGGCCGTGACTATATTCTATCTGCATAACGGCGGGATAATTAACATCTTCACCTGGCTCCCGGTTTGTTCGTTTAAAAAGCCTAATTAATCACAGGGACAACGTTGGGACTGGAGTCAGAGCCACCGAGCGTGAAATTACCTTTCTCAGAGACTGGGCTCAAACGTCCATAAACAGTGATCCTGCCAGCCTACCCTCTGTACACGACTCTGCCATTCTTTATCTCACACTATATACGGCCTTCGAAGGAGGGAGTGAGGAAGAACAAGAGCAAGAAAGGCCAGCACAGGTGGGAAACAGTGTGGATGAATAGAAGCAAAAGCAGGAGATCCAAGGGAGAAGAACTGGGTTTCTTTGTGATGTCGCACCACGCGGGCAGAGTGATGGTGCGTAAAAATAAAATTAGCTGGTGGGCCAAGTATCTGGAACACCTACTCTGAGTGAGCTCTCTGGCCAAATCGATAACTTTGAACTCTCCAACATTTGAGCAGAGAGAAACTCTTTACATCAAAAGATGCACGCTATCATATCCATCTGCACTCAACACCAGCAGCGCTTCTGGGGAGTAGCTTTGTATGAATCATTCAGGACACCCACTTTCCTAACCTCTCCCTCTCTACCTGCCTGCCCACCCGGCAACCCCACCCGCCCACCATGAGTCGCCGTCAGCATCAACTATCTTTGTACTTAACCTCACACATCACAGCTAACTCGTATATCAATGTTGTGTTGAGACAGCGGAGAAGGGATACGTGCCTATTTCTGGCTCTGTAGGAGTGGATGATGGCCACTTTGTGTGTGTGTGTGTGTGTGTGTGTGTGTGTGTGAGGTGTTGTTGAACTTCATGGAGGTGTATGTTTTATGAACACTGTGGAAGTGCTGTCTGTATATTCAGATCTCAAGTCACATGACATGCATAGAAACAGATAGACAATGTGCTTATATTATTTATGTTTATATTATTTGAGTGTTGATGTATTGAGGATTTAGCTATTAACGGAGTCATATGAGTTGGACGCCAGCCTTCTGTACATAATTCTGGCCTTGTGAGAATACTTTTGTCGCCAAGAGAGGTGAGGCTTTGCTGATGTGCACATTTGCAGCTGCCTTTAGAGTTAGGATTGCAAGAAGCACAAGAGGACAGAAATGCATCAGAAGTGATGCTGTGGAGTGAGTTTGTTTCAGGGATTTCCTTTCATGTATTGTTGATGAACATGAACATGTTGATGCCATTTAAAGAAGTCAATGTTCCTCAAACGTCAAAAAGCGTGTGAACCCCCCCCCCCCACACACACACTTTTCCAATATGTGTTTTTTTGTAACTTTCCAAAAATACGACAATCCCAGTTGTGTTGAGGTGAGAGACTATGCAGGATTTGATCTTCTCTCTCAAGCTGTCGATTTCATTCTTTACACAACTTCGTCCATCACTTTTCATGAGCACAACCGAGCGCAACACCATGAATGCCTCAGAGGAGAGACAGTGTGTGAGAGACAGTGTGTGAGAGAAAGTCTGCGCCATTATCCCCAAACATGCAATTCATTGTGTTTCGACCTTTCTCTGCGACTGCAAGGCTTTTCACAACGCCTTCAAGAATGTCCTTTTGGGGCAGCTGTAAACACTTTTGCCTTTAGGCATGTTTGGGAGGCACTTTGTACGAACTATTTGTTTGAAGCATACGGTATCATTTAGAGCTTTGTTAACAGAGGCCCAAAGGAGGAGCGAAAGTCACTGCGCCTCCTCAATGGAATCCAAATTTATTGATTGGGAGTAATCTTAATTTATTAGATGAGCTGGAAGCAGTAATATATTGATTCTTTACTAATCATCTGTGTATGATTTTGAAAAGGTATTTCATTTGGCATTCTTTACTGGAGAGCCGCTAGTAGAGAGATGAAAAGAAATGAGAGGAGAGTAAGAGAGATGGGGAATGACATGCAACAGTGGTCCACAGCTGGACCTGGACCTGGGATGTGGGGGCTCAGCATTAAACCCCTACAGGACACCACGTCATTTTTAAACTTGTTTAACTTAATATTTGAACATTTCAACGACTCACTAAGCATAATTTCACGTATTGTGTTACAAGTAATCATACTGGTGTATATATTGTACATCCTTTTTGCTTATAAGGATGTTCTTTTTATATTGTAAATATTATTGGGCTGAGCAACCCAAAAAAAAAAACGATCAGGTCATGTCCAGTGCACTTTTTTTCCCCACAATTAACGGATGTTTTGAGAGGACGTCGAGACAATGGTTATTCAACAGCAAAGCTTGGGAAGATACAAGAATCCTTTTTGCATCTACGCTACACGTACACACCAGCATCTCAGTCCCCACAAAGTTGTTGGACCCCACAGCGTGAGTGGGCTCCCAGTGTTGGGACCCCATAAATATAGGAACACCAGACACACACACTAAAAGATACCAGAAGTGTCTCCATGCAACATTTGAGCCAAGAAAAGACACACACAGACATAGTTGCAGACACACTGAGAAAAACATTGCTTCAGGTCAGAGGGGACATTCCAATCTTGTGTACAAATTTGTGATGAGCAGTGTGTTTTGCTCGTCCTGTGGGAACTGGCACAGATAATTAATTTGGTTTCATAAACTTCTGTTACCACATGCTGGCTGACTCGGAGTAAACAAATATTTAAATTATTGCATCCAGACGTTGTCATTCCCAGGTAATCCTCATGGAATAATCATGTGTATACAGTATGCCTGCATGTGCATATATATATATATATATATATATATAGTCATGTGTGTGTACATGTATATTCAAGTGAGTGTGACTGTGTGCCTGAAAACCTACGTCTGCTGCTGCTGACTTCCCAGGGAAATCAGAGCACATACAGAAAGAGAAAGAGGGAGGGTGGGTGGGTGGGGGGGGATACAAATAAATAAATTTGTTGAGAAAGGAGGGGAGCGGGAAAAAGAATTAGGAGAGAGGAGGGAAAGGCAGCGAAAAGGAAAAGGAAAAAGAAAGGCAGAGTTTCAGGGAGTAAAATGTTGACGCTAGGCTGCTCCCTGGCAGCTGACAGACGGAGAATGTGGGCTGGTTTCTGGGTTGCAATCAAATCCCTATAAACAGAGTGATCATTCACTCTGCCTAAACTCTACTGCATTACTGCCAACCAGTGAGGACACACACTAGTACTTTCTCTCTCACACACACACGCAGTTGTGACAACAGATAGGTGGGGTTTACAGCAAGGTTTGTAGTCTGTGCACACATATCGTATATGCATAAATGCACTCACACAGACCCACTAGTGGAGGAAGGAAGTGACAAGAAATACAAGAAAATATATCAGGAAGGTGTTGGAAATGAAAGAGATTACATTTAATCCCTATATTCCCTTGGGGGTCAAGAGTGCTCCAGTGTGTCTGTCTTTTACGAAGCTTTCACTGTATAGAACGGCATGATATTTCGGAGGTGATGTAGGAGTTGTGACTTTGTTGTTGTTAATGTCTGATAAGCTGCTTAGCAATATAATATTCAGAGAAATATTCAAAACTTTGCAGGCAGGCGGTTTAGAATAACAGGATAAGTGGAGAACTTTTGCACCCCAAGGATGGAATTTACCTTTTGATCTCACTAAGAGGCAACAAACACCTGAGTGTGTGTCTGCATGCACACTCGAAAACAACCATGTTTGCTTCTCTGTTTGCACAGTCACAAAAAAAAAAAATCATTGGGCTGCACGTCAGAGCCAATCAAGAATTTCTTCCATCTCAGTCTGGACCAATAAGTTGGAAGCTTACCTGTGCACTTACTCCACTCAGGGGGAGAATCAGCGAGCATGGAAACACCAAGTCAGGGAAAAGAAAAACTCTCATTGACTTCACATGCTTCTTAATGTGTCTGCCTCAAGGACCTGCTGTCCTCAACAAGCTGCTCGCTTTCTCCCCACTGCCATCAGAGGCTGTTATAGCGACTGTACTGTGAAGTAATGGGTTTGTTTTCTCCATATGCTCCACAGGTAGCTGCTCATGTGAATGCTTGCTCCTGGAGTAAACGGCCTACAAGATCTCACTGACGGACTGATGGATTGTCTGACTGATTCCAGTAGGCAGCTTACGATGATAATGATGGAAGATTTACCGCTCAAAATCTTTACAACATTTTAAAACAATGGGTCCTTGATTTCAGACAGAGGTTGACAAAAGCAGGCTTCTCATTTTTCCAGCAGAAATAACAACTGTCGCCAGCAGATTTTATCAGCTGCGTTTTTTAACCAAGGAAATATGTTAGCTTAAATGGCTAACAATAGCTATCTAGAGAAATGTTTCCAGCTGGCTTGTTTTAAAACAATAACCCTGCAAAAGGCATCTAGAATACTTGATGAATAACGTTACATAAATATCGTGCTAAGAGTCTGAAGCTAAAGCTACATACGTCCCAGACAAAATGTCAGCATCCTCACCAGATGATGATAGCATGTAGCAGATGTGGAAATAAAGAAACAGCATTGGTCTTGTAATGCAGTGTAGCGCTAGTTAGTCCCTAGATGTTTAGCCTATACATGGACAGGCAAGACAGGTTTAACTTATGTTCATATTTTCAAACTGTTTCACTTTTAACATTACAAAAGAAAAGGCTTTCAGGATGCGAACGTAACGCTAACTCGGATTACGAGTTCCTGGAGTATAAACTTCCCCAAAAAGGACAGAGCTGCTAATGTTATCCTAAACTGTGATAGCATCCAGGACCAGCTTCCACAGCAGGGAGATATTACACAGTGGATGTGCTGGTGGTGAACACAGCTTTTTTTAAATGTGCCCTGTAACCTCCACAAAATGTAGTTAGCTGATGATCTGCTGCTTGGCCTTGGAAGTAACGCTGGGTTAGGTTGCTGCTGCAGGTAGTAAGCTTGTTAGCCGCATAAGCTAATGTTTGCAGCTTACATTAGAGCAGATAAGCACATTGTTTAATCTACTAGAGAGTATCTCTCCGACTAGAGCCCCATACACACCGCTTCAACATGCTGAAATACAGCAATCGAAGCTTAACGGGCCTGCCGTGCTTAGTTACGGTTGCTAAGCTATAATTGGGACACTCACTGTTCAAGGGAGGGGTTTAGCAAACAATCAACTTGTAAGTACACACGCCCAGACAAGTTTAACAAGAAGATCCTTCATGGTTCAAAATGTCGCCTGTTTATCAATAAAATGTTCTAGCTGTGAGCTTCAGATGACATTTTCCAACATTTTGTCTTCAAGGACATCTCGTACGTACATATTGATTGACAGACCTTGGCCTGCTCCTCACGTCAACAGTGACACCTCCACCGTGAGGTTAGTCCAGCATCTGCTCTTATGCAGCAAGAGTCACTGCCAACATATCATCTTTACAAAAGGCAGCACAAGCAGAGAGAAAGAAATCCCCCTCTGCTTCTCTCCTCTATGAGTCTTGAGTGCTTCACTTTAAAGATAAAGAATTCTGGGTTGTGGATTCGGGTGGGTCCATCCGTCTCGCTGTCTTTGGGCACCGCAATGACAACGCCTCCATTGTCACAGCTGAGAAATGGTTTCCCACTATTTGCATTTTTATTGATGCTCCAAATTGCAAATAGCTTTCCCCTCCTTCTGTCTTTGTCTTTGCATTGAGGAGAAAAAAACCCCTCATTTGTTCAAGCAGACCCTATATAAATCACTATAGCAGAGTGAAGTGAGCTGAACTCATCTCTGAATAAAACATCAGGTTGCAGACAGAGCACACTGGAAACAGTTCTATCTGGAACGAGTACTGAAGTGAAAAAGAAAACATACACAGAGGCGGTGCTGACACAGATTGCGTTCACAGCTCAGGTTTTGGAGTTCTTCTGTTAACTCAGTGTCAAGAACATGTAACATATACTACATTTAATAAGGGGCAACGCAGTAATTGGTCAGACACATTGATTGCCTGGCTGTTTGCTGCACGAGTACAATATGGATTGGGCTATTACCACGGTCACTACCCTATGGTAACAAACAGTATCTGCACTCTATATGAGAGTGCAATTACTTATCAGTCAGTGAATTACTGTGAAATCCGAGTCACACACCTCTCTCTTTTTTTTCCCTCTTGTCTCACTTTCTTTCAAAATGAGCGACTGCGAGCAGATGAAATTTCATTGTTTATGTATTTATTCATTGTGAAGCAGGGATTACTGACTTTACAAGGTCATTCAAACAGATGAGTGAATACTCTATTGACTGAAATGTAAATACAGGCTCATGGTGGGCTCCAGTCACACAGCCAGAGGTATAGCAGCTGTCTTCATTGTCCTTCATTGTCAGCCAGAGGAGCAAAAGTGTTTTCCTTAAACTGCTGATTAAGTTGCTCCATCCTCCATCAGAGTCTGGGGATCTCGGGGAAATGGAAAACCAGAAAATGAGATGTTGATATTGATTGTACAATCTACAACAGAGGGCACCTTTCAGTTTATATTAAATTAACTGACAGCCATACAATAACCCCTTTTACACCTGTAACCTTTGTTGTGAATATTATGGTAATTCTCAGTAACAGCATCATATCTGAATGTGAAATAGAGACAAAAGGTGCCAGGGAACCCTTGTTATCATTTATGGACCATTTCCTTGTACTTTTTCTTTCTATAGATCGATAATAGTCTCAATTTTATGGTTTATTTATTTAGTTTGTCAGGTTAAGTTTCTTTTCTGCAGCCATGGGGTAAAGTTAGTATAAAGGGTAGGTGGACACTGGCATTTCTTTCTAAAATGTCTAAATTGTTTTGATATAAACATTTTTATATATCTTGCTTTATATTTTATGTTTGGGATTTTATTTACGTTTATTATTTGTTTTGTCTGTAAAGCATTTTGTAGGTGCTATATAAATAAAATTAATATTATCATTATATTGTAAAGGCCCAGGACAGAGATGTTGGCAGATCCTGACTAAATGTTTGATGAGACTGTATGTAGGTGTGTAATTATGGAGTATAGGCTCCTAGTAAATGCATTTAGCCTCCTGTGTTATGTTCCTACCCTAAAATTTCAATAAAATATTGGTCTTAAAGTAAAGAAAATTCCCTTATACTTAAAAATTTGAAATATTTTCAGAAAGGACTAGGATGTAAAGGATAATGCTGGCTATATTCTGTATTTTTGTGAACAAGTCCCATGAAGAGACCAAAACTAACAACATGTAAGTCCATCGCTCAACACTTTTCAACTTCACCTGCCTGCCTGGATCAAAAAGATATCACAAACATATACTTTCATTTTTGAGAAAGACTAAACATCTGAGCGCTGTAGTTCAACTAATGTTACTCACACAGTAGTAAATAGTGTATTTGTCCGGGACTGTTTTCAGCTGTGCATTTGGTGCATTAGTGAGCATTGACGGCAGCGGGAGAGTGTATGTGGGATTGACTCAAAATAAACTACATGTCATAGGAACATGTCACCCAGTGCAACGGTGAGGCTCATTGATTGTTGAAGTTTTTAGACAACAGTATGGAGCTTAATGGCACAGAGGAATGAATTATATCAAGCTTACAGGCACTTGTTGGTAGGATCAATTCATTTTTGATTTGTTGACAATAACATTAATACAGAAATATATACAGATTGTATGCAGAAGTGAAGTGTTCACGACTGAAGAGCTGGTCTCATGAACCAGTAAAATTCTGAGCTAATTACTGAACTGAAAAAAACACTTTTGTCCACCATGTCAACGTGGAAGATTAATATATTTTCAACTCCACCAGTCCAGTTGAGCTGCAGGTGTCAGAGGTGAGAGCAAGCAATATGTTGTTGTTGTTAATATGACAAAGGTTGTTATTCCTGCATGTGAAAGGGGCTATTGAGACCGGTCCAGAGTGACAAACAAACAGCGCTAACCTTCCCGTCTACTTCTTGCTGATCCATCCATCCTCTAGGTTCAGCTCCTCTCCAACAGTGTTCTGTCAAATCCTGCAAAGCTCCTCATCTCTTCATCGCATCCTTCTTTCTTTTCTCTTTCATCATCCCTTTGACATCTACACAGAGGGGGTAAAATGGAGTCATCTGTCTGTCTGTCAGAGTGAAAGGTCATTAGCCGGCGAGGGGGAGAGGGCAGGACGGGAGGAAGGACACCTCAAGGTAAATAGGAAGTCACCCGGAACACATCAGCTTTAAAAATGTATTTTAGAAGCAAAGTTTGGCTTGATCAATATCATACAACTCCTTTAATACCTTCATTCTTTCAAAGATTAATTTATATTTGAAACTTCCTGCAACCCGAGACGATCCCCAGATAATTTGTTGACATTATCTTTGATAGTGACAAGATTGCTGTAAGTCAGCAAAATTTCTGGCACAAACTCACAGTGTATGAAAAGTATCTTAAATGCATTTTCATTGCAAACTAATTCATGGAATCAATCTTTCTGCTATTGAGAAAACCACAAAGTCCATTTAGAGGCAGTTGGGGGCTCACAGTATAATCACATCACATGATCCTCATCAGCATAGATTGTCATGGAATTGTAAATGTTTTAATTTCGATGTGATATGATCGAAATCTCCAGAACAGCTAGTAAATGGGCCATGTGGTGAGATTGTTTTCTCAACTGCTGGTTCAAAGTGCAAGAACAAATGAAAATCAGTTTTTAAGCCAAGATGGACGAGAAGTCTTTAACATGCTCAAAAAAAACAGGACAATTTAACATCTATAATTCGATTACAACTAAACAAACGATAAAAATCATGAGATTAGACTTGGAGGTTTCAGAGCAGCTACTGAAGGGACCTTGTGGAGAGACATTTTAGGTTAAGAATGAACTTTGAACCTCAACCTTTTTTCAAAGAAGCTATTTTATAAGATCTCTGAGAAATCTATGTGTTGCTAAGGGCTGCTGTGAACCTGTGAACCAGGCTCATAATAAACGCCTGACACCTAATACGAGGGAAAGAGCATTTTTAAAAGCATCTGTCTCTGGAAGGTTATCTGAGCCATGACACTTGTCAAATACAGCACACATTTTAACTGAATTTACAGAAAATCAGCAAAAGAAAAATTACTGTGCGTTTCCATCCATTTCTGTTACACGAATATTGGGAGTTGAGTGCAACGAGATAAACAATTGGTCGGGTGCCTTTATACCACTACAGAAGAAGACTTACTTAGTCACGTTTTTATGTATACATCAGCTTTTCCACCTCAGCCAAGCGTAAAAAACGTTTTTGCAATTTCTGGTGTTTCCACTTAGGTTCTGTTTATGCTCAAGTTGAAAATGATCATAAATGTGGTGGAAGTGTGGAAGTACAAGGACACTTTTAATCATTGCTTATGGCGGGAAAAATGTGTGTGAGTGACACATTTGGTCATTTGTATTCACCTGCGACCTCTGCTGCGCAGTATTCATGGACAGTTAGATGTGGGTGATATCTCATATTTGTTCTGTATTATCCCTCAAATACAAATCCTCATAGAAATGGCTCGTTGGAATGACAACATCGGCAGATTCTGCTTGCACCTGATAAAAAAACTTTACTTGGCCTCCTCTACAAAGAGGATCAGCGTGATTCCTTTGAGAGAGAAAATGTTGAATTCAGCCCCAACATGTGCAGAGCACTTCTGACATATTCACGCTTACATGGATAAATGTGTTGCATAACCAGTAAACCATCTGTTTGAGAAGATGCCAGATAAATACTAGGTAAACAGTGGACGTGACGATGTAAGAATTGAATTAAATTAAGAGAGGTCTGTGAGAGCAGACAGTGAGTTACTTGGATAGGTAGAAAAAAGGGATGGATGAGAGAACAAAGGTGGAGAGCAGCGAGAGGAAAAGAAGTGAGGAGAATTGAAAAGAAAGAACGGGGTGAAGTACAGAGATGAGTTCATGGACAGCTGGCTGATGAAGGGTGAGGGGCGAGCAGGGGGAAGAGTGGGAGGGGTGATCCCTAATCTTGTTGTTTTTCTGCCTATGATGTCTCCTGTCAAACCTGGTTTGCCCCACGCTTGTCTGAGTCCACAAACACAGCACGCCACTCTCTTTCCCATGCAACTCAGCACTATGTCAACCTGCACCGTCCCAGCCCCTCCAGCAACCCTGTTCACACAAAGGATAACACTCGCCGAGAGGCCTGACACACACTGACAGACAGTGACACACACACACACACACACACACACACACACACAGTCGAACCTGCAACACCAGCAACTTTTCTCAAATCAACACACTTTTTATGGAGCAACAACACAACTTGATAGAACCAGAAGGTGTGGCTGCTTACTACGAGTGTTTGTGATCCTGGAGGTGTGACAGAGAGCAACAAAGAAATGAAGATTTACCAGGCAGATAACATGGAGGAATCTGAGTATGTGGATTCCAGAGGAAGGCCTTATCAGCATCCTCTATTACAGGCAGCAGAGGAGAGGGCGCTTGGATATGGAAGGTGCATATCATTATTACCACATCAACAGCCCCTCCTACTGGTGGGCAACAGCCGGTGAGCTTGTGGTCTGATTAACAAGAGGACACAAAGTGGCTGGGATTTAAGACTTCAGATAGAACCACAGGTGTGTACGAGTGTGATACTGTGTTATGACGAAGCAGAGGACTGAAGCAAAACTAGTTCATTTAACTGGGCTTTTTTTGTGGGAACCATTCAATATGTAACACTCTCCTGAATCCCTTAATTATTCATCTTACAATTTCATTAATATGCACTTTGATAATGCCGTAATTAAGGTATTTTTTAATGGCATATGTACCTGAATACTGTTGATACTTTCAGAAATTCATATAAAAATGAAATTCCAACAGTCCCAGTTGGTTTCTAAAAGTAAAATCTTAAATATCACCGTCTGACTATTTATTGGAAAATAAACATGACAGACAATTAACAATTTAATCATTAACTTTATTTAGAGGAAGAAGTCACCTGTCAGTGTTTGTAAAAAAAAAAAAAAAAAGCGGCATGGATGCAATGCACTAAATTCAAAGGTGTTTCTATTATTTTGTCCACTTCTATTTACAGACAGGAGGGGGCAGAATATAAGAAAAACCTTGACTTGATTAAAAATAGCCATTTATGTAAAGGTAAGGGTTTAAAAGAAATCAACATAGGACAGAATCTCAAATGAGTTTTAGTTTGAATAAAGAAAACAAAAAGCTGAGGAAAAAGGCAGGGCTTAAAATGACTTCACTAATTCAAAGTAGAAACACACACTCGTCTGAGCTGCCAGCCACGTCAGCGTGACCTCAGCGTCAATCGAAATATTTAACAAATAAAACAAGCCCATCGGGAAAAGCAGCGGCAGTTAAATGACATCACCAATCATTAAAGACACTCACACCTGGAAAACTGTGAGGAAGGAAAAGTTGTTATCTCTTCACTCATGCTACAACTGGCAACATGTTTCTTTCCCTCCCGTCACCGTTATTGATTTTGACATCCAACAGACATCAGACTCAGGAAGGAACGAAGGTTACAGTCTGTCAGGTTAAGCAGACGCTCCAGTTGATGCAGAGGAGGCATTAACAGGAAGTAACGGACAACTCCAAACAGGTGGAATGGACCCAACAAGTAGACTGATGCTTCTGACACTCACTCTGCCTCCATGAGCATTAATACAACAAGAGAATGTTTTTAGCTTCAAATGTTATGTTGAATAAAAGAGGCACCAATGAGGTCATTAATGATACTCTGTAAAGGGTTTACAACCCCTGGTGGAATGTAATTAAGTACGTTTACTAATTAAGTACTGCACTTAAGTACAAATTCAAGGTACTTTATACTTCTACCCCACTACAATAAATATTGTACTTTTTTACTCCACTACATTTGCCTGACAGCTTTAGTTACCAGTTACTTTTCAGATTACAATTTTTCATACATGTCCAGTGATATATGGTATATGATGATACCCAACTACCCAACATTATATAAAGTAGTAAGAATTAAGTCAACCACAACAGTAAAATACAACATACACATTAATGCAGCAGAAATATTCAAAAACATCATATATAATCGTAAAACACAGACAGGGAGCATTTTACTGCAGAATGAGTAAATGTTGCTGATAATTTTACGAAGGACCTTTACAGTGTGGTATAAGTACTTTTAAAGTACCATTAGTAAAAGGTCTGAATACTTCTTCCACCATAGTTTATGAGGTGTAACAGACGGCCTTTTTCGGAGCAGACATTTTGACTTGTCATAATAGGAAAAGCACAGTTACTAATAACATTAACAATGGCTCCGTTTGTCCCAGTAAGCCAAACAGTGTGACAGTGAGCCGGCGAGCACGACACCAGAAATCCACTCATCATTTTATTATTTACCACCTGTGCTTTTCCTACTGTGACATGTAAAATGTCTTTGGTGAAAAATATCTATTAATAGGAGCTACTTTATGATTATTTAATAGGCTGGTCATTAGTCATTAAAAAGAAAAAAAAATTAAGTTGCCAGGTTGAGTGAACAAAATCCCCTTATAGCTCTAGAAATTCTTGCTCAGTTTTTTTCTTAGCAACCTCTTTCTCACTTTGATTAATTATTACCTGAGAAACCCAAACACCTCTAATTAATGACTTATTTCTAACTGCAGACCTGATGTCTTCCTAGAAAGTGAATAAGCTTTTTATAAATGGTCATGTTGTTTTCTCCTGAAGTCTTCTTCTCCTCAGGTCTGCATTTATAAATGTTAGTAAATCTTAAATAAAGAAAACTTGATCAAGTCTGCAGTTTAATAATTTGTTCACATAGTCCTAAATGTAAAAGCCACTACAAATGTTAAAGGCAATTGTGAAAATTATGCTAGAAGAGGATTTATACCAAACAATGGGGTCTTTCCACAACCTGGCAACTCAACTTGTTATTAATGGTTTATTACTATACTATAAAGCATTGATAAATGATGTATTACCTATTAATAAAGCCATTAGTTACAACTTTGAAACCTGTATGTTGTATGCAGACTGATTCCAAAACAATTAAAAAATAAGACATGTTGGTAAAGTTTTCACGTCAACCAGGACCAACATGTACAATGTACGTTTATTTTTGTTTTAAAAAAAGACTGGAACTAGAGGGCTGAACTGTCTGTGAGGTCCTCACATAAGCATGCAACAGATCACTGGCTTGCTCTGAGTTCTTTGATGTGTTCAGTGCCCAAGGCCGCAGCTCTCTAAAAGGAATAATCAGTGACATTTAACCGCCTTGTTTTACAAAATGAACATAATACAGCAGGGGTTTGCAAGTGCGTAGCAATGCCCGTCAGTGTATTTGCGACATCGGTGCTTTCTAAACGAGCAGTCTGGTCCATCCTCTTATTTATTTATTTAGACAGAAGCTAATTGTTCACTGTGAAAGCTTTAACCTGGGAAAAAGAGACTCCGCCATGGCTGCAATATCTTTTGTTAAAGAGAAAATCACAGTTTTACCTGTCCTCCTCATCTTCTTCCAGTGATCTGAAGAAAAGAAGATCATTTGTGCTGTGCAGGACTCCAGCAGACAAGAGACGATAATAAAACCGTCTCCATCATTGGAGACAATGGAACAAGGCTTCACGAGGAGCACGGCAACTGCAGGAAGTCACCGTGAACTGAATCAAACGCTTTATTGTACGCCCGCTGTTTCCGTTCACTTCATCAAAGCGCCGTCTCCCTGGCAACTAAAACTAGGTTCTGAACTCACTTCCTTCACATGCAACCTTGGGTGGAAACATACCTCCATGAAACAGATATCAAGAAATGGCTGCGTGGGAGTCATTCTTCCTCTTATAGTTATGGTGACGCTTATTGACTATCAGGATGAATTGGACGAGTAAAGTGGCGACATTTGGGCAGCAACAGAATGGCAGGTCACACTAGAGCGGCCCTCTGGAAGTGCTTATCCACATCTGCAACATGTCACTGTAACAGCAGATACCTAACAGATGTTCCACTCTTTCCACTATTGAATAACTGGATCACCTTGAGATCCATCAGCTTATATGGTGCGCTCAATTGCACACACTGGATGCGTCATACAGACAGAAGTAGGTACAGTACAGTGTGTCGATCTGGGGAGGGAATGTGATTTTTTCCTGACGAGTTGACACATGTCAAACCATGTTGACTCATCTGCATACGCCACTATTTCCTGCCGTCTGTGCGCATTAACGCTGTCTGTATGACGAGTCAGTTGTGTGCTACCGGTGTCAATGGACTCGTGTCAAATCATGCAACACTCTGCGATGTGGCTGGTGTGTGTTGTGTTTTAGTGTTTTACTTCCTTGTCAAAGACAACAGTTGCATATCTGTATAGTTAGGATTGTGAGCCATTCTGCGATGCTCCCTGCTATATAACATGAATAATCTGAAGGAACTGAGGCACTGGTCTCAAATGCAGCCTCATGCCAGCATTACTTTAGAAGTGGTTCGTTAACAAAAGCCCTTAATGCTGAAGGTGTCCTATCAAATGCATGCATTATCCAATATTAGGATTCTTTGACAAAGTGTAACAGGAGCCAAAATTGTTCCCACGTGGTATGTTTTCAGGGGAAAGGATGTTCCCCACAGTACCTCGATGACATGTTTTAGGTTTGTTCAAACTGCTATACGCTCCCAATATCTATCTAATGTCTATCTAACCGGTTCACTTGTGGCTGCGTCTTCTCCTCTTACCTCTTGGTGTGCAAGAAAACCAAAAATTATTGTCTAATTAGGCCTAATGAAATGGAATGTTTGCATGGATGTCAATTAATTTGCATTTCACTAACAAAAACCATGCCATTAGTGTATTATAAAAGGTAGTTTATTTGGATTAGTGAGAATTCTGGAAGTAGTATGAGGGTCAAGTATGGTGGGATGAAGGGGGTCGAGGAGAGGGACGAAGGGGGCTGATTAGAGCCGTGATGTGGCTGGAGAAGCTAGGAACCCAGGGGGTCGAGACTCAGGGTGGGGGCAAGTTGAATTTGTGCAGCGCAGGTGATTGGATAAGTGAGTGTGGGAGGCGTGGTCTTGTTCCTGAACCTTAGAGATAATAACTTCATTAAAAGCAATGCATAAAAGTTAACTAGTGTTGTCATAATGAAGAGATGACAACAGTTAGTGTTGACGTAGGAACTTTGTGTTCATTTACAAATGTAAATTAGGACAGGGATTATGATCTGCCCCACATATACGGGCACCTGTTATCACCTTAGATTCTATACTTACGTCACCTGCGGATGAAGGCCCCAAGATGCGGCGAATTCATTTTATCTAATTTTCCAAAAACTGCCCTTTGAACTGTTAAAGATAACACAGGTACATGTTCATCCACTTCAATTGATCCATCAAATTTTCCAAAACCCATTATGGGGATGCTTCGTGAAGATTGTATTCCACTCCTTTTTGTTTGCTGTGTTTTAGTCTTAGTTAGAGCCACGTAAGACACATCTAGATGTTCCTGTCTGTCTATCTTAATGACACATGTACTCCTTTAATTGAGGGGAAGAGTGAGCTGAAGGCGAGGATGGATAGAGGAATGTAGATAAAGACAGGGAGGAGGGAGTGGCTGTTAGCAGTTGGACAACCACTTGACCTTTTCCTCTTTTGTTTTTTCACCACATGCTGCTCCACCTCACTTTAACAGCACACCACACACACACACACACACACACACATGCAGACAGGCCCTTGGGGTGTGTTTAGCCCTGAGGTTGCCATCTGTACCTGCCTATTTGGTATGCAGTGGGCTCTGCCCCCAATCCCAGTGAAGCCTATTCCCTCTTTGCTGTTTGTGGCTCTCCCTGCCTCCACTTAGCACATGTTTTTGTGTCTATGTATATTTGTATAAATGTGAGATCATTTTTGCTTTTGTCTGCACATGCATGTTGCTTTTGTTTGTTGATGTTTGCATCCTTGTGTGTGTATTTTGCTGGTTTGTGTGTTTGTAAGATAGATCTTAGAGTATGGCACTCACTTTCTTGTAGCATCAGGGACTAATCCTTCAAAGTGTTGGGAGACCAGCTGTTATGCACGACAGCGAGCTCGTCTTAAAAGTCTCATCTGTCTCCTGGCTAAGTGTGTAAATTTGCCTGGATCTATTTTATCACGGAAATTATATGGTAGCATGCATTTACAGTTGAATAACCGATCAGGACTATTTTGTTATGCACACTGTATTGTGTTCAATTTGTTATTTATATGGCGCCAAATCATAACAGAAGTTATCTCAGGACACTTTTCATTTAGAGCAGGTCTAGACTCTTTAAAATATTATTTACAGAGACCCAATAATTCCCACCATGAGCAAGCACTTGGAGACAGTGGCAAGGGAAAACCTCTCTTTTAACAGGCGGAAACCTTCAGCAGAACTTAATATTAATATTAATAAATTAAGTGTACAGTGTGTGTTTGGATCTGAGTTTGTTTACGTGTGTGTTTTGGAACTGAGAGAATGGATCAGCAGTATTTCTTAATTAGCGTTAAATTTTGAACATTGAACGCTTGCTTGGGAAAGGCTTGATGAGAATGTTCATATTTGCCTCCGATTCCACGTCCCGTCAATGATATTTAAAACTTAATTAACAGATGATCAATAGTGTTTACAGTGTAAAGCGACTGGGGCAGATTCTAATTAGAATATCCATACATTATTAATGACATTAGCAAGCTCTGAAATTAAAAGGAGACAACTGCCGCGTTCAATTAAGGAACCACTCGCAGGGCAAAATGTGGTGGCAAAAGAGAGAAAATGAAGGAAAGAGAGGAAGAGTGAGGGAGTGAAGCGTAGATCCAGGAGTAGACGGACGGGAAGTCATGAAGATCAGCAGAGTCCAGCAGAGTCAGTCATCTTGGCTTTAAGTGACATATAATAACTGAAGGATATGACTGAAATTAACTAGAAGTGTAATAATGAGAGAAATGCAGGCGATGAACGAAGTTACCTATAAAGATCGTGGAGGGAGAATATATACGAGGTATGGTTATGTTTAGACAACTGATTGTGATTATGGTTTAAACAGCTGCTCTGTGAGTCTGTACTTAGGCACAGCAGTGCTTTGAGCTAAATGCTAACGTCAGCATGGTAGCATGCTTACACTGACAATGCCATCATGCTGATGGTTAGCAGGTGAAGTTAACCAGGTTAGTGTGTTAGCATGCTAGCATTTGCTATTTAGCACTGAACGCATTGCAGCTGAGTACAGCTGAAGCTGATGGGAATGTCATTAGTTTTGCAAGCATTTGGTCGTATTAGACAAAATTGAAATTTTGACCTGTTGATGGTGCTAGAGAAAAAGTGAAGGGACCACCAAAATTCATCCTGATGGGAACATGAATTTCAAATTTCACTCAAAACCACAAATGTGAACCTTTCCAAGAGGAAAGGTCAGCGGATCACCAAAGTCAGTAGGATTCATCTTTTGAACGTCTGTACAAAAATTCATGGGAATCCATCAAATGACTGTCAAGATGTTTCAATCAGGACAAGTGCCTTAACGGCCAACACAGACCAATATTGCCATCCTGAGAGCCCTTTTGGTCAGAATGACTTAAATTAAAAACAAACATTAACTTGAGGTCTGTCGAATTTGAACCAGTAAGTCAGTCTGTAAAGTGTGTGTGAATGTTTGCAACAGACAGTTTGGGAAACAATTTCGGTGTCTGGCTTGGTTTTCTCTTCATGTTGCCCCATCAGACTTCTTTTTAACGATGTTGCTGCATTATTACTGGTAGGAAAGATGGCCAAAACTACAAAAATACGACCCAGGTTGTAATAAACCGTAATTATCCTTTGACTCCTCCATCACAACCATTTTAACACTCAATTTCAGTGGTTAAATCAGCCTCAGTGCAAAAGAGAGACTGTGAGATCCAAGCCTGAAAGAAGCATGTGAAGATCATCTTAAGTTCATCTTGGTTCAGCTGCTGCCAGTCGTGTCAGGGGAGTAAGAAAGAAACTTCTGAGGATGAAATGTAAGAAACTCCAAGTTAGCTAATTACAAAAGGAGCTTAAACACTCATAATTAGCCTTTTCTATTGTAGTATCGGGTTATCACAATGTCATGTCAATGTAATTTTAGAGGGAAGTGGAGGAGAAGTGGAAAGAAAGTGGAGTTAGAATTGAAAAGTAGCACTTAGAGGCTCAGCTGGGAATCCACTTGGATCATTCAGAGGCATTTGGTCCCCACCAGTGGTTTCAACAGCCATTATACTGCACTGACGTATTACACATGGATGTTATAATTTCAAATGTGAAACCAGCGAGTTGATTTGTCAGATGGTAAATTCCTTTTGTTGAAGTTAGACTAACTTGGGTCTCATAGCACAATTTAGCAAGTATGTCACAAAAGAAAATGAAGAATCATGACCTGATCTTTGAAATACAATAGTGTTTTTAGTCGTTTAGGGCTGCATCTAACAATTAGACGTGGATTCATTATCTGGTCTAAAAAAAGTATGAGAAAATTTAAAATAAAAATGGCCATCACAGTTTCCCAGAGCCCAAGGTTGTGGATATAGAGTATATAGAGTGCAAAAGTGAAAAACGTTTCAGTCTATGTTAGACTTTCCTCAAGGCATACATGATGAGTCACCTTATATACAGTGTAAGAGGGAGCGCTACCGCAGGTTGTTCATTCCTACTGCTATAAGACTGTTTAACAGCACTATATAATTCTGTACATAAACCTGCACATCTGTACATACATCTGTACATACATATTTATATTTTCTGTGTATATATTTATTTTGTTCCCCATATTTTTTATATCTGTATTTATTATATGTATATTGTTTTAAAAAAAAATACTTCTGGTTTTTATTGACCCACTGCTTGTCTGCTGTGTGTTTCTGCACCTTTCTGTCTTCGCTGCTGTGACTTGTAAATTTCCCCACTGTGGGATAAATAAAGTCTAAGACCTCGTCAGTGGTCTAGGGCTTGATTGAACGCACATGAAGCCAGCAGGTCAAGTCACATTAGTATAATATATATTTCCATAGCATTGACACATTGTCATACACATTACTGCACCAGAGAAGAAGTCAAACAAAGGGCAGTCTTTTAAGTTGCAGCTCAACCCAAGAGCCAGGCTTGTTGTTTCCTGTCTTTATGCTAAGCTAAGTTAGCTAGCTGCTTGTGGTAGCTTCACATTTAGAGAGCATACATACATGAGAGTGGTATCAATCTGATCATTTAACGGGAAGAAATAGAATAAGCATATTTCCCAAAATGTCAAACTATTCCTTTAAATTAATTTGTTTTTGTTCACAGATATTTTTTTTTTTAAAACATCTCAAGAAGGTAACCAGATAAAACTGAAAATCG
Organism: Enoplosus armatus; assembly: GCF_043641665.1. NCBI lineage: Eukaryota > Metazoa > Chordata > Actinopteri > Centrarchiformes > Enoplosidae > Enoplosus > Enoplosus armatus. The sequence goes on from NC_092194.1 coordinate 15,047,123, forward strand.
AATCAAATCTAAAGGTTATTCCTTTATTATCCTTGAGACCAATGTAAACTTTCTCTTCCCAGACATTTCATAACATAACAACATTAAAGAAACCCTAATGAAAAAGTGAATATCATTTAAAATTGTACAGGCTCTGGCCATTGAAACCAACCAGAACCCATGGACACTGTAACATTCCTGTGAAAAGCCTCTCCAATAATGCTTTTTTAATTGGTCCTGCAGATATTAACAGAGTCCTATTGAAGTGGATCATACGACCCTGAGGCTTCAGACGCAGGATGAATTGCTGACACTGTACAGTGACAGTGGTGAGCCCAGATACGATTCTCAGTGTCATTCATCAGAGGGTAATAGATGTGCCCAGTAGGCCAGAAAACAAGAGAAAGCGAGGAGCGGCGAGGAGGAGAGAGGCAGGAGGGATACATTCATTTCATCTGCGATGAAAGACAAGAGACACAATATCAAGACGTTTGGGAGGCCATCTTTCACCGTCTCTTTACTCTGGGCTTGTGCATGACTGTGTGTGTGTGTGTGAGAAAAGGGTAATTTGATTTTCTGTCCCTCGTCTTCTGGCAAAGGATCGGGAAGACCAGGCAATCTAGTCTACTGACCTTCCAGTTTCACTTAAACTTTCAGCCTTGAAACTCTAGCTGTCTCTCTGTTTCTCTTTTTCTGCAGCAAAAAAATATTGGTGCATGAACACATATACACACACAGTGAAACACACTTGTGCATGCACTCACACACACATGGTATTATCTCTCACCCGTCGTAATTAAGCCTTCATCATTGATTCTGGGGGCGTTTTGGCCGTGTAACTTAATACCAGCAGTAACATTTCTTGCATTTATAACACAAGTGAGTGTGTCTGTCTTTTGTTTTGAGCGAGTGTGTCTGTGCTTGTGTGTGTGTGTGTGTGTGTGTGCATGGGGTCGTGTTTCCTTGGATACACTGATGGGCTCTCAGACCGCTTGTAGCGGTCCATTAGAGATCAATGGGATCCCTGCTCCTAATTCGTACTATCAGGGCACCTCTGATCCTTATCTGCTGTGTGGAAAATGCAGTCAAAGCCATTTCATCCTGTCACACACAAAAACACACACACGGCATACATACAGTATGTACGCGCAAGCATGAGTGTACTCACTGGTATGATTCCCAGCCGGTGCACATTAAGATATTCTTACCCACACAAACAAATCTTCCAGGCGTCAGGTGCATGTGTGAGGTGTGTGTGTGTGTGATGAATGAGGAGGAGATGAATGTCTATTGAAGTCTTAAGCAGAGATAATCATTGCTGTGAATGGGCCCTGAGGTGATGGTGGTTAGACCGTGAAAGCCAAAGCTCCTGAGCTCAGGATCTGTGGCTCAGACCCACAGCTGGAGAAACCAGCCAACACACAGTAATACAGTTGCAAAGCGGGGAGGGGGGGGATTGCTAGATCTCAACGTATTTTAAAAAAAAAAGTTTTTAAGTTAAGTTCCGATTTCAAATAATTATTTTAATGATATCCTCAATCTTCCACAAGAAATACAGGAGTCACATTTAACGATATTATACTTCCCTGAAAAGCCAAAAATGTGGTCAAACTGAGTTAAGACCAGAATCAAAAACAGACTTTTTTTTCATGTCAAAACTGATTAACACTATCTAAATACATGATTTCCGTAAAACAGTATGTAAAAATGCTAAACACAGCTACAAAACACAGACAGCTAAAGCAAGATGACAAGTTAAAGCTAGCTGGGACGATGCTAGCTTTAGCTAAGGCTACATTTACTTTTCTCCTCTGCGGCCACTCCAAACACAGCATTTATGAGGTTTGGGGGTATGTTTTGACCATATGTTTCACATATAGAGGACCAAAATGGGGCAATTGACATATGATATGGGGCACCATGACACCTCTGGCAGGTGGGATCAACATCAGGGTACAACCTCCTGCAAAGATGCAAGCGATGGATCACTTTGAATTGAAGTCCTCCATGTCTCACAGAGATTGAGGATGTGTGTATTCTCTCAGTCGCAGACCGCAGGTGTCATCAGTTACTTTCATCCCCAATTCGTCTTCCCAGGCACATTTCAGATGGTTAAGAGAGGGGCTAGGGATGTTTTGAATAATATTATATAACCTTGTGACATAGCCCTCATAGCCTGGAAACCCGAATCTGGTTCAAGGTTCAAGTATCTTTAATATCCCTGAGGGGCAATTTGTTGTACAGCCAGCTGTAGTCACATAACTAGACAAGTACTAGACAATAAATACAATATAAAATTCTGCGAGCTCATGCTTAATTTGTTCTGGCAGATGTGTCTGGCCCCCCTCCCGTTCAGACAAGATCAACATAGGTGCATAAGGCTTATTTTGTAGATGCCAGAGGACACACGACACACACAAATATGTTGGGTAGAGTCCCCTGGTAGATAATGTTCCAGGTCCAGGAGTTGCTATCTCTAATTGCAAAGTTACGGCACCAACTATCTTTAATGTAAACACAAACTATTTATTAGGAAAACCCATTGATTTGTATAAACATGCAGTCACACAAAGTCAAAGCCAAACAAAATGCAGTCTCGCAGGTCTACGAGCTCAGTCCTGCTGTACTTTAGCTAACCAGTGTTGGTGAGCCAGTTTGTGAAGCAGGATTAGCCACGTAAAACCAGTAACAGTATCGTTCTTCTCCATTTCATTTGACATATACACAGCTTACAGTCCAGACTTGGTGAATGTAGTGCCCAGCGCCCCAACAACAAACGGAGACGCCATGAACAAACAAACAATGTGCAGCAAGAGCCCTCCACTTAGCAACTCTGTAGCTTGAAGGATTCCTTGGCTTGACTCTACCCCCAAGTTTCTGTACATGTGTGTTTGTTTCTGTGTGTGTGTGTGTGTGTGTGTGTGTGTACTGTTATCAGTTGTGACTTCCATTGTGGGGCTGCTGTTGTGCTCCGGCGCTCTGACTGTAATTTGAAGAGGTAGGTTACTGTTAGGGTAAAGCGATACAGCGGTAAACGCCGTTGTTATACGGGAAGCAGAGGGATAACGGAGCGGTCTAGATTTCACAGACGATCTCCAGCTGCTGTTATCGCACCGAGTGTAATGAAACCTTCACTGGTCAGAAACAACGGGGGACATCCTTCCTCTCTCTCTCTCTCTCTCTCTCTCTCTCTCTTCTTTTCTCTCATCCTTTTTGTCCTCGTCTTGTTCTCTCCCCGCATCCCTCCCTCTTGTAACCTTTCTTCATCCTCGTGTCTCCTCTTTGTTATCTCTCTCATCATCCTTCTCCTAACCTTCTCCCATCATCATGTCTTGTTCTTTCATTTCCTCTTTCTTCATCTTATCCTCCCATTCATCACATTCATTTTTCCTGCATTGTCTTCCCTGTCCTCCCCCCCTCATCTTTTTTTTTTGCCCCCCTTTCTTGGTATTCATTTTCAGAGTTTTGTAACCAGCTTGGAAACACAGAGAATGAAAAGCAGGAAAAGATACCTGCTTTTTTAAACCTATCTGACTTTATCTTGTGCAATTCTGCACTGCCCTTTTTTATCCTTTCAGCAGCTCAAAAGACTTATTTTCGTGGACAACTTATCAACCTCTGTGGAAATGTCAAATACGTTTTTGCAAAATTACAACACAGCTCCGTCTTTGGTTGTGCTGCATAAGCGGCAGCGAAGACAAGCTTCTGAGAAAAAAAAAAAAAAAGAAATCTGTGAGCGATTGTTTCGCTCGAGAAATCCCAGATTTAAGCCTCTCAGACAATCAACCAATTTAGTTCATAAACGAATTTTCACAATAAGGCTCGCCGTTTTTGTTGTTTTCTGCACTTTGTGTGCTTTTGAAGGCCCCAAGAGGTCCTGGAAGTTTGAGATTAATTACTTTTCTTTTCCGGTCGAGCAAATTAAAGACAGCTCAGAAGAGGCCCTCATCATGTAATCAGCTAATCAGCTTTAACACCCCCCCCCCCCCAGCTCTTATCATTAGAGGGCATTCTACCCTCATTTCAGCTCTCTGAAGATCAGTCCATCACACAGACTAAAAACAGAAAAACACTGTTCATTCTCCCATTCAAAAATAGATTTATTGATATAGCTTTTCTTTGATGGAAGGCCAAAGCGGCCTCGTAAAAAGGGCCCATTCTTGCCTTGGATGTTTGCAGGCGTTGTTTGGAGGCCTGGGTGGTAAATAGCCTCAGAGGTCCGCTGGTTGAGTGGCTGGTGTTTACCCCCAGGGCAGTGAAGGGAGGCAGGCATGGAGGGTCTGGGAACTCCCCCCGCCCCCTCTCGGCACTCTCACCGGAGCAGAACAGCGGCGAGCTTTCACAGCAGAGAAACCGCAGAGACGCAGGAGGCTGATAAGAGTGAAACAAGCCATTGAGTCCAGTTGAAAGAGAAGTTTTTCATTCCTATATAAGTGTGGGAAAGAGTTATGCCATGGGAAAAAAAATATGTGATGGGAAAAAATGTCTATGGTGCTGAGAAACAAGGGAGTGTATAAAAGAGATTTAATTAAAAATCGACTCTTGATGGGATTACTTTTGAATTGGAAGATTTTGTTTAACTTCACTGACTTTTTTCCCGTAGTCTGACCTTGAGTTGCCTTCACTGCATCCAACCTCCACATCTGATAGAAGCGACGAAGCACTCAGCACCATCCCTCCATCTCTATCCATCTTTCTCTCTTTCCCCTCCTCCGTCCACCTCTCCATCTGTCTGCCCCTGGCCTCCTTCCCCTCCATCCTTCCTCTCCCTCTCTTGTTACCTCCCTGCCTCCTTCTGTCATCTGTTTTCCCCCTCCATCCCCGTCCCACTCGGCCCTGAACAAGACTGATGAAAAGAACAACCAATTCTTTATCGCCTTGCCCTGATTCTCATCTCATCTCTAATCTACTGGACCCAGCAATCCCCCCATTCAGCTCAGTCCAACTTTGTGGAATATTTTGTGTGTATCTGTGCTCTAAGTGTGCATACGTGTGTGTGTGTGTGTTCAGCTGCGCAGTGATAAACTGATAACATCTCTCTCTCATCCCATTCTTTAGCCCACAATGGGCCTCATAGACTGCAATAGTGCTTTCTTTCTCTTTCCATCACTTTCTATGGCGTCGTGGCAGAGTCTGTTCTACAAAAGTAGTTTTCACATCACTATTTTCTCGATTGGCCAATTTTCTTTCTGACAAGAGAGCTGAACATGTGCCCCTTGAAGTCTCTCGATGCCATATTGGCACACAACTTAAGAGTCAGGTCACAGCTTTGGTTTGGTTCCCTGTGAAATGGAGAAGAAAACACACGACAATCACAGCTTGGTTTCTTTTGTGTTGGACTCCGGAGAGGACAATTATGCTATACAGTAAGAACAAGCCTTTGGGTTCCCTCCTGCGTTTTCACTGATGAGCTTGGGAAATATCGTTGCATCTGTAGCATTTTGTCCATTGTAATGTCTTCATTGTGGTCACACGATTTAAATTCCCTCTGAATGCACAATCATTGGCTCCGGCTAATGAATACAGCTGCCTTCTCTGACCTTGGCAGAGATGAGCGAGTCCCTATTGCCCTCACATGCATGATTACACACACACAAACACAACAGCACACACACACACAATCTGCCCAAGCACATTGAGCGCCCTCCCTGTCAACGCAGCGAGGTAAATGAGTCTCCGCTCAATAGTCCAGACCTCTAGTGGTACAAATTATCATTGTATTCATGAGCTGACAGACCTGTTACTGCTGAATATCAGCTCACCGGGTGTGTTGCTGGCAGTTACAAGTACAAATTGCGTGTGTTTCTTTCAGCTAATCAATGTATCGATCAATCTATAATGAGAAAGCACACATGTGTTAGTGTCAAACGCACTCGCTCACGCGGAAGCTGTCAGTGTCCGGAGGTCAACGGGAATTATTTATGTGATGTAGCTGTTGTGTAAGCTTATATTTGTTAAGCGCTGTTAAGCTGATGTGGAAGCCGTCATTTACAGGGCTGCCTCTTCCCCGCAAACTACACCCTGTGGCGTACATCTATCCATCACCAGTGGAAGTCAGGCCTATTTGTTTGTTTAAAGAATATCCATTTCAGCAGGCAAACAGAGCGTGTGTACATTAGCTATTTATAACCCCACATGAGCGTAGCCGTGCCCGCTGGACACAAATGGCCCACGCTTATGGAAGGCTGTACATCACGCTATAGATTTATATTAGACATACAATCAAAACATATGCTTCTATGGAGTGTGTGTGTTTGTTTGCAAATGCTGGAGGAAAAGTGCACCGTGTTCTCCAGCTTCCTATGTGTTCCTGAGTGTTTTCATTAACGGCTGGAGTGATTTTTGTGTTGTACTTGATCGAGAAGTTGATAAAGAACTACCGTCATATAAACAGTTATGGTATACTCCTTGACTGAGCTATTAACCATAGAGATTTGTTGTTATTAAGTTATTCATGCCTGTCTTTCCTGTTTTCAGTAACTCATGACCTTTCCCACCCCAAACATTTTCTATTCCGTGTCTTCCTGTACATGACTCATCTTCGTCTATCTGTCCGTCACTTCTGCTTCACTTCAGACTCTCTAGACCTCTGTATATGCAATTGAAAGTACATAACCTATGTTTTGAGCCCCTTCCTCATCCCCTGATTTTTGTGTCGCCGTCTAGATTTGAAAATGTAGATAAATGATAATGACTTGATTGCCACCATAGTGCTTGTTAACAATAGTAAGTCATCCATCAGTGCTAATTTTCAGGGCCAATATTCTCAGCACACTAGATAATCAGATAAACAAAATCAAATCAAACACTGATGTATCACCCACCTGCCATGTGAGAAACAGCTACAGTGAAATAAGTGTTGAGGGTTGCTTTGCTTGTCACTGAACACACTTTACAGGTCTAAACAACATGTTAACAACATATTTATTTTATATATGTGAGGATACAGTGTTTAATTTATAATTTTTTGTATATAACAATCACTTTATTTAACCCGTATATGCACAAGAATTTGTTGAGATTTGTTTTTAGGACCAACTGTGCATGTTTGTCAATAGAATAACTTGGATGAAAAGTTGCCAAAAACAACATCATATAGTGCCGGGATGCCACCCCCAAAAAGCTTTAGCTTTAATGGCAGGCTGGTAAATAATTTCAACGCAAACACTGGCAGTTGGCTTCCAATCTGCTCGTCATGAAGATCTGGACAGCTGAGAAATAGCCTCACAACCAAGAGTCTTTCAAATGAGATGCTTTGATGTGTGTGCATTTTTGTTGGTAACTTATTTTGACATAGACTCTGATGGAAGTTTATTGATTGAAGCGATAATTTGACTTTTTAATCACCGTTTAATCAATTGATTAGAACTTTAGATTTGCCATCTGCCACCTGTCTGAGTGTGCATCTGTCTTTTTCAAATTAGAAGATAGGTGCAGATTTTCCATCTTAAAACAATACTTTGAGTTACTGGTTGCTGTAAAAGATTGGGGGGGGGGGGTCAAAATCCACTGAAAGATGAAAAAGTCTGCCCTCTTGTTCCCAGGTCTCGTTTTATTCTACATGGACATACCAAGACTGAAACATTTAGGAACATAAAGCAGCGTGCAGGTACGTCTTTTTGTGAACATTATCGTTGCACCTGCAAAGAACTGATGAATGTGTGTGCCCCCTGGTCCTCATTCTGTGCAAAAGTTCAGCCAAAGCTAATGTGAGGCTTCAGTGGCCTGAGTTAGCCAAATCAAGTGGGTATCTTCATTCTGGCTTCACTGAGGGGTCGCTTCACAGACATTATGGAGAGGAGGAATGATTACAGCGACCAATAACTCTTTTACATGGCATGTGAGTATTGAATTAAGATAGACTTGAAAAATCTATTCTATAACTTGAAACTTAACTTTAAAAAGATGGAGGCACACTCGATGCAGGTCTAAAGGTGAATTCAAGTGATTAACAGGTGATTAAAAAATCAGCTGATTTATCGGCCCTTGTCTGCACCTCACTCAGTTAAATGTTATTTTGTGCACTTGTACATCGGAGCTACTGTGTACGGTCTTCTAGGACCTGAATGTATAATGTAGATCAGCATCTGGGAAGGTTATTGTCATGTTTTAATGGTCTTATCCTCAATCTCCCCAATCCTCTTTTTACCATCTTTCTTCTTTACCTCCTCACTCTGTAGACTTTCTTCCTGTTTCCCAGTCTGTGTTCTCTCCACCTTCTCTTTATGTTTGTTACATGTGCAGCACATAACCATAAAGATCTCCGCCTCTCATGTTTCATTTGCATCCACCATTTCTCTTCCCCGCCTTTTCTCTCTTTTTCTGCCAGACTTTCTTCCATCCCTCCTTAACCTCCTCCCATCCCTGCTGCTGTCAGACGGGGCTCCGGGAGCCAAGGGCAGATGCCCGGGGGTCTGTCCGTAGATGGGGCTGCTTAGTTTGAGATATATACAGTTAGCCATACCATGTGGGAGATATATGATGATGCCATATTGGCCTGCAAGGGTCCAGATTACACATGCAACCAACATAGAGAGCTGTTAACCGACAGATGGGTGAAGCATGAATCTGCATTCAAGTCAGTGAAAGCCTGAGGCTTAAGGCTCTTCATGCTTGCATGTGATAAACAATGGATGTGTGTATTGACTCTGTGTGAGTGTGTGTTAACGTGCATCTGCTTGTATACATGTGTGTTGCATTGTGTGTTCAGTATTTGTAACTGAGCGATTCCACATGCGCGCATTCGAGAATTCATGTGTGCCGCTGCCTGTGCATGTGTGAGCGTCTTTGGGTGTTTGCTGGGCACAGAATCAGCAGAATGCCACTGGAATGAGAATAAGTGTGGCTTTGCCATGGCAACAGACGAATGCCAGAGCAGACGGGAGCAGCAGAATTAATGCCCAGCGCTCATCACAGCAGGGGAAGGAGAACGAAGGACCTGATTAAACACCACCATCTCTGCTCCTGGAGCCCTCAGCTCTTTTCATCTTGCATTTCAGTCTGCTGTGAGACGCTACAAAGTGAAAACCAGCTCCAACGCCTGCAGATTCATGTAGGCACAAACATTACAAGCAGGAATGCAGCTTATGCAGATTTTAATTTCATGCGGTGAACGTCTGTGTGCTCAATGACACAAACACAGGCGCAACAGTATGCCAAAAATACAGTGATGCACACCGAGCAGCTGAAAGCCGAACAAGTGATGCATCACCACCCTGAGCGCTGCTGTGTATCAAGGTGGATGTCAACTTGATAAGTGATTCAGAGTTTAAACTTGTCTCCTGGTTACATCACAGAAATCTTTGATTGGTTCATAACCGGTCGATAGAGTGAAGTGCTGTACACACACGCACACACAGGACTCTGACTAAGTGCAGTGATTGATAGCTTCCCATGCAGTGCACAGTAGTTGGGCTAATTCGCTAGAGTGTGAACTCAGTAGCTGGTTTCTGGCTCCATCCCCAATGTCCCAAAACACACTGGGCTAATCCCTTTCCCTTTTCCTATTTTTTTAGGGTCAGCAGGGAGGTCTGCACCTCTTGTTTTTTTCACTGAGGCAGCAGAAATACATGGAGGGAGACAGAAGACGAGGACACGGGGGTTGAATGTCACTTTAGGTCAGCAGTTTCCTGAGGCAAGGGTCTTAAACCTTTTCCCACCTTTCTGTTCTTTATTATTTCCTAAAAACTGGAGCACCATTTATCACAAACATCAATTTGTTTATGTGTATATTCTGATGGCACACCTCTTAAAACTAGTCTTAATCCCAGTTTTTAAAAAAAATTTTTTTATAGTATTCGTCACCAGCCTTACTTCTCTGTTTTCTTTCCAATACTGTCCTTTTTTTTTTGGAGGGGGGGCTGAAGACCATGAAAGGAGCGGGTCCCCCCTGAGGGTGAGCCCATATATCGCCTTTGTCCAATGATATTAGTTTGTCCAATGATATTAGTTTGTCCAATGATATTAGCTGAAAGAAATTAAAAATGATCACTCTGTGACCTTGTAAAGACAATTATAGCTGCTCATTCTGGTCGCGCTGATGAGTTTCTTGTAGGTTCATCATCATAAGCTAAATAAAGCGCAGCTGAGATCAAAGCCGGTGAGCCTGACGCTACTTTAATATAATTCATATTGACGCCCATGATATAGTGACCGTGGAGAGTCAGCTAGGGGTAAGAGCTAAACAATGTCCAACCCAACACATTTTCTTCATATTTCCTCCCCTTATAGTTGGTCCTGTCAAAAAAATTATCCATATCCGTAACTTTTATCGTGTCTATTTTTAGCTAAGCACAGTTCAAATTTTCTGGTAATTACATGTGTGGCAACGTTTCATCCTCCTCCTTGATCTTTCTTGCAGGAGCCAAATACAGAATACAAAACTTTTGCTTCTAATAAAGGAAACGCTCATCTTGAAATGATTCCTGGCTTAATATGAATGGAAATATAATTTATCGTATCAATTTCCCACTTGGAGATCCTATGGAATACATGTACACAAAGGAGGCAATATTTCTGGAAATTGGAAGGTATTCTTATGATGATTTCTTGTCCTCGGCTTAGCACCTCTCTCTCCCCTCTCTCCTTTTGGTGCACCCTGTAATTTCACTTGTAATGTGAGAATGATGGAGTCGTGATAATGGCACGCTTTCATTTCATATGAGACAGGAAGACTCATTACAGGCCCCGACATGTTTCACGACGGGGGAGAGAAATGCTTCCTGTTATCTCCACATCCCCGCGTCTCAACAGTTGTCAGTCTTACATTTCCTTTTCATCATCAGTTCCATCTTCTGAGTTTCATTAGTCCCGGTGCAGCGGCTCACAGAACTCAGTCAAGCATAGCTAAGTATAACACAGAGACCTGTCTAAGTTGTGAGGTGGTGCATTGTGGCTTCAAACACAGGCAAACTCATCTATTTGCCATCATCGCAATGCACTGAGAAGCAATCAAAAGGGAGGAAAAGCAGCAAAATGTGACTCTTGATTGGGTAAGAGTGGGAGTTACTGTAGGGCTGTAAAGAAGGTTGAAATCTTGGCAAAATCTAAAAAAAATAAAATCAATCTCAACTCTGGATCTGTTTGCAAACCGCAGCTTGTGTAAATTGGTGTTCACTTTAGAAGACTGAGAAAGATGAAAAGATATGATTAAATGAAACCTCACCGGAGCTGAGAGCGCCCATTTTGAAAGCTGGATTTTGTTTTTATCGTACCGTCTACAGTGCACCTACGAGAAAAGATTAAACAGGGAGGCGATGTTGCCACCAGCATCTTAGCCTCCTTATTTCTACTGAGTGTCCTCTGAATCAAAGCCAAGTCTTTCCTCTGTGGGGTTTACAATAACATGAATCCTGGCCTTAATAACCCGCACAGGTCAGCACACACACACTCCTCTATACCTCTCTTCCTCCCGACCCATTTCTCAGCTTCTCTCCCAGGAGCATTAAAACAGACAACAGACCTTGGTTAGGTCATGGCCAACACAGACCTCATTTGTCACAGAGGATGAGCATCTATGAAGCTGGATTGTTAATTATGAGAGTAAAATAAAGACGTATGAGGTGCGACGGCAGCTTAAGCACAAGCTCACACCTTGCAAACGTTTGCTTTAGGAATTTAATTATGCCAGCATGCAAACACACACACACAAACACACACACACAAACACACACACACAAGTGCACTTCACCGACCAGATGCAGACACACACACACACACACACACACACACACATACACAGATAGAATACCTTTAGGGGCTGAATAAAGATGTATTGGAGCTATGTGTTCCATGACTCATGCTGTATTACGTAATTAATGGGTCCCAAAGTTTGCAGTTTAAGTGGGATTAGTTAACTGATTAACACAAAGAGCACTTTGTGCTGTAAGATGATGGGATAGTGGTTAAGACCAGGGTTGAATACTGGGAATTCTTACCAAAAAATAACTCACTTTTCCAGAAAAACTACTGTGAATGCTGGATTTTTATTGTGTGTGCTTGTGTGTCTGTGTTTGCATACTGAAGACTATTGATACTGAAACAAAGGTGCCTTCGCCAAACCTCATGAATACTAAGGTCTGACCTTGAAAGGCTGTTATTACAGTAATGTAAGTGGATCAACTTTTAAGATGCAGTGGTGTGTTGTAGTTAGTCCAGACATGTCAAGGCTGAGGTATGCTTGAGATTAACTAGTGTCATGTAACTAAAAATTAAAACTATAATCTCGCTAAAAGCATTTTTCTGGCACAAAGACATTCCAATAAGCACTTTGTCTGAAGCAACCGGATATACAGGCCTCGGTCCCCTGACGTTTCAACTAAACATCCACGAACAATGCTCCTCACTGATGTTCAATGATTTATTGCCACAATGAACGTATACACAGGCTTACGGGCAGGTGCAGGTAGGCAGACAGGAGAGTTCAGGTACAGGTACAGGGTCGGAGTCAGGGTAAGGTTCAGGTTCTGGTGGCTTGAAAGCACAGGTACAAAGCACATGGCAACTTTGAGTACAAATGGAGATGACCTAAAAACAAGTAACTGCTCCTCTTTTAAATTAAAATGTATCAATATTACCACATAATCTAATGTACCGTCCTATAACTGTTATCTTTGTGGACTATGGAGGCTCCTCCTGTGTCTTCCTTGTCCCCAGTTTACCTCTATGTGTTGTGTGTGTGTGTGTGTGTGTGTGTGGCTCCCACCTTGCAGCTCACCTGAATCTGCTTACCCACACACCTGTCTGCAATTAAGCTTATCAACTCACAGTACATCAACCCCGGCTTTCCTTCCACTCGTTGAGATTGTTATTCCAGTCTCAGTGGAATCCTGTTGGCTTGGTTTCCCTGCCTCCCTCCCTCCCTCCCTCCCCCCCATACCTTCTAGCCTGCCTGCCTGCTAATCCATCCCCTCCGCTTCCTCCACTGACCATCAGCCACTCTCTCACCTCCGTCATCTCCTTCTACAGTAACTCCTGAGAGAAACCTGTTAAACTTAATCTGCCTTCTGGTCTGTGTTCTGTGCTTGGGTCCACTTACAAACAATTAAACACATATCTCAGTTGAAGATGCCTTTGTTGTCCGTCCAAGGTACAGACGGAGGACACTGTGTCTGGGCAGTAGTGTACGGTATCTGTCAGGTTTATACATCACTGTGCCCAAGAGCCACATGGCTTGCAGCCCACGTATACTGTACTATACATGAACCTACTGTGGCCATTGTAATACTAACGGTGTGACTTGACAAGAAATTGGTTTTCCTGGGAAAATCAGTGATATGCTCTTGGGGAATAATCATTTTATCCTGGGATAACCAACAGGCAGAGTTACTCACAGGAATCTCGGAGACAGACTGGAAAATGGGCTGACAAGAAGGCCAGTCAGAGACACAGACTGACTGAGTGACCGACTGATTGACAGCCAGTCAAGAAACCAGTCAGATAAGTCAAAGCATGTTGACTGACTGACTAAAGGCCAGTAAAAAAAAAAAAAAAAGAGAGACAGAGAGAAATAAGTGTTTTGAGCGTCACCCAGTCAGAGTAAATAGCCGTCCTGGTGACACAGTGGGGTGGTGGCCGGGTGGAGGCGAAATAGAGGGAAAGAGATGGGGCGTAAAGAGAATAGGGTGCAATACTGAGGGGTGCTGAGGCGGTGAAATGAGGGGTTTGAACTGCTGATGTAAGCGTGGACACACTCCCTTTTTCTTTCTCTCTCTCATGCACACGCACACACATACACACACACACACACACACACACACACACACACACACACACACATTATAGCACACACAGCGCTGACAAGCTGTTTCTACCCACGGGAAGTCATTCAGGGTTCAGGGGTTCAAATGAAAACGAATAACAGCGGCTGGACGTATTGCTCTTCTTCTCTCTAGCTCTTTCTCTTCCTCTTTCTTGTTGCAGTCATGATGAAGCATTTCCTTCCATTTGCTTCCATCTCTGCCCCACCCCCCCCCACCTCCTTAAACCCCCCCTTCCATCCCGACTTCACCCTCACCCCTTTTCCTCAGCCACCCTCGGCTCTGGATTTCACACAGCTCCCTTTAAATATTAACAGCTACAGTCTGAGGAGTTTCGCTGTACGCTGCATAGCGCTCGACGTTCAGAGAAGCAATTCCGTATTCATTTTAATCAGCATTCAAAGGGCGAGCATTCTCTATTCATTCTAATCTGTCTTGAGCATTTTATTAAGGACCATTCTTAGGACCTGCACCCAATTTTGTGCCATGGAGGAATCTCCCAGGGTTATAGGCTGCGTTTGTTGCCATCTGTAATTGGTGTTTTTTCCACTGGGGGCCGTATGCATCGTGTGACAGTGGCGTTGCTTGAGTATTCCATTTTATCAGGCGTCAGTTGATACTTTTTAGGGCGGGGAATGTATTTAATTGTGTATTTGACACAGCAGAGCGGCTGTTTTGGCTGACAGAGTATCTGTTTCATCTCAGATCAATTAACAATGGGATACACACAGAGATGGGAAAGTTTACGGCTGATACTCGTCTGAAACCAGCCCATAAATATATGCATATCACAAACAAAATCCCAAAACACAGATGCTCATGCAAATTTGGGGTTGGGTGTTTTTTTTGTGTGTGTGTCAGGTTGTATACAAAAAGCACAGGAGCAAAGAGAAGAATTAATAAAATATCAATCACAGGTGCCCTGAGAAAACGTTGCTGTTTCATTCATGAAACTGACTTTTCTGACCCTGTCAGTTTGATTTGTGGCCTCCAGTAGGTGAGAGCAGTCGAGGAGACACTGGAGACGTAAAAGTTTACAAACTCTGCTTTTTGAAATTCAGCCCTGTGTTGCTTCCAAGTTATTTACAAGGTAGAAAAAAAACATCAGCGTGTCCACCAGGGGTGCACTGATACTATTTCTCATCAAAAACAAGTTGGAGGTATTAATTATTAACTGTTTTCCAGAAGCTCGTATACATTTTAGTATACAGTACTTATTGAAACAAATAGTTTAGAAAATAGTGAAATCTTCGCAGAGAGCGACAGCGATAAATGAAAAAGAGTGAGCAGGAAGACGCAATACTGTCTCAGCTGTCATGTCAGACTTTTTGCTTAACTCTGATGCTTTGATTGCATTAGTTGAATTTTCGGGGGGGCAGCGTAACAAGCTGTAAACACAATACTGACACATCTTAAGTTCATTCATGAATGTATTAGCAAACACTTTCTTACGTGAGTCTTATGTTCTCCTTTTAGCTCTGTTTTGGTCTCCACTAACATCTGACAGTTTAGCTGCTCAGTGCTCCATGTTCACCAGCTGGTCGCTAACTTTGTCAGTCTGATGTTTGGTGCTGGTAAGGAAATGTTGTTATGAACACAATGATTAGAGCAGCTTTAACTAAAAGTCCTAAAAGTGCAATGGATGAAATAATAATGAATAATGAATAAACTTGCAGATGAAGACCATGTGATATAAGTGGACTTTGAGTTGGGATTGTTCTTTTCTATTAATTATTATTGTAGCAGCAGATCTGGTTTTGCAAATGTGTATATTTATTTGTTTATTTATTATGTCTGTCGTCCCTCTCTCTGCTCCTTCAAGAAAGGTGAAAAAGTAAATTTGGCTGCAGAATAAGGTGAAATCTTTAATCCTGTTATCATGTTGTTATTGTTGATCAGCAATATTTGTGGAATATTAGGTTGGCAACCAAAGTCATTACTTTCTATCATTTGAAACATCAATTTATTTGTTCTAATTTTATGCTTTTTTTCTGGCAGAGCAGGTTTCACTTCAGTTTTGCCCTTGAAGCTCACAAAGATATGTTGATGAAATGAACCACTTCATGTTTTTACTAATCTACTGATCACAGCAGGACTCGTAGACTATTTTGGAAATTAGTTCATTTCATTCTGCTGAGTTAGATAAAACAGCATGTGGTGTGTTACAGTGTTTTTTTTTTTTTCTGACTTGATCTTGATTGACCACTCTGTGCAAGGAGTTTATGTTGCAGAAAAGGGCAAGCTGTCACTCACACAGACACTAATTCAAACAAGTGCCTGCCTACGCTCACACACAAACACACACACACACACACACACACACACACACACACACACACACACAGCGGCAACCTTACAATGACCTAGCGAAGGTGTTAGTGTGTGTTTGTGTGTTACAAGACCAAAACGATGGACACTAAGTTGTCTAAAAGCCCTGCTGGGAGTCAGCGGAGCGCTCAGCCATGTAATGCTCTTAGAACCACTTTCAATAACAAATATACACACAATCGCGCACAGTATATGCACACACATGCATACCGACTACCGACGCATACTACACAAGCTTGTAGATACATACAGATACATTCTTACACTTCCTCACACATACACACACAAACAGCATTACTACAGTGCTTTCACAGCATATTATTTGCGTCCCATTACAGAGCAGCAATCATTTGTCCTCCTCTTCTGTCGGGCAGCTTATTTGACAAAGAGGAAGCAAATTTGGCACTCAACTAATGGGCGGCTCATTCAGATTTTCTGCCATGTGTAACGTTAGTGTTTGTACTTAGAAGCCATCTTACTGTAATGTTTATTTAATGCATGTCTCTGCTGCCATTATATTGTCTTTTGTGAGGTTTGTAATGCATTGTGTTTCTGCCTTTTTTTCGTTTAAATTTTAGGCTGTCGGTTTTTCTTTTTTTGCAAAAAGCTTCAGTTCCCAGATCAGTATTTTTTTTTTAAAAGCAATGACAAGTTGAAATGCCCTGACAACGTCTTCCTTTTTTTCCCTTCTGTTTCTGATGACATGTTAAGAGCAGAGAAAGGAGATGTAGGAGAGCAGAAATGATTCAGAGCACAGAAGATGACATGAGGTACATCTTGAAAAGATAAGTTTTCCTACAAAAGGAAAATAAGGGGGGGGGGGGGCTGTTGAATGGAACATGCTTTCTAGATAAAGTGTGACTGATTGATGGATGGTTATATTTTCAGATTTCAACCTTTCAGCATGTGCTTTCAACACCGAAAAAGGATCAGCATGCGACAGGGTGGCCGACGGACGACCTCGCAGAGCTGTAATTGGCAGATGTTTGAAGGGTTTGGATGTTTTGACACGTAGTTGGAAGTGTTTGTCAAGAAGGCAGGAACTGAATTTGTGCATGTTATAGTTTCTTATCGCCCTGACAACACCATAATAACCGCTCATCAGGAAAGAAACCCTATTACATGTCCAGTAAACACACTCCATGGGAAGATTTGAACATCTGCAGGCTGATTTCTGTTCATAAACGGCACAGTTTCTAAAGAGCCATATGCTCCGTTTGCCACGAGCCGCCCTGCAGCAGACTGTCTGTTGTTGACTGAAGCCACCTACAGTAGCTTCACATCACTTTGAGGCCGTCGCTTGCATACATACTCTTTCATGTTTGTTTGTTTGTGTGCGTACTGTATTTTTCGAAGCTTGCATATATCCTGCCTCCGTTTTTTTTCACTGCTTCCGCACCCGATTAAAAATGGATGAGAACTTTATTTAGTGCGAGGCAATTCTCTCTGCCAGTCAACCGTGGTGCTCGAATGAATGAGCTGTGTGTGTGGGTGTTAGTGAGTGTGTGTGTGTGTGTGTGGGTGTTAGTGAGTGTGTGTGTGTGTGTGTGTGTGTGTGTGTGTGGTTGGGTTCCTCCTGAGCTGGCGGGGGTGATGAGACAAGTGAATGTGGGGTTACCGCTGGGTTAAACCAGTCTACTGTCAGGTCAGCCAGAGTTCAACAGCTCTGAGGCTAGAAAGCAGCAGACGGACGCACAGCTCAGGTAGACGGGACGAGAGCTGCGGTTCAGACAGACAAGACCGCTGAGGAGGAATTCCCCCACTGAGATCGAGAGTTTAGACGAGAGGATACCGGGGTTTAGGGGATCGCAATTAAATCCATGGGAAATCTAATCCTTTGGAAATGAAAGCTAAAGATAAGAGCTCCCTTCAGGAATGGGAAAACAAAGTAAAATCTTGTACTTAACCAGCGTGACATTATTCCCTCTTCACCATGGGAACCTATGGGAGGAAGTTAAGTCAGACACCAGCTACTACTCTGCCTTGATGAGAAAAGATGTTCAACCCTCCTATTTTTTCTCTCACAGCTCCCGTCTCCTCACTTCTTTATTTTAGTTTTTGAAATTGAGAACAAGCAAACTGCTAGCAGTGACAGTCAGTGCTGTCTTTAAGTGAGAAAAAAAAAGCTAGTACTCTTAAGTCAGCAACTTCCATAGCGTGCAAATGGAGTATTTTGGGCCAAGCAGGAATTACTAATTTGTGATAGCAGCCATTAGATACGTTAGTCATTAATAAATAATAATAATAATCAATAAATAATCACATTACAGTGCTTTATTAATAACTCATCAGCAAAATTACATTATTACATTATAAAATAACACCAAAGCGGCCACACCCACAGTAAGTCATAAAAGGTTGCTATTTCTCAGGTAGCCTCTTTCCACCAAATGAGCTCCGGTTCTTGAACTGGTTCCGTTCAGGATTCTTGAAACCTTGCTGCAATCTAGCGAACCACCAGTTTTGAGTGGTACCTTTGTCATCAAGGGTGCTCCGCCAACGGTGGGCGTTGATGTTGCACAACAGAAGTTGTTGGTAGCCAAATCTTCACCAAGCATTGTGTTTCGTTGGACGACCACCGCACTCTCTTTTTTCCAGGCGATATCTCACCTGACTTCTCCATTGTTGCCTTCTCCACCCTCTCTTTCCTCGCCTATAGAATATGACAGGGAAAACCATTTTTTTGGTTCCAGCTGGAGACCAACTTTTTGGATTCTGAATTAGTTTATTTTTGGTCCAAATGCTCCGAACTGTTCAAAATTAGATGCGCGGAGTGGAACCCATTGCATGATGGTGGAAAAGGGGTCAGCGCTGTCACCTTTTCTTTTCCAGTTTAAGCCTTTGGGAGCTGGTTGGGGTCCAGCTGGATTTCCACTTAAGTAGAAGACTTAAGTCATGCTATAAAGATGTGAAAGCTAAAACGTCTCACCGTTTGGAAATTATTGGGTTCCAGTCTTTGGGGACACCAAAAGCTCCTGCACCAAGCTAACGTGTCCCACACGAGACATGAAATTCATTCCAACCCTCCATATAAATTCCTGTAAGACAGAAAACAAGCTCCCCGAAATGTCAAAGAAAAAGAGCCCTAATTCCACACTAACAAAGAGCAGTAAACAGTTTGTATACTATGCTAATTGTCATAGTATACTGTCTTTGCAGTTGGTATACAAGAAGTGAATGTGCTTTGCTGTTTCTTATTAACAGGAACTTATGCAATACATGTGCTGACACACATCAGTGAACCTGCTACTGACTCTGGAAAGGTACTGCCAATTAAACTTCACAAAAAAAAAGAAAAGCAAAATGTTTTTCCCAACTTTTGTTTTCTGAAATCTCTTCTGGAGTTGTCTCATCACTGTCCACAATTTATTTTGATCGGAATTCATTTTACACATCAAAAGAAAAAAAGGCTGCAGCCAGAAATCTCACGCGTACGCACAAAGCGGAAAAGCAAACGGAAAACTATTCTACTTTCTTTGGCTCATGATTACTGACTGTATGTCTGTGTCTGCGGTTTATGTGTCCAGGTGAATGTGTGGTTTTTCATTGGAAGTTCTTCTATCGTTTCATTTTCTAGTATTTTATAAATAATATGCTTCTGTATATGTTACATGTTAAGTTAACTTTAAATGAAAGTTGATGAATGACATATCAAGTCACATGTAACACTGATGGTATGTGTTCCTTTTGTGTAAATACTAAACATCTATATATACCTGTGCTGCTGCAGTAAATGCTTTTTCTACTTAATTGGACTGATGTATTTTTAAGTGACCCACAACCATGAAACCTTGAAGGCTGATGAAAAACTGAGGGACTGAAACACTTGCTATTGATTTCAATCTTACCTTTTGTGCACCTACAATAAAAACTGGATGGAAACATATTTTGATCTCCGCCGCATGACTCTTTTTTAAAAAAAAGAAGCTTGCTTTCTATTCTGTGTTCTGTTCAGGTAACCTTTCCAGTTTTTAAGTCTGTTACCTGCACACCAAAGACGGGAGACGTTCAGTTGAGTCCCCTTTGTGATAAGTGCTGTCATTTTACTTTTTGAGAATGACAAGACAATCTTGTAGACTACTTTTTATTTTTCACTGTGACAGTAAGGTTGTTTTAATGACTTTCTGCCTGTCACTCACTGTCACGCAATAAGTACAATTATCCGCCGTGAGGCCCGGACTGGAGATGGACAAGTATGTAGAACAGATCGCCAGCGGAGAGGAGAGGTGAGGAAAGACATGCAGCCAGAATGATATAGCATGATGGATAGAGGGCATAGAACAATGAAATATGCATCAGGGCTCTCGTTAAATTTTAATCCAGACTGTTGACTGGAGGTTGACCCCGTTGTGACCCAACACTTGCGGGAGTGAAAATATCCGCCGAGGGAGGCGTGAGGGTAGTGGTGGGTGCAGGCGCAGGGCGAGGAAATTGTGAGGAAGAAGGGAGTAATGAGGCTGGCTGGAGGTGTAGACGGGTAATTTTATCTGTCTGAGTGCCTGAGTGTCTGAGCATCCCCTAACTACATAAGAAGCAGGGAAAATCTGAGAGAGCTTCTGAGATTTTTCTCAGAAAAAGAAATCCCTCACATTTTTATTTAGTGTATGTGAACAGAGGATGTGCTACAGTTCTCACCAATTCCTTGAAAAATACACCTTAACAACATATAACCTCAGAAATGTGCAGGAGAATGTACTCAGAAATCCTGGAAGAAAATGTCAAAGAAAATCACATGTAGTTTTCTCTTACAATAGAATAGTTCAAAGGGAACATGAACATTTCTCTCCCAAAGCTTGAAAACAGCACTAAGACTATAATCTGTTGTGTTATTACAAAAAAAGCTTTTATGCACACACACACACACACACACACACACACACACACACACACACACAAAGCTTTATCCCTTTGTGCATATACAGTAAGCAGAACATTTGACCATATCCACAGGAAATCAGCCTGTCACAGTGTCTGGCTTTGAGAAAAAAATATGTTCATATTTGCAGACACTGAGAATGATAAGGCTAACTTATGTAAATTCTGTTTTTAGTTTTTTTATTTGCCTTTAATGTTTTTATTCAGTAAGTTGTTGCTGATGCTTGAACTCGTGTCCTTATTTCCCTTGATATTCATTATCGCCATTTATCAGGTTGTTTGTGTTTTGTGTAAATATATGTAAATATGTGAGTGTTTGCAGGCATAAAAAGCAGTGCGCAGGCATTAAGGATACTGTATGCTGGTGGTTCCCGACCTTTATTGTCTTATGTACCCAAAGTCGTATCACATATTCCACATGGGTACTAGGGACGCTTTATGCAACAGGTCAAAGTCAAAGACCAGGTTTATTTTTATGCAACTGGGTCTCACTTCAGCTCACCGATAAACTAAAGATCAGCATACCAATTTGTAATCCTATTTGGGTGTTTATTTTCCTCATCAACAGGAACCTAAACTTTTTTTTTTTTTTCATGAAATCATATTTTCTATTTTTCCATGTCCCCTCTGGCAGGAGCAGACTTGTACCCTCGTTGGAAATCACTGATGTATACTGTATGTGTTTGTTCATAAAGGCTTATGTGCACTCCTGTGTGTGTGTGTGTGTGTGTGTGTATAGGTGTGTGTGCCTACCCACGGCTTTAACCACTCCCTCAACCTCTAGTGCACCGGCCCATAGCCTCATTAATAACCCCTGCGTTTGCCGAATGGGGCTCCGGCGATCTATTGCGGTCTATTGCAGTGTTGTTTTTGTTTGGCCCTGGTCACAGTGATTCCTGGGAGATGGCAGCATCATAAATCTACAGCTTATTCATGGAGCTAACCTGACCTTTACAGCAGCACCGAGAACAGAGGGAGAGGCGGAGAGAGAGAGATGGAAGCCAAGTGAGAATAGTAGAAAAGGCCAGGGAAAAGATAGAAAGGGGAGGGAGGGAGGGAGGCAGGGATGGAGGTGAGAGGGTTTAAAGGTAGAGCTGAGGGGATGTGAATGATAAGGAGGAGGAAGGCGGTGGAAGAGCAAAGCACAGCGAAGGAATGGAGAATAGACAGAGGCAGCTGGGAGAGATCTGAACGATAGAATAGAGAAAAGGATATTTAGCGGAGAATAGGAGAGTGAAGAGAGACAGAGGCAGTCAGAGGATGGAACTGAGAGGTTATTACAGGATGAAAGCAATCAATGAGTGTGAAGGGACTGAGAGATGGAGAATTGCATGCCTGTGTGTGTCTCAGTCGATGGAGCCCATCTCTCCCGGACCTCCGTCACCTGTCGAGTCTTTAATAAAGTCTCCGCGTTGGGGGTTTCGTTTTGCTCCCAGGTGGCCCCGCATCTCTCTACATGAGCTGTCTAACACCTGACCAACAGCAGCAAAATGTGCTTTGAGAGTCTCTGTACGTCCCGTGTGTGTGGCGCATGGCTTTTGAGTGCGTGTTTTTGTTTGAGTCTGTGAGTCAGTGCTTCAGGTGTTCAATAACCAGGACCAAAGGGAGAGAGAGAGGAAATCACATGGATTTTCCCGTCATCATCAGTTCATTTGCTCTTTTAGGTCTTTTTCAAGTTAAGTTTGTTTATGTGGCCAAAAATTAAAAAAACACTAAAATCCATTCCCTATCCTTAAACCCTTGACTCGAATAATCAAGGGTCTTAGAAAGAACATAACAAAGAAAACTTCTTGGAAATAGTAGTTTGACTAAATAACCTTCCCTTGAGGTCCGCTTACAAGCTTTTTCTAGATCTTCATCAGGGAATGGCGTTGTTTATCTGTGGAATGATAACAACAATTCATCATCCAATGGAGTTGTTCATGAAGATAATTTCATATGATTGAAAGCTCTGGAGCCTTGAGTTAAGATTATTTTATCAATATTAATGAAATATCAGATCAGCAATAATATTTTCAAAGCGTTTCAGGAAAAGTGCAAATGTGTTTGGAGCCAAGACTTCGGATCAAAGAGAGAGAGGATGTCGAGCAAATGTTCTATTATTTACACAAACACCTAAATAAACTGTGTCAGAGGTGGATAATCACCATATTTCAAATGTAAACGTTCAATGTAAACGTGGTTTATGCTAAACAAAAACACACATTAGGTCTAATTAAAATTAAAATGCTCCAGAAGCCACAACACTGCATCAGTTAAAACACACAAAACCTGAACCCAGACCAGAATACCAGAATACAGCAACACCATAATTACACATTCCATCTTTATGTTGTTACAACCCTATTCTAAAAAATATGACCATATATATATATATATATATATATATATATATATATATATAAATATCTTTTCTATTGTTTTGTCATTTCCATTTTATACAACTGTAACCGTCATTGTGTTAGTTCTAATGCATTCCTTGCACAGTCTTAACTTGCTTAGTCATATATTTAAGTCGGTTGTTTATTTAATTTATCACATTATTAACACAAGCATAACCTGAATATCTAAAGCGTGCAACAACCTGTCAAGATTCCCCAAATGTCCCCCTGTAAAATGCTCTTCACACACACACACACAATCCAAACACAAACCTACTCTGTTACCGCGTCTCATTATTATCTCAACGATACTCTAACCATTTGAACCTAATTGCTTTGGCAATATTGTTTCTGAACTTTCATTCCAATTGAGCTCATTAAACTGAAATTGCATTGAGATAGAGGTTGATTGGTGAGCTCGCAGCATGGTGGACTGATGACTCCATTCCTACTGAAACGACTCTCCTCATTGGTATTCTGCACCTGTCTGCCACTCACCCATCATAGATCCAACGAGTGGGGAAAAAAAGGACCATTAAGAAGCAATGACTCTGCTGCTGTAGAGCAAAGCCACACATACACACTGTCTTTAGCATTCCACAGATGAAACACTACTACATACAGTAAGCCAATTAGCTGCTACACCATTAGGTTCAATATCAAGTTAGCCAGAGAAGAAGTCATTCAGTGGTCTGTGCAGTAAATGTGTGGACCTAACTGTTAGGTTACTAACCGTTTGCCAGGAAAATGGAGTCCAATGTTTTGTTTTCAAGTTGTGTTTATGGAGAAAGACACTGGTTTAGTCTGAGGATTATTTTCTTTCAGGCTGTTGTCTTGGGGATCTGGCTGTAATTTCAGCGAAATTAAACGATTTGGAAACTCAAATGAGATCCCAACAGACTGCCAGGAAAAATCAATTGAATGGTCGGGGCTGTGGTAAGGCAGAAAGTGTACACACATACACGCACACACACATGCACAGACACAAATATCCTCATGCACAGACATTCATGCAAGCATCCACATATTCATGCATGCACACACACACATACACACACACACACACACACACACACACACACACACTTTGCAAACATAAAAACAACACCCAGGTTTACAAACTACCTCTCACACATTCTTCAGACCCTCGTGTATCCTTCCAGAACAACTACAGGCAGTCTTTCTGGGAAAATGCCTCCATCTATTCAGGTGAGAGGGAAAAAAAGAGACAAAACTGGTATGTGGTTTGAATGGACCGACGAGTTGTTGAAACCGACCTCAACAGAAATAACAGCACGGGTCATTTAGTAAAAAACTTAAGGATAGTTAGATCAATTCCACCCTCATGTCTGTTTGTTAAATAGGCTACACTGTTGGAGGTAGGTGGTGATAGGCTAATCACATAAGACGGGAAGCAGAGGGAAACAGCTAGTTCAATAATATGAGCGTCTAAGTGTCTTTGGCTATAGAGAATAGGCAACCATGTTATGGCTCATTGCATTCTGGGTAGTGGTCGCCATTATTTAGGATACACCGCTTTGTTTACATTCATTTTATTTACAGCAACCAGGAGCACATAGTGACAACAAACAACTAAAAGAAAACACGAATGGACCGGGCGGAGATCAATTGCAAGATTCCTTACAGAGAGGAGGAGCGTTACTTGGACAAAATAAAGAAAATTAAAGGGCTTGATCCGAACGAACGCAAAGAGTGGTGAGGTGATCTCACAAGTAACGTGTTTTCCTACTTTGTTTGTGGTGTGAGATCAGATCAGTCTCAATATTAATGAATGTGCACGCAAAGATTCACAAATGTATTTCTGGATTTATATTTAATGACTCTCTCTACAAAAATATTTTTCAATGCACACAAGAATACTTATCGTTGTATTTAAATAAAAAATAAACCCCACATATTAAAAAAAGAAGGTTGACAAATGTATTTCAGATGCTCACAAATATTTCTTGTTTTATTAATACATGTAGTAGAAATCCACAAATATATGTATTTAATGATGTTGTTACATTTATATACAGTAACAATAATGCTGTTAATGCAGTCTACGTCACACAGGGGTTTATGTCAAACGTATACAGTGGGGCACATATTAGTCAAGGGACAGCACACAGACACAATTTTGTCCAGGAAAATCATGTCCTCGCCTTCACATGGGAGCACCATGCTCACTTAGCATGGTGTACTTGGTGCGTTCACCCTCTCCACATGGACCCTGAGATGAGCTATCTGCCGGGTCTCCTCCACATCTTTTGCAGCCAGCTGGCAGCGTCCTCTTGTGACAGCAGGGATTTTCACTAATGCACACGTTAGTACGACGCTGTCCCTGATGTCAAATCCACGATGCGCCAAAACCAAGTCTCCGGGCAAGAGTTTATGAAGAAGGCCACTGTTCTCAGTCACATGCTTGTCCCTGGCACGACCTCCCACCCTTGGAAATTAAAGAGGTAGCTCCCTGTGGTGTAATGCCAATGAGATACTTTATGGTGTGCTTGTTTGTAGTGGGAAAATATCTGTGCTCTGGCTTTCAGATTTAATGCTCTCTCAATGTTAATTTCAAAGCAGTCCACAATAACCGCAACACGATTGTCAAAAGCCTCCACAAAGTGTCTCTCTGGCCAGTGCACCTAAATGCTGAGGTGTGTAAACAGTGAATCTATGGTGTCTCTGAACGCGGTGGTCTATGCAGAAGAGGTGTGCAATGTGCTGGACTGGCAGATTCAGCCTCAGACGCATTAGAGTTAAGAGGAGCATCTGAAAAGGAGAAAGTTTTCGACTGTGGTAGGCGGGGAAGAAGCTGCATCAGCACACCCATCCCAACAGCAAAACATTGAGGCCCAGCGTGGTACTTGACCTTCACATCATCATCTGTCCAGAAATGCTCATCCGTCTTCTTTTGGGAGAGCTCTTCCTTCACTACCCTGTTCTCCAACAAGTGGTTAATTTCGGCATGCCTACGGCTACAAAAACTGCATTCCTGCTGTTCTCCAGTGTTGTCCTTCAGCGCAGCTTCATCCACCTCACACTGCGATCGGCCAGCTAAGCAGCGGTGAGAAATGAGCCAGGGTTTGAACTTCTCTCTCTGGCTCTGTTTTTTTAATTCTTCACACAACTATTTCTGTCACTTTTCATGTGAACAACCCAGAGCACATTGTACACATTAGCTCTGATTGAGCATAAAGCGACCCTCAGGCTGCAATACCCCTGAGCACGGAGGTCCGTGTGGATAGTTGGACACAAATGGTTTTGCCACTCGAGACTGCTGTTCACGCCAACTTTCATTTTCCTATTAACCGTTGACCACGATCTTTCCCGAACCTTTTAGTTGTAAACGTACTGTAACCAATATGAATAATTTTCCAAACGGTCATAAACGTCATGTCACGTCATTCAGGACGTGTTGTAAGTTCCAAGCCGAATGGTATCTTCCAAATCATGGGGGTTGTGCAATGATTTCAAAGGTTTTCCAGTCAGAAAGTGGCTGACTTAACCATAATACCTCCTGAAATGGTATTTGTGTTGAACTCAATCAAGCTCAGGCCCCTCCAGGGTGAAAGGACCTCATTGAGGAGACTGGTCACCGACTCGATATACCCCCCTCCCCCAAACACATCGACAAGTTCTCATTCTTTACCACCTCATTACATCCTTGTCTTTCCCCCTCCTCCCTCTTCTCACCCACCCTCCATCTCTTCCTACGTGAATCCCTCTCTGCCTCTCCTCTCTTTCCTGTCCTCCGTTTTCCCCGCCGCCGTCCTCCTCCCTCCCTGTCATCTCTCCCCTTCCCTCCTCGTAACTTCATAACTCCGTTTTCCCCTTCCGTCTTCGCTCCCCTCTCCTCCATCGCTTCAAAGTCATCTCAGTCTTTGCTGTCATTGCACTGAGAATTACACATCGCTCAAAGCGGTAACATCTGACAAAACGCTGTTCACTGACATTGTCGGTAGTAACACACGGAGTGATAGAGAAAGTTCACTCAAGCAGCCATCCCATTATCCCACCAGACGCACACACAAACTGTACCTACACTTTGACAGTTGTAGATACATCCAATTTACCTTGTAGTGGCCTCCCGAAGGGACAGCGACAACTGAACAGTTCGTAACTCAAAATAACAAACACAAGCGAGCGTGCAGTGCATCGCACACACTCTCTTCCTCTTCCTCCCTCCCACTCTGCATTAAGTGCATTCGAGTGGCTGGTAACAGTAGCAGCGTCAGGCTTTTATCGCTGTAATTTGCAGCCATGCATCAGTGTGACAGTGGCCGGGGCAGGACGGTGTCGGCCCGCTCCCAGACACTGCTGCACTCTCTACTGACACACGCCAAGGGCAGCCAGATAATGTAGATGTATGAATAAAACAACACAACTTTGATGTTGCAGATCACGATGCATCATTCATTCACATCCACAGTGAGACGCAGAAGTGAAGGATACTGTTCATTTACAGCCGCGAGGATGAGATAAGGGATGCTAGGGATAAGCGATGCACTGGTCATGGCTGGACTTCAATCAGGGGAGCTTCAGTGGAAATATACAGCGTGCTATTTATGCAGTGGCTCACATCTGCATTCAAAGGGAAATGGCCAAGGGGGTGGGTGCACGGAGAGAGAGAGAGGGGGGGGGTGGGGGGGGTGATACAGAGGGATGGAGAAGAGGATGAGAGGGATAAAATGTCATAGCTGGGGTTTGATAGACGGGGAAGGTCCATCCACTCCATCTCTGAGTATATGGAGGGATAGAGATGAAGGGGAAGTGAGGGGATGAAAAGCGAGCAGAGAGATAGCCGCGAGGTAGAAGGGGACCGTACTAGAGAGAGTGCGAGCGGAGGGAGTAACAGGACCGGACAGGGAGAGAAGGGGGCAAAGCCGAGGGATTAGGGAGGCAAAGAAATGAGGGGAGAAGTTCTAACGGTCTGCCGGTACAGAGGAAATAGAGAGAAAAATGTGCAGGTTGATGAAGGTGAAGAGGTACAGGTGGATTTGAATAGCAGTCTGGGGAGACAGAGGATGAGAGGACGGGGAGAGGGGAGAGAGAGGAGAGAGGGGAGGATTGGTAAAGGTTAAGAGGGATTTTGTTAGATCTGTTTTTTTTTATTCCATCCTGACTGATTTTAATGGGGTCTTAAAGTCGCCGTGAGGTTACCTTGGCAACTAAAACACGGTGTTGGACTGGTGGTGGGACATTGTTATCTGTGCAGAAGAAGGGACAGAGGAATTATCCGGCTCTGACTGTGAAAGAGGCCTGTGTGTGTGTGTGTGTGTGTGTGTGTCTGTGTGTGTGTGCATTTACATCTGACTGTGTATACAGTGTGTATGTTGCACAGGTGTGTGTCTGTGTGGGAGGTGTGTATAATGGTAGGTGTGCGCACTACAATGTACCCGACTACATGTGTGCGAGGACAAGTGTGTGTTTGTGTGTGTGTGTGTGTCTTGTTTCTCTAGATGTAGTGAGTGGTGCAGAGGTGTGTGTGTGTGCTCTTATACTTCTATCTTTGTGAGGACTCATTTTTTGGAAACTGAGGACATTTTGGACAGTTCTCACATTGTCAAAGGGCTGTTTGAGAATCATTACTTTTAAGGTGTTCAGGTGACAGAAAGTGAAGAAATAATTCACCTCGCATCATTCATGCAAATTTACTACTTATTCGCCCCAAACAGCCAATGTACAGACTGTATGTTTGCTGTAAGCTAATTAGCGCTGGACGCACTGACCGTGTCTGTGTGTTTGTGTTCAGCTGAAGCCACAGCTCTCCAGAGACTCTCTCCCTTTTTCTCTCTCTGCATTTATGAGGCAGATTTATAAAGCCCCAAGATAAGCACAGAGTTTTCGCTCATGTTGAAACATTTTCAACATGTCATGTCAATATGAAGCAAATTGGCGTCTAATTGTGTCTTCACATTGACTTTGTGTGCAATTGTGCCGCCTCTAAAATTCACTCCACGCTCTGTCTGAACACACAATTAGGTTTATAGTTAAACTCAGATTTAGTAATGGATCATTCCAGTTTATTACAACTTGGGTGTCATTTTCAGAGCTGCGTCTATCATTTCTATTTGCTATGATAACATTAAACAAAATAATATGTCAGATCGGGGAAACATCGCTGGGTAACCAAACCAACAGTTTAGCCACATTGTTTGGAGGTGAAACCAAAACTGAGTTTGCACAAATTGTCTGTAATTATACCTCATTGCACAGGAAAACTGTGTGCGTCCAAACTATGGAAAGAACAGCACGTCAAAGGCAGGAAGTCAGTCTGTACATTGTAGTGGATGTTAACAACGGACAGTTTGAGTAATTTTACCGTTTGCATTCATTTTCTTTTCCAAATGCGATAAACTAACCTAACCTGGAGGTTTGTTTGTACCCCAGCAGTTACCATTGTAATTACATTATTATTATTATTACCGATAGGAAGGAAAACAAGTTGTGATAAACCAGAATTATCCTTTCAGGTTAGGGTTAGGGAATGCAGCGTCCTCACAAGTATAGACGTACAGATATGTGTGTGTGTGTGTTTTTGCAGCAATGTGTTTTTGTTTCAGTGTACCTGTGTACAGTATGTGCCATGTACTGGTGTATTATCCTCCAGTGTGTGTGTGTGTGTGTGTGTGCAGGAATGTGCCTTGTTTGTCAATGTGTGTGTGTGTGTGTGTGTGTGTGTGTGTGTGTGTGTGAGCCTTGCTGGTGTGCATGTGTGCAGTGTATAGGTTTGTATGTGTGTGCACCCATGAATCTGTCTGTCTGTGTAGCTGTGCTTGCACTATACGACAGAGTGTGAATCATCAGAAGCAGCAGAGCCATAAAGCCCAGAGCTGTTAGGCAGGATGGCTCCTGGAATGATCACAGGGAGGCTGTACTTCTATTTCCCAGGCAGCCATCACTGTGGGAGGCTGAGGAGCTGCTGTCGCTTGTGTTTGCAGGGACCCGAGGGTTAGCCAGTATATACTGTAGTCACGCCTGACAGCACAGCCAATGGCCATAACGTCAGCGACAATGATTGAACACATGAAATATGTGCTCTTTGTCCGTGGTATTGGACAGGGTGGAGGTTAGCAGTAGGGTCAGGGTAAGGGTTAAGGCAAGAGAAAATTGCCTGTTTGGAAAGAAAGCCTGCCTCTGCCTCCATCTTTTATGCGTCAGTGTTGAGAGCTTGCCTCAGTGACAAACAAGATATTTGTCAGATTTGATTTCCTCTCTGCTGCAGAACTTCTGCTGGTTACTCCAACAGAACACTGTAATATGGAGATATTAATAATGCATATGCGCCCACTGCCAGGGCGGATCTATATAATTGCACCAGACAAAACATTCTTCTGATACTCACTAACGCAGCATAATTTTGAATAATAAGATACACTCATTTGGTGTAGTTGGGATCAAAACACCCAGATGGCTTTGCTGGGAACAGATACGCTGGGTACTGGTGAGGTAAAGAAACTTTTCCTTCGTGTTAACCCACAAATTTATTAATTTTTAATATTGTGCATGCTGATTAATGCAAAGAAAGCCTAGATAGAAAATAAAAACACAAAGTAGATGGATTTAGCTCATTTGGATGGATCAAAGGGGAGAAAAAAAGACAAATTAGACATCACATTCTGTATTTTGCCCTTCAGCTCTTTTCTGTGTTTATGCTTCTCCTTTTCACCCATTCTTCAGTTTTACTCTCCATATCTAATCATTCAACAGTGCCAATGTTTACATTGCACCAATGGCACCCACAGCTGCTATTAGAATATTGTTTTGCATGTTTCCACCATTTATATTAGTTATATGACATTTGGTGACAAGTGTGGGTTTTTGTCATTTACCTTCTGCTTCAGCTGGAGAGACTAAATGGAAGCTCGGCGGAATAGTGAATGAGAAATAACAACATTATTATTGTTAAGTGTTTCATAAGTAGTTTTGCAGGAAAGCACATCCATCTGAGCTCCGGGGGAGGGTGGGTGGAGGCGGGAGGGGCTGCAGGAATCCTGGTATGAGGGGGCTGCACGGTGGTTTGGTGGTTGTTACTGCCTTTATCTGACTGTCGATGACTGGAGATAGCGGGGCAGGACACAGAAGCTCAATAGTGCCATCAACAGGTGCAGGGGGGCAGTGCTGCTCACCAACCGGCTCTAAACATTCATCCGGGCGATATTCAGTGAGCTCTTTTGGGGTGTAATGGTGAAGATTTATCAGAAATATGATCAGGTCATAAAGTGAAATATGCCATCGTCTCTACAGGGTCTGGTGAAGGATATATGAGGCTCGGGGATTAAGGGGAAGATGAGGCTGGCTGGAGTCCAACCTATTCTCTGCCAAGGTTAGACTATCCTCTGGCCTTTAAAACCCTGTCAGCTATGCTCCCTCTCTCTCTCACACATCCACACACACACACATATATATATATACACGCACACATATTTTGGCCTTATCATGCCCAGAAGCGAGGTCAAGGTTAGAGTACACTTCAAAATCACCAACCGACTTCTTCCCCCCTTCACCTTACACATTATCTTTTTACCTGCATCTTACTCTCTCTCTCTCACACACACACACACACACACTTACACTCATACATACTGGACACACAGCGAACCAAATGCACCACACAGCTTATGGAGTTTTTCCTCCATAAATAAGCGAGGTCCATCCATCACAGGGCCTCAACGGGCCTTTAGTGCCCTCTGGCTAGTTCAGCCCAGCAGCAGCAGCACTCTGCGGGAGGGACAAAGAAGGTCATCCCAAACCTCCACAAGGAGAGGGGTAATAATAATCATCATCCCTTTGAGTGTATGTGTGTGTGTGTGTGTGTGTGTGTGTGTGTGTGTGTGTGTGTGTGTGGATTCCTTGCT
The DNA here is from genome assembly GCF_043641665.1 of Enoplosus armatus. Lineage (NCBI taxonomy): Eukaryota > Metazoa > Chordata > Actinopteri > Centrarchiformes > Enoplosidae > Enoplosus > Enoplosus armatus. The sequence goes on from NC_092194.1 coordinate 15,079,304, forward strand.
GGAGACGGCGTAAACAAATCAAACGGCCTACAGTGCGTTTAAGGCCGTTCTTTTTCCTCTTCCTCACATCTTCGTATAGATTTTCCGTCTGTCCAAGGCTTCTGTGTGTGTTGCATGTTACAGGCCAGTCAATGCAGGCAAGGAGATGGAGCTCATGTAGCGCTGCAGGGAACAGATACAGGTTCACCCCTCTGATAGCGCCACCAGGGAGACGGAGGAAATGTAGGAGAGTGAAAACAAAAGTGTGCACGTGTGGTATGGAGATACAGAGAGAGTTTGTGTGTTTTGTCTTGGTGAGTCTGTCTGAAAATTCATTTTAATAACAAAATGGAGATGCAAATTATATCTCAATTCATCTGTGATATGGTGTGTGTTTAAATCTGAACCAAGACACTGTACTCAGAGCAACATTTAGGAGAGGTGCATCTCTAAAGAATTCAAGGCTAATATGACAAAGCAAAGGCACAACACTACACTAAATGTATTCAAAGTACAAACACTTACATCTCCGTACAGTGTTATCAGATATTATCTGATGAAGGTCACAACATCGAAACATCATGCATTTTTACTTTGATTAAATTCAATCTCGAGAGAGTGTTGCACCTGCAAGTGAGCAGATCTGAAATGTTTGTTATAATACCTTGCTGCTCAGAAAAACTGTGGTAACTAGACAATCGTCGCTCGTGGTGATGAACCCACAAAACCCAGAGCTGAGGGGATTATCACAGACTCTGCAGAAAGACAAAGTCAGCGACGAGTGGTGCGTTTAGCAACTAAAGAGCCAGATACTGTATGTCCACAGTAGCAGATGACAATAAGCAATTGTTCACTAACAAGTTCGTCCTATCAGCTTAAAAGGTGACAATATGTCAGTGTCCTGTTCATTTAGCTGCCCAACTTTTAGCAGATCAGAAAACAGTCATAAGAATTATTATTTTAATAGCTATTGTATTGTAAAGGTTTTGGAGGACGCTGACAAATGATTAGAAAACTCTCATATAACAAATCTGTTCTTTGGGTTGGAGGACTTGGTGAACAGCTTGGGTTATATTTCTTAAATTTGCCTTCATTTTCTCTCCCAAATAAAACAGATGGCTTGTTTATCATCCACTTGTGTCCCTTACCCTGTTGAGCAATACTGCCTCGTCCCAGCAGTGAGGTTGTTTTGTAAAATGTTAATGTAACCGACAGCCAATGGCCAAAACAACAAAAATAAGACCTGCAATAAACACAATTTGGAAATTTCTGACTTTGGCACCACATGTGGTTATACCAGAAAGGACACTGTGGCACTGTAATGAACGCTGGTACCCACCTGAGGACGGTGAGATGAATGGGCTGAAAGCACCAATTTTCTCTGAAACACCTTTGCTTTCAGAATCATTTGAGAGATGCAATGGTCAAATACAAACTTCAACACACACATACACACACACACACACACACACACACACACACACACACACACACACGGCTTTAGGAAGCAAAAATGTGTAATTGTTCCCAGTTTTGCATAGTTTCCATGCATTCACTGCAAAACAAATGGTTCACTCTCTGACACAAGTAGGTTGCACCTCGGAGCATCACGACGCCACCGCTGTGTTAAAACTGACAGAAATGGTTCACCCTCATCACGCCTCTTTTGTCTCTGCAGACTAATTAGGGAGTAATCGCTGTCAATTAAGTCAGGGAATTTATGCAACATGACACATTCCAACAGCGCTCAAGGGTCTCATGTATCCTCGTCTTGATCAGAAACTTAATGTAGTGTCCTGCTTATTTATAGGGGGCTCTTAACCTTTAAAACTGCAGGGAATGAGTCCAGGATCGGCAGGAGACCTCTGGGATTTATGTTCCCCAGTAAAATAAGATTAGTCTCAACCTCTCTGAAGCACTCTCCCCTTTAATTCAATACGATGTTGTAATTTGTTCAGCTGATAGAGAAGATTTAGGAGAAACTAATGTCTGATACCACCATTTAAATGAGAATTTATATTGATCATCGTACCATGGACACGGTGTGTTTCATTTCAATATGGACTTGTGTGAATGACTTTATTAAAAATCACACAGGTAGATGTATTCTGACTGTTTAACTGTTGTTCAAGGACACAGTAGCCTACTGTTCTTGCGATATAACATTTCTATTAAATTTACCCTTTTAAAATGTTAAACAGGCTGTGTGCCAAGACTTGTGAGGTTCCACTTTTGTTAATTTCGAAACAGAGGGTGTTCTTTTCTTTTTCATTTGGCAAAGCTGACATAATGTTCTTAAATACATATCCAGCCCTTCTACCTCCCGTGAACACCTGTTTGTAAAAATGTGTCCTTCCAACCGCTGGGAACCTCTTATTAGCGAGTAGCACTTAACAGATGTTTGGAAAAGCTGCTTGCGGCTCTCGCTGTTGCGTTATGACTACTAACAACCTAAATGTGATGAGTCTGTGTGATGTTTTTCTAAATTGAAATTTGTGGGAACACTTATTACATAATATATTATAACTGCTATTGCTGTAGGTTCTCTCTCTCTTTCTTTTCCTAGTTAATGAAAAGAACTTGCACATTTTGATTCTTTAGCTTTTAAACCTCCCAAGGAGAGTTTTTCATTCCTGTTTGTTGGTTGATTTATTGTCTCAAAACCGAGGCATAGCTACCACTGAGGACGCTGAGGTTATTGTCTTTTTTTATTTTATCTTTTCGTGAGAATTTGAGGTTTTAGCAACCTAGGGGATTCAGTTTACATTCTATTCATGGCTAAAAATGTACATATGGTGGGTATTTTATAGACTGATTCCAGTATTTCTAGAATGAGTACTTAACAATAAATCAATTTCCTGACTAGAATTTTACAGTAGGCAGTATGGACCTCAAATAGAGCCTTTTTTGGTTTGGTGTCTGGCTATAACCCTGCTTAATGGTATGGCCATTGTGCAAGGAACAAGTGAATGATGTTTGATACGAATCCTGGATTTTTTAAATGGTCTCTTAACATTGCAGGAGAGAGAAAAAAAATGTTCTAACATTTTTGCCATTTTCTCATGAATAGAATCCCACGTGTATTTTGATGCAGATCCAGATCCATATGGAGAATATTTATTTTATCAAGATGTAAAGGATTGTGCAGCCTCAGCAACGGTATGTCCTCTTTGAATGCTTTCTAGTTTTATTTCCCTTTTAACTGTTATCTTTTTTCACTAATTAATGATTGTAATTCCATTACATTTCACCATTTCACACCTCATGACTTCACAGTAGCACATGTTGCATGAATGCGTGCCTCCAACAACACATCGTGAACACATGCTGTGATGGAAAGCATGCAGCACGTGACGTGGGTTTTTCCAAACCAGACTTTTACTTGCTTTGAAGATGACTCATCCTTTAATCCTTGTGTATTTTCACTTCACTGCAGACAATGTATAATCTGACCAATATACTATAGAATTCCTCTTAATGTGCCATATGTTACTTCTTTTTATATTCCTTCCATAGCCCCACAATGAAAATGACACATTCTTTTGTTGGGTTATACATTCTGCTGAAGGGATTTATGGGGTGTAACAAAAAATAGATTTAACGCTGGTGCAAGCATTATTGTGGACTACTAAAAGAAACATACTTGTAATGAAATAAGACTAGAAAGGCTAATGGAGTTTAAGGATCTATGAAAAACAAAAAAGAAATATTATTCTGAAGGCTATTTTTTGTCTGTTGTTTAAAATCTATAATGGTGCTAGTGTTTTAATTTTACTGTTCAAATTAGCTATTATTTGGTTGTGAGAGTCAATTCAACTGTACGTTACATTTTTTTGTGTCTTTAAAGAGTACCTTTGGGTTAATAAAGAGCCAAAAGTCGTTTATGTTCACATTTTCCTTCAGTGAGCTGAGCTGCTGGATATATGCACAGGAAGCACTAAAACGGCACTTTATAATGGTTCAAGGATACTCAGCCTTGAAGAACCTAATATATGCCTAGCTGCCAGTGCAGAGAGGACGGCGGGTCGAAGCACTCAAGGAGAGAAGAGCACAGTGTGAACATACAGAGTGTATTTACAGTGGAATAGATGGCAGATGAGATGAGGTCTGGTTTTAATAGAGCAGAGACCTGCTCTCACTGCCAGCTGCCTTCAGAGGCCTCAGAGGAGAGGTGCCAAGGAGAGGTGAGGAGCAGAGAGAGAGAGGGAGAGTGTGTGTGTGACTAAAGAGTGTTTTTTACAGGCATGTGGGGACATTTGGACCTTCAAGAATAGAAAACTTGGATGAATAGTCACCTGTGAGGACTGTGTTCAAGACCTCATTAGTAAAAAGCTGATTTTAAGGCCAAAAAGGTAAGTGGTTGGGGTGATAGCTGTGTGTGTGTGTGTGTGTGTGTGTGTGTGTGTGTGTGCAAACGTTGTGTCCTAGAAATTACATTTATATATTGCTTATACATTATGAAAGAAATGTAATGTTTTCTATCACCGCAGTCAGGGGTCAATCTCTTTTCTATATTCATCCTTGCAAGCACAAGAGCTGGGTGCTGAAATCCCTGACAATACATGGAAGGCAGTTCTTCAGGCTAGCTGTGTCCCCCCATTTATCCAGTCTTTATGCTATTCTAAGTTAGCCGGCTGCTAAGGTGGCTTCATATTTACCGTAGAGGAATCAATCTTCTCATCTAACTCTCGGCAATGAAGTGAATACGCATATTTGCCATAATAACTATTCCCTTTGACCACCTCCCTGAGATTTGCGTGCTGTACATTAATGTGGTGTTTCCTACGCTACAAAAAAATGCTGCGGGGGGAAAATAATCAAGGACAAAAAGCTTCCTTTCAAAAGCTAATAGGGAAAATAAATTAGCAGTATATAGATGCAATTTCTTGCACAGGATGACTGCTTGCTCCATTTGTAATCCTACCAAACATACAGCTGACATGCTTTTTGCACACATCTGAAAAAAACATCTGCAAACATCGTCTATATGGGACAGACCAATGACTTAATAATCACACATGTTCATGAATATCTCACACGGAAAGCACGTGAGATACTCATGACCATCGTAAGATGGCTTCTCTGTTTCTGTTGCACACACACACACACACACACACACACACACACACACTCAGCAGGATACTCTTCCTCTGAAGCTCTCTCTGGTCAAACTGGTCCCTTACAGCTGTGTGATGATGACAAGAAACCACCCCCACCCCTCTATCATCTCACACACACACACACACGGTCGTTCACGGTTACACCCTGTACCTCCTAACTCTCTCTCTCACTCTCCAACACCGGTCTGACAGCTGTGGAGCAGCTTGCCAGCGATGTCACGCAGATAGAAAGCTTTTAACACAGAGAGGTGTGTAATATTCATAAGGAGTGCTCCACTTACTGTGTAATAGACGTTGGCGAGTGTGAGTGTGAGCAACACTGATCTGGTCCTTTGGTGATGTGGTATAATATAATATTAATGCCAGTTGTGTGAGATAGCTTCTACCCTGTTGTTCGTTCTGCCCCATTTCTCACATGCAACACACTCCCATGTTGCAGCAGAGACGTTCGACGGGAGCTTGTTTAGCGTCATATCCCGCAGCAGGGTGCTGCAATGCTATAAGGGAGAGCAGAAGTTTTTTGGGTGCACTTCTTTTGGGCTTTCTTCCTGCTGAGCGACATTCTTGTTCTTGCATACACACACACACACACACACACACACACACACACACACACACACACACACACACACACACACTTTCCACTGTGTAGATGTAGGGCAGTGGTAGATTGGCTTGGCAGGAAAACAAAGACCACTATCGCTTTTGCAAACCAATATGGCAGTGATTATCTAAGGGCACAGACGCACTAAAGGTTTGTCTTCTTTGCTTCAGACTGTAGTCTAAAAGTTCACTTTGTTGCATTTTTTTTTGCGATTGGTCCCTTTATGCTCACACTGCCCAATTACAAGTGAACCATGGCTTGTAAACTGGGAGTCACAAATAATTCAGCTGTATTGAGCAGTTTTGCTAATCTGCCATCCTGCAAGGTTGTAGATTTAGGCGATGCAAGGGAGTCCAAACAAGTCCAAGTTCTTGAAACTTAAGCAAAGCATGAAGGACTTTTTGCTATAATTTACCTTTTCTGGTGCTCAGATCAACGAAGAGCACATGAAGGAATAGCTGAATATGCACATTAATATGTCCTTGATTCATTTTGTTATGCTAGACCTTCGTGGCATGAGTAAATGCTGACTGTCACATGTACAGTGTCCTTGTGTGTGACCTTTTGGTGATTTGTCTCCCCCAAAACAAGCTGCACCTTGTTCTTGTTCACTTGAAAGACGACCGACACCTGCATTTTCAGGTGTCTCGTTGTTGCTGTAATTTGGAGCCACCTGAGTTTGGATCTCATTATTCTCAACTGCTCCAATGAACCACATTAAAGCAGTAAACACTGAATCCAAACATGCTTGTGAATGCAGCGTAAATTTGTTTTCCGCCTGTCACCGTCTTTCATCGCCTCCACCCTCTCTTTCTCATTTTTTTCCACGTTCCCCTTCCTTCTTTGCTTCCCTTCTTCTGTCACTTCCTCCTCCACCATTTCCATCGCTCTCCACTTCCTTCCCGACCTCTTTTCCTTCCTTCCCTGCCATGTCTCTGTAACTAATGGTCCTTAAACGCAACTCCAGCTGTCGTGGTGTTGGGACTAAATCACAACAATCATGAGTTATTATCAGCGGCGTGCTGACTGATTGTGTTAATGTCCACACTGATCGTATTAATGCCGGAGTTGATTGGAACACATCCATCATAATAATCCTGGCAATGAAGAGGTAATAACCGGCATTATCCTGATAATGAAAAAGACTGCTAGGCTGAAGATTAAAACTAAACAGTGATAACAAGGGACTTCATCTTTGGGAATTACTGAAAGCAGAAGGAGAAATCGCTGCTCTTCTCCTCCCTCCCTCACGGTTTCTTCTTTCTGATGATGTCCTTGCCTTATCTCCTTTACCTCCCAGTTCATCCCATTTACTAATCGCCAACTAAACGCCTCATTTTGCTCCATACATAATTTCTTTATATCTTCTTCCTTAACCCCATCACTTAATTATTCGCCATCCTGTCCTTTTCTTCTTCCTCATCTTCTCTTACTTCATCTTTTCCCCCTTTTTCCTGCATATTCTTCTCATCCTTTTTCTCCTCTTTTAGCAGACAATCCACCCTCTTTTTCTCCCTGTTTTGTCCTTGTCTTTTATTTTTCGCTTTCCTCTTTAACCCTCCTAATTCCTCCTCTCCATTCCCTCTATTTCTGTTCCCTTCTTATTTAACACCCCAACTGCTTATCCTCCCTATTCCCGACTGTTTGTCCTTTCCCCCATCTGCTCATTCTTCATCCTATTTGTAGAAATCCTCCCTGCTCTTTCCTCATTTTGTCTGTGTATTCTCTGACAATCCACCTGTTTTTTTCCCCATTTTCCTCTTCCCTTGTTTGACAGCCCACCTGCTTTACCTCCTTATCCTTCCTGGCTCTCCTTTTTATTTATTTTTTTTCTCACTCTATATCCCCCACCTCTGTAGCAGCAAGGAGCCCTGTCCGTTTATGAGAAAGAGAGACGGGTGGGGAGGTGTGGGAGGGAGTTTGAAGAGTTTTAATGAGCCAGTGCTCACACTTATGACAGGACGGGTAACTGATGGAAAATTAATCTATTTGAGAGAGAGTGTGTGTGTGTGAATGTGGATTTACATATGGGAATTTGTGTGTGTGTGTTGTTATCCTGTGAGAATTGACTGGCTCACCAAGCAGAGACATTTTTAACTTGTGCGATCAATATGAGTGGTTGCGTGTATATGTAGTGTGTGTGTGTTGTGTTGTGTGTTTGTGTGTGTTATACTGATGAATGGCCCAGCTCTTAATGTTCTCAACCACTCTGTGGACTAACTAGACTATTTAATCACCCTCTCTCATCCCCCTCCTCCTCCTCCTCCTCCTCCTCCTCCTCCTCCTCCTCCTCTCTGTTTCTGCCTCTCTGCCAAAGCTGAGTGTACTGCTGAGGTTAGGCAACACTTATTGTACAATACATTACCCCTGTGTGTGTGTGTGTGTGTGTGTGTGTGTGTGGGAGAAAGAGAGTGTGTGAGCATCAGCACTGCATCAGTCAGTGTCCAGCCTGCTGGCTCGCACACCTGTCTGCTCGTTATGGAGCACAGGAACAGATAGAGGTGGCACACAGAGCATAAATCTAACACACACACACATAGTGCACACAAACACACAACCTTGTTATACTTGTGTTCGCTCACTCTCTAACTTCCCTTAACCCCCCCGCCCGTCACCACTAATTGCCTCACTGCCGCCATTACCTTAACTTTCACGTTTAACCGTGACACTTAAAATAACCCTTTTCCTAATGAGGTTCAGAAAAGGCAGCACACAAATTACTCTTTTACCGAGACCTTATAAGACAGTGGACATAGATAGCTCACACACACACACACACACACACACACACACACACACACACACACACACCTTGAGGACTGGACCTGCAATCTACCTGTAACTGGAGGTGGGTGTGGGCACGCAAGACGTTTTGTGGCATGTGTGGTGTGACTTTGTGTGTGAATGGGTGTCTGTGCAGGTGTGTGTTTGAGTGTGTGAGTGTGCCTACAGCAGTAATGAGCACTGGGCCATGGGATGCCCAAAGGCAAGGTTCCCTAACAGGGTCAGGCTCAAGGACGTCTGGCACTGATCCACGCGCCCACCTACAGTACACACACATAAAACATATTGGACCAGCAGACTGCAAGCTGATCCAGCACCATTAAACAATGTGAGGAAACACATGCTTTTTGTACATTACACCCACCCATCGTGTTTTCTCTCATTCTGTCTGTATTCTCTCTCTCTTTTGTGCGCACACACACACACACACACACACACACACACACACACACACAGTGAAACACCCTCTATTCGTCCCCAAACGAACGAGAGATTCACGCTTCACTAGCAAAGACTCTCAGAGTGTAGGTTATTAATGAGAGCATGTCCTAACAACATTACAGAGCTACTGCCCCATGGAGGAGAGAGGGAGGAGAGGAGAAAAGTAACAGGAGAAGAGGAGAGAAGAAGAAATACGAAAAGGGAAGAGTGGAAAGAGAAGGGAGAAAGAGGGGGAAATGAGATGTGGAAGAGAGACGGGGAAGAAGGGGACAGGAGGAAAAAGAGGTAAAAGAAATGAGAGGGGAGGGGAGGAGGAAAAAGAAAATGAGAATAATTGAGAAAATAGGAGGTGGAGACAAGGAGAGGACAGGAGAGGAGAAAGAGACTGGACAGAAGAGAAGAAAACATAAGTAAAGGAGAGGAGAAAAAGAGAAGATGAGGGGAGGAGAAGGTGCCAGGAAAGAGGAGAGGAGGAGAGTAGAGAGGTGGAGGAGAGGAAAATAAATGAGAGGAGAGGAGGACATGAGTAGAGGAAAAGGAGACAGGGAGAAGAGGAGGGAAGAAGGAAAAAATAAAAGAGGAGAATTGAGTGGAAAAAGGAGGAAAAGGGGATGGGGGTGGAGAATACCAAGAAAGGTGACTGAAAAGAAGACAGGAGAGAGATGGAAGAGAGGAGAAAAAAGAAGAGAGGACAGGAGGTGGAGACAAAGAAACAACAGATGTAGAGGAGAGGGGAAGAAATACAAAAACCTAAGCTCAAAAAATAAAAGAGGAGAGAGAAAAGGAGACGAAAATAAATAAGGGGAGAGCAGGAAATGAGAGATGAGAGTGGGAAGGAAAAGGAGAGGAGAGGAGAAAGGTGGATTAAAGAGGATAAAGGAGAAGGGAGAGAATAAAATAAGAGAAGAAAGGTGAGTTGAGGACAGCAGAAATGAGAGAGAGGAGAGGGGGAGATTGGGGGGGGGTTAGGTGAGGGGGAGAAGAAATTAGAAAATAGGAGGAGAGGAGGATGCAGAAACACATCACAAGAGTTGGGATGAGAAGAGAGGAGCCTCAGTAAGTGTGCAGTTTGGATCCCCCCGTGGCATTACAACAGTTATATTGGAAAAGTCATGATAGATGGGCTGCGCACCGCTGGGGAGACAGTGCCATCTAGTGATTGGTGCCTAAAACGCTCACATCCACTGAAAACCACTGAGCCCTGCACCCTCATGTCACACCCACTCTCACCTACACAAACTACTATGCCTTAACATCCTCCTCTCCGCTGCTTCACACTTAAACAATCTGCTGCTCGCGGTCATTTTTCACCCAGCTCGTGTGTCATTATGGAGGCAACATGCGCCGTCACACAAACTGAGCGCAAAAACATATTTAGAATTGATGGCCAGTCTTGTGAGCCTTGCTGTGTGTGTGTGTGTGTGTGTTTGTGTTGCTTGGTTTTTATTGTGCAAGTGATCGGGGGAGCGTTATGGGAGCAGAGCGATAAGCCTGGTGTCACTGGCGTCTAATCATGCTCCATGTTCCTTATCGGCTCCGGGCTCAGGAGATGGAATGAACTGTGGAGAGGGAGAAGAGGAGGAGGAGGAGGAGGAGATGGGGAAAGGGGAAAACGGTGGGAACTAGAGATGGAGGGAGAAGGGGAGAGCAGGAGGGCTGGGTTTGGTGGAGAGAAAAGGGAGAAGAGAGATGAGGAGGAGGAGGAAAAGTGAAGGATGAGAGAGGTGAGGGGGGAGTAAAGGACATGAGAGAGGAAGGGGTGGAGATTTAAGGGTCTGCTGCACTAAAAGCATATAAAGAACCAGTGCCAAGCCCCGTGTCCCGACTCAGCTCACCTCCCACACAGAGAGAACCCACCTTTTGTAAGAAGATCCACTTCAATGCAACTTCCCACTGAGTGCGTGCATGTGTGGCTATGTAGCCTATGTGTGTGTTGGGGTTATCAGGAGTGCTAAGGATGGGTGGTAATTGAATAATGACAGTAACGCCTCTGATGGATTACCTGTCACTCTCCCCTCTTCTCTCCCTCCATCACTGTCATCCCTCTCTTCTCTGCCGCTCTCGCCTCACAACCTTCGGTCAAATTGTCTCCTGTCCGTGCCGTCACCCGTGCCGGCTGAGATAAAGACAACCACAAAATACACGAAATGACACGCCTGCACAGATTCACACACACACACACACACGTCCACACCGTAAACATGCATCCTTACCTCACACACTTTTAGAGGCATATTGGCATTCACAAGGAGTGGAAGAAGCATTCAGAGCCTTTACTTGAAGGTACTGTGTGGAGTTTTTTCTTACGATTGCTTTTTACTAGTCAAGAGAGAGGCAAGGCAGGGGCGGCCAACCTAAGCTAAGCTAAGGTTAGCCAGCTAGCTGTAACCTAGCTTCGCGTCCAAATAAATATCAGTTGGCATTCTCCTCCCCTTATGATATATGCATGTTACTGTTTTGCAAGGGCACCATCATCGCTGCACCCTGGGCTTAGCACCACCCAAGACGAATGTGATTGGTTTAAAGAAATGCAAGCAAGTGTTTTTCTCCCCTATACCAGAATGATAATGTGTTCAGCCAGACCTTTCTCCAGCGCTTAAACGAAGTGTGCAGACAGGTCTGGCTGTGTAAGACTAGACTACTACTGATGCATTAAGAAGTAAGCAAAATTGTATTCAGCGGTGAAACAAGTATTTGGATCCTTTGTTTAAGTAAAAGAAGCAATACTAGACTATAAAAATGCTCCATTAAAAGAAAAGCATGAAAGAAATTTACTAGTATCAAAGTAAAGTAAGTAAGTTAAAGTATTATGCAGAGTGGTAAAAGAATGGAAGGAAATATCTTAATACTTCCTCCACCACCGCTCACTCCTCTGTATTACATTTGTATTTATATGTATTTTTATTTGACCGATTCAAGTTTTGGATATTTGTTTATCACTGTCGATTTGGGGGAGGTCTACTGAATAACTCGATGGTTTCTCGATCTCTCTTTCTTCATATTTTTCCACTTCTGTTATCTGTTTTTATGCAGTTTTGTAGAAGTGCAAAAATAAAATATTTTTTTTCCACCTCTGACATTGACACACTTTCCTCACTTTCACACCCACACCTCAAGGTTGGCTTTCTTGATGCCTTGTTAGTTGTTTTTATTTGTGCATTACAGCAAATGCTGCAATGCAGTTCAATCTACAGTATCTGCTAGCTGCTAATTGGTACTCCTCCATCATTGACACAGAAACGATTAATCTTGTAAATCAGGTGAAGCAGAGCCAGCAGGGGCGTTGGGTCCATGCTGAGTCGAGGTCTGTCTCTACATGGGGACCACCCATGATGACAGTGTGTTCCTGATTCACCTGTCTACCTGGGAAGTGCTTCTCTCCACCTGAGTGAGCACCTGAGTCTGTATGCAGGTCTTTGTGTGTGTGAGCTCCCTTTTTTTCCCAACTTTTTTTTATTTCTTCTTCTCTTCTTCCTAATTCCTCCCCTCGCTCCTTCCTTCCTCTCCCAAACGACTAAGAGGGAGCAAACGGCCTATTTCTGAGTGAATGTGTGAGCGAGAGGCAAAAAAAGCGAGAGGAGGGAGTATGAGATGGAGCAAGAGAGATGATATCAAGCATAATTCATTTCCACACAGATGTCATATAGCAGTTTCAGGATAATTAGAAGTCAGCTGGAAAGAACTTGAGAGGATTATTTTCTTTATCATCATTCATTTAATTGGTTGAAAAAAAAAAGAAGGTTTGCAGCACTACACATTCAGGAGGAGTATTTACATCAGGCCTCTTTGAAGACTGTCAGACAACTGCATAAACGAACAGCACCAATGTTACAAACCAGAGTAGAATTAGTACAACAGATATGCCTTCACCCTTCACAAATGAGGTGCAAAATATCGCTTCTCTCAAGAATTGTGGCGTCTTTCATCTTGCACAATCACACTTTGCCATCAAGAGCCAAAACAAAACACATACGGTCGGCTACAGGAGATGAAACGTGACAGTACTCTATTTCAAAAAGAAGGCATTTCTTTCAAAGCAAGAAAACCTGCTGTTTCCTCAGCAAATTACTGTAAATACATTCCTGTATTAGTATCTGTTGTATTAGTTCTAACTCGTTGGATGCCTTCCAGCATGAGGAGGTCAAAAACCATGAGGTCTGACGAGGAGAACTTCATCCGGTTTATCAGTTTATTGCCGAGAAGATAGAGACGACGACTAAAGCCCAGAATTACAGTCTGTTACACATTTCACAGTACATGAGTCTGTAGGTCAAGTAAGGTTTTAAACTGGCTGGTGATTTAATTGTGATTCTTCCTTTACAGTGCCTTAAACATGTCAGAGAAAAATAAATGATCTCGTGGATTTTTTGACGATCACATCATTTCTTCAAAGCACATTAACTCAGTAATACTCTTCGTCATGACAATTCTTTGATAATATTACTCACTAATATTACTTGACTAATTTCTGCTTGTAACACCAGCCTCCAGCATTCCCCTGTTAATAGCTTTTACTTTCTATCATTATCAACGTTTCGCTATTGGCAGCAATCTTAAAGTGTAAATGATAAATTGTAGAAAAACACAGCAGGGGTCCGTTACGTGTTGAGGCAGGACAGATACAGCAGGTTTCGGAGAGCACATTTTGGGAGTTTTGGGTGATTCAAATGCTGTCACAGATGAGAAAATGATCAAAGCTTTTCAAAAAAATAAAGACTCACTCAGGGGTCACTGGAGGCAACCCAAGCCCTAATCCAGTTTCTCCTAACTGTATAGTGTAACAGTACACTGTGAGCTGGCATAGTCCGGTCCACCATACCAGACGTGGGAAAGCAGTGATCCAAAGTCGTGAGCTATACAAGGCATGGGAAAGCAGCAATCCTACCAACTGACACATAGGCACATAAACGTACAGAAACACACACACACACACACACTTTCTCTCACTCACACACAAACAGTATGATATGCCAGACTTCCAATTAGGGCAATAATGGCTGTGGGAAAAAGCGTACACTCTCACACACACACACACACACACACACTCACACACACACATACACATACAGTAACTGAGACTTCTAAGCTCAAAGTTAATAGCACCCAGTTGTTCAGTGCCAGAGACAGACCCTGTGGGAGGAGGGAGGGCATGGGTGGTACTGAAGCTTTAGACTAATGCACCAACAAGGACATAATTTCCCAACAAACATACAGGGTAGGAACATATAACAGGATTTTCTTCTTTTTTGTGTGTATAAATCAATGCTGGGAGGAGACGATTCATGTTGACGGGATAATTCCACTAAAATCTTTATCAAAATCCTCTTTTTGAAATGCTTTAAGAAGAGACATAATCTGTCAATAACATACGAACTACAACACTCATTAACCTGCACTTCTGTTCTATTTTATTGTTTTTTTATTTCTATCCTATTCTCCTATTTCATACCCTTTCTCCCCAATATCCTTTTTTAAACCTAAGCTCAATTTCAGGGAGTTTTTCTTAGCTGATTACCCCCTCTTAGCGATGTCCTACCCTGCCAGCCGGCATACTAGACGAAGCATTGGGTTGGAGGAGGACGAGGACGTAATAGAGAATGAGTGGAGAAAGGCAGGGAGAAAACAAACACAAAGCAGAGAGGATGAGAGATGGCGAGACGGAGTGGCAGAGGGACACAGATGGCAGGGAGGGAAGGCAGAACGGAAGGACGGGGACGGAGGGATGGGGTGGAAGTTGATGCGCTGGATGTCTTCCTCCTGTTCCATCAGCAGAAGCCTGTTGGAGGGAAATCGCATTAATGAGAACAGCTGCAGTGGACACACACACACACACACACACAAACACACAAAGGCGAACACACTCCTCCAGCCACTTCATCAGCAGACCCACATAAATACACTTTTACACACAGGCACACCATCAGCCTTACCCTCACACTCGAAGGCTTGCAGCTTGGTGGTGTAAGTGGGGCCCAGCCAAGAGGTGTAGCTACCCAGAACCCTCTGCAGGTGGTGGGTGGCATCGCTGAAGAGCAGATCGGATTCTCCATAGCCTGCTGAGCTGAACAGGCTGAAGCCCTCGGTGGCGTTGCCAAACACATTCTGCAGGAGAGAGAAAGCGTGTGACAGGACTTAATGCATGAGGGCATGCATGGATGTGCGTTGGCGTGCTCTGCGTACATGTGTGTTTCTTTGTGTGTGTGTGTGTGTGTGTGTGTGTGTGTGTGTGCGTGTGTGTGTGCGTGAGTGTGTGTAGCCAGGGGATCAGCACAGGATGTATCAGTCATCCTGGCGTCTCCCACACACGCACATTCACTGAGGAAGGATGACAGTTCAGCAGAAACCTGCTGATCGATAACACAGACTCCACAGAGATATGAGACAGACATAAACACACATATCTGGAGAATAACACACACAAACACACACACACACACACACACACACAGCAGATGCAATTTCTGTCCAAACCCACCTGTAAACGCTCCAGGTACTTCCAGACGCGACACTTGTTCTCCACGCGCACCACCACAGCGTTAGCGGGGACGGCTGCCAGGTGGCATCGCTCATGCTCATCCAGACCCGCCTCAGTTCCATCTGGGCACAGCAGCTTCAGGTCCTCCAGCTCCAGATCCAGGGCCCAGGACTCCTGGTTCTTACCTGGGCAGGAGAGCAGTGGAGGTGAGTCAGATTTTAATTCAAGCCCATTTAGAACACCCACTCAAAGAAGCACTATGTGACTTCTCAAAGAAATACATTTTAATTTTGAGAGGTTTGGTTGGCCACCTAAGAATTTTAAAAGCAAACAAAACGCCTGTTTAGCCAAACAAATACTTAGAGGAGGAAGACAGACCACCTTGAAGCTACTCCCACCCTCCCTAGACGACAGCACAGACCCTCTGTGTTTTCTTGACCCCCGTTAATTGGTCAGACTCCGGACATTTCTGAACCATATGAGAAAGCATGCTTCGTTAAACAGCTACAGTGTTTGTGGAGCTGGCGTCAAACTGCTGCTTCTCAGCTGTACCAGCAGAGTCAGTGTAGCGTGACTGCGATAATGATCACCATTAATTTTGGATGTTGCCCAAAGCGGAGGAGAGCAGATGCAGCAAACAGCGAATTAGGGCATTTCTGAACCACTGTCCGTCCCTCCCTTTCTGTATGATTTCTGTTTCTATCCCTTTCTCACTTGTGTTCTCTTTTAATCTCATAATCTGTCTGTCTCTTTGTCTATCTCTGTCTCACAAACACACACATATCACATATCATATAATTTCAGTGTAATCTGTTCATTGTGTTCTGGATTTCACACACTGTAACACACTCAAATGAGAAACACTGTGAAACACTGACATCCTGTGTCTTGACATGGACTAGCACTCTCTGCTGGCCCCGAGTAACCTCATCATAAATCATTTAAATTATGAAATTACATCATTATATAACCAGTGGTGCAGTCTATAAAATGCACAATAACACTAACCATCCAAATTGTCAAACACCGTTGTGTGTTTGACAAAGGCCACGTCGCCGAGGTTCTCTGCCACACACCTGAAAGAAAAGCATAAAACACATGAATAATCAGACACATTTGATCTATGAATAGATCAAAACATGAACAAAAGGGAAATGAGCACACTTGGGAATGTGTTATCGTAGCAGCATGACTCTGGAGACCATAATTAAACTCCCTTTGACGCCTATTGTTTGTCAAGAATTAAAAGCCGCTCCTGTAGCCCTTTTATTCACAACTCAAACACACTTACTACTATGCCAAAGGCCATTTTACTGAGCGCTACTGCAGTGTAACACACATTAATATGTATGTGAATGAAATCATGTCGTTGTCTACAATTATAACACACAGGCAATGAGTGAAACTGACATTAAAAAGGAACTGCAGCGCACAGGAATTCATCCAAGATGTTTGTTCTCTGTTATTTTGATCTGTGTGCAGTTTGTTTTAATGAATTGAGTTTTTCTCTATTCTCCATTTTATACCTTAAAAAAAGACTAACTGGGGTCTCTCTCGTTCATCACTGTATGATTACTATCATCACTGTATCATTACTATCATTACAGTATTAGCTTCTTTTCAGAGCAGCTCTAATTACTCACTATTTTTCCTTTATGGAGACACAAGGCTGAAACAGTTATAAAATCAGACACAGAGGCAGAGGTCAAGACAGCTACTCCACCTCTGGGTGCCATTAACGTATTATTTCCCATGTTATTAGTGTCAGTGTTGTACCTCAGCGCCCCTGCCTCCCCGTAGTGCCTCTCTCTGTGGTTGTTGACACAGATGTGTCTGTCGTTCTCGTCTCCTATACAGGCCTCGCACAGGTTCTTGGGGTTGTTGCCTCTGGGGTCGTGCTGGGGGTCCTTAATGCCCGGCACACAGCTGTAGCCAAAGAAGTTGCCAACAGCTGGTGAAAAACACAAAGAATGAGTTAGAGGATAGAATAGAAAAGGCTAAAGGCGGATAATTAACTTTTAATTAAAAAGTCGTCCAATTAGCCAACTTCTCTTGCACTCCCCTAGAATTATACTAAATGAAGTCTATTCAAGAGAAGTGTGGTGTCAAAAAAAGCATCAAACTATGGTTAACCCTTCGAACTGTAACCCTTTGAATCTATTAATCAGTTAGCAATTAATTAATCAGGAACTATTTTGATGATCGATCAAAAATTACATGTTTTAGTTTGAGCTTCTAACTTGTGTTGATTTGCTGCTTTCTTTTGTTCCATGTGATAGTAAAGTAAGTATCTTTATCTCTTTTGATTGTTCGTTGGAAAAAAAAGCTATTTGAAGACATCGCCTTGGCTTTAGGAAACTGTAATGACCATTTTCCACTTTTTTCTAACATTTTATACCAAACAATTAATCGATTAATTGAAAGAAATACTATCCTGTCTGTGGCACTCAGTAGTGAAGATGGAAAAGTCTTAAAATGGGTCACAAATACAGTATATTGTTTCTTTTTTTTAAAAGGCTGAATCATTTCCTAAAGTAAGTAAATATTAGTAGTAAATATTCCTGTATTCATCTGCAGCTGACGATTTTCAGATTTGGTGCTCTGGTGAGTATTACAGTATCAAGACGGTGTGTTTGAGATCGACTTAAAAATAAACTACAGTGTCCATGTCTATCATGCCATAGTTTGTGCACAACAATGGAGCTCTTTGGCAAAGAGAATGAAGATATATCAGACTTTGGATACGAAGACATAGTCAATAAGACAAATAGGATACATATCGCCATCTTCTCCATCTTGCTCCCTTCTCTCTCTCTTGAAGTAATTACGACCTTCTAATGTGTCCTTCTGTTACACCGTACACTCACTCACTCACACACTCACACACACACACACACACACACCTACCAGTCTCACATATACAGTGACAGATGCACTGTTGTGTTCTCTAACTGACTCTTCTCCTCTTACCTCCATCCTTTCACTCTTCATTCCACATCACTGCTTCCCTCCTCTGAACGTCTCATATAGCTTCCACACAGCGACACACACATACACATATAAACCTTTACTGCCCCCCCACCTCGTCCCACTCTGTCTCACCTTTGGGGAAGTTGCACTGCTCCCCCACGCTGATCTGGGAGGTGTTGACCAAGTAGCCAATAGGAACGGTCCACCCCACTGTGGTGCGTATGCCGGGATGGCAGGAGCTGCGCTCATGCATCTCCAGCAGGGACAGGTCTGAGGAGGAGCGGCGTGCCATCGCCACCACGTAGTAGCTAATACCATCTGGGCGGGGAAAAACATGAAAGATACAATACACAAAGAATGATGCGACACAAAGAATGATGCGACACTGTATATGTGCCTCTCTGAGCATACTTTAAGTCTTGCTGCAAGATATGTTGAATTTGACATATCTATATATAATATAGCCATATCTTCTGTGACTTATATTAGTTAAGCTGCTGAGACGTCAGGACCTTTCTGTCTTATCTGCTGCAAGACTCAAACCTGTGACTTACCCACTCCGTTATGGGACTCTCCTGCAGCCAGATCTAGGCCGTAGCAGAGGCCAGCAGCATAGATGTCATCTGCAGACATGGAGGCTGCATCTGCTGTCCCATTCTGACAAAAACACATTTACTTTGTCAGGATGCTTGGTTATTCCAAATTGTCTGAAATGGCAACAATACTGAAGATGCACAAAACAAGCTTGTATTGTTTGTTGTATGCAGCGGAAAATATTTCAAAAATTTCTCTCTTTCTACGGAATTTGAGCAATTAATGAAGGTGAAAATAGTCATATAATGTAAAGCAGACTGGACAACCAACTTTCCCATCCTTGTTACTTCATGTACCTTGATTTTTTCCATACAATCTCTGGTGTTCAGGCCACGGACACATAGCAAAGTTCCTCTAATATTCCGAGCTGTGGCGTTCCCGGCCAAATCCAGGCACTTCTGCTCTTCAGCGTCAGACAATACACACCAGGAGACTGAACAGAACAGAGGGGAAGAGTTGCAAATAAAAAAAAGAGAAGAAAATTTAATGCAAATTCTTCTGCAAATGTTTCACAAGTACACCCTAAACATTTTAAACATCACTTTAAACATGCATCTAAGTAAGAGTTAGTGACAAGTCTATTCAACATGTTTTGATCTACAAATAGTCTTAAACTGACATTCTCTTGGACGTACCTGTAGTTTTCTGATTGGAGACACAGCTGACAGACAGAAGAGGCAGAAGGAGGAGGAAAGCTGCAGGCAGTCTTCTCTCTAGACGCTCCATGTCGGCTCTGGTAGGAAACCTGCTTGGGACAAGCTCTCTAATACAGCAGAGATGAGGAGCAGATGGGTTTCGTTGGGAAAGAAAAGTAACTCGGCCACCCCCACCCTCTCTTATAACCTGGTCCTGAGTCAGAAAGAGAAAGAGGAGGAGAGAGGGTTAAAGGTGGGAGAACGAGGCAGGTAGGCTGGATGTAGAAAGAAGAAAACATTACATTATTCCTCTATCCCTGCCTCTTAAGTCCAAGTCCTCAGTGGATAATCCTTCCTCCATCTCATGATAGCAGTATAGCATTTCCCCCTCCAATTATCCTCTGAGACTTATCCCCAGTGGAGAGGATAGTGGTAGACACACGTAGACTCGGTGCAGTTCAGGTCACCTGGCACAGAGTGTCGACCCGGGGTCTTTAATTAAAAAAGCTGCGGACAATGTGTCTCTGTGCTGGAGCTGTGTTCATGGAGAATAGATACTGGCTGGGTCTTGCTCCGACTCACTGGAGACTAAAGTCCCAGGTAAGCAAGAACAAACAGCACTGGCTATTGTTCGCAGCCACGGGACCCAGTGGAGGGAAAACATATCGGCTACTTGATACAATTCTCCTTTTCCTCTCTCTTTGCACACACACTCACACACACTTAGTGATTTTTTTTTTCTGAACAGCCACTGAGCCAACCAAGAATTAGATAAATCTAAACAGGTAGAGTTTGTTGAACAGACAAACAAATCCACCTTCTAATCCACCTTTTAGTTGCAGTGTTATGCAGTGTCAGATCTGCATGATTGCTCAGGAGATGAAGGATCATCTTACTTTTCATGCAGCTTTCTAGAGAGGGAGAGCTCTTTTTTGTGTGTGTGTGTGTGTTGGGGGGGGGGGGTTGGTGTATCTGATCCTCAGCATGCATGGGTGAATGGACAAGGAAGCACAGAGGGACTTTTTAAACCAAGCAGTCACATAGTATTCAAAACTTTACTTTACTATGGAAACTGTTTAGCTGAGGCGGTAAGCCACCCCCAAATCTCAACACATCTCGTCTCGTAATCAATTTGCTTTAGTGGATGATGATTTAGCAGCTAAAAGTAACTGTTTCATTTCACAAACGTGCATTCATTTGTTTCAGGAATGGTGGCCTGCCTCTGCTATTAAATACTGCAGGAAACAGGCGGTGGCTCTCGGGGAGACATAATATTTATTGACATTTTTTACCAAGAATTGTTCCTGGATGCTGTTCCTGTCTGTCTTGTTTCCAAATCTCTGTGGAGCTCTTTATGTGACATTAGACTGGACTGTCAGATAAATGTAAGATTGTTTCAGAGTTAAAATAAGAGGATACTCAATGACCTGACGTTCCCTGAAGCTGTTATAGTTGTCTGAGTCATACAGTTTGTATTCCTCTAAGTCTATATTTAGGCTACTGAGTGAGATACATGTAAAGTAATTAATGATATCTTTTTCCTGGTAGTGGTATTCAAATCCTAGTTGTACAACAATCAAAATATATCTGTATATAAATATGCAAAATATGTAATTTGTAAAACTTAGACACTTGTAAGATAATGCCCCATATTCAAATATTTATGTAAGTATAAAAGTATTATGTATATAGAGAATAATCTCTTTTAGAGAGTTAAGTTATTGATGCATTCATCTCTAACAAGTATTTAAATATTGTAATAGTCAAGTGTGAATATTGTTTTACATTATTTAGGTAGGAGTGATGAATATGAACTTTGGGGCTTTTTTCCCCTCCCTGCACGTTCATTTTCATTAATTTTTTCATATTCATGTCATTTGTTTGAGTTTTAACTTGTGCAAATAAGAAAGTCAAACTCAAGGATGTAAGTGCACACAGCAATGGTGTAACTAAGTACATTAACTCAAATACTGTACTTATGTACAATTTTGAGGTACTTGTACTTTACTTGAACGCTTTAATTTTATGTTTTTTATTTCATATGTCTACTTCACTACATATCATTGAAATATTGTGCTTTTTACTCCACTACACTTATTTTTCAGCTATATTTAGTGTTTATTTTGTAGATTGATATTTTACATATAAAACATGATCAGTTTATAAAATATGATGCAGTTTTGTAGATTAAGCTGCTGATACATTAAAATGCTGCTTACATGTTCATACATCAATTGTCACAATAAGAGGCTATATACTAAAGGGTCCATTCTGCATGAATACTTTTACTTTTGATACTTTAAGTATATCAATTATGTTGATATGTCTGTACTTTAATGAATTGTTGAATGCAGAACAGAGTGTTTTTACCTTTTCTAAGTATCTGAATATTTCTTCCACAAGTGGGCATATACATAGTTTAATAAAGAATAGTACAATATTTACCAATAAAAAGTAAAGTAAAGTATGTATTGTATTTATTTGTAGTGAGTAAATACTTTTCTTGGCTCAATGTACCTCAGGGGAAAAGGCTTTAGGGAAAACACACCACTTCCCAATTAATTATCATGTAAAGGTTATTTATGTTATTCCCACTGGATTAATTTAGCATTGATGTTATGGTTATTTTAGCCTACAACCTGTTGGAGGACTCATCTGCCCCACAATGCATCTGGATGATAATGTTTTGGTGACGTCATGTGTGGCTGGAAGGGAAGACAGCCAGTAGGTGGGCTGGGCAGTAGTCCTGCGTTCGGCTTCTTACATCGCAAATCACGCTAATACGATTATTTAAACCTAATATAGGTGTACACAAACATCACAGGATGAGTTAGAGGCTGTGTTCCGCGTGTGCCAGGTAGGTGTGTGTGTTTTTTCTATCGCTCTGTTTTGACAGTCCCCCCCGGGGCTGCCTGGCTACGCTTTGTGCTGTAAAGCTAGCTTAGCTTGCAGGGCTAACAGCATCAGCATCGGGCAGCCGCCTGTCTGACTGGCGCCTCCGAGGCGCCTGTGGACGGCCAATAAAACCGCTTGTTAATGGCCTGTTAGCCACAGCAAACAAACAGGCCTACAGTCTGTGAGGGTCATGAAGACGTTACTAATAACTTTGCTAGTTCATATACTTTATGTCATATGCAGCTGCTGTGACATTGGAATTGAGGGTGTTAGCTTGCTAGCAGTATTTGTATTATTAGTTGTTGTCAATGCTACGTTAACTGTTAGCCCGCAAAGGAGCACCAACTGTAGAGCAAATGTTACCTAAAGCCATTAGTAGTAATTCGCATGTTAATCATCAACTTAAGAACTAACCACCTTACGTCAAGGTAAAACATTTAAGTTTTTAAACTAATAGTGTAATTAAAGTATTTGAAATGACCGCAGTTTGTTCCATAATCAGTAACGCGTATTAAATAAAATGTTGATTAAGACGAACAGATGACTCTTTGCATTCAGCCATTAGAAGTTGTTGCCTCCTTTCTGTCTGACGCCTTGGCAGGGAGCATCAGTATACAGGGAGGGGGTAAATGTAATTATCCTCTTTGCAAGAGTGTACTCATCTGAACTCTCTGGCCCTTCTTCCCTCCTTCTGTCAGTGCGCTGAAACATGGATCGTTGCGGTGTCCACGTCCTTCTGCTGCTCTTGCTGCAGACTGTGCAGACATCAGCTGAGGGCTCAGGTACTGTGCTCTGTTGTCTTTTCACTTTAAGTTTTGCTGTTGTGTGTTCTTGCTGTGCACTCTAATGATCATGATCATCATATATGGCTGGGAGCGGTTCACTTTCCATCTCCATGGTAGAAATTCATAGAGCTCAGAGGGACGACTTGAAGCTAAGCTGAGGTTTGAGGTGCATTCAGACCTTGTGGATTTGTTTTTACCATGTAGGTTTTACTGTGGATATAGGTGTCATAATTGCCATGTCACACTGCAAAGCTCTGCACATGCAAGATCTGAAAAACACAACAGTTTCCTAAAATGTAATACATTTTACACAAATTTACACTAAGACCAACAGCAGTCGCTTCATCCAACATTTGTGCGTTATGATTGTTACAGCTAATTAGATGTCCAGAAAGCAAAATGGCTACTGTTTACACAATTGCAACTTAATTGGTGTCTGCTTACACAGCAAAATCCTCTCTCTGTCTCTCTCTCTCAAAAACAATTTGCTATGCAAAAAGAGATAAACGTAAATGTTTTCCACTGTTTCTCTGGCTAAACCCACCTCATCCTGGGCCTGTTACAAATACCAGGTTTACTGAGTTGTCTGAAAAACTCTTTAATGTAAAACCTGGATCTAGAGTTGGGTGACAGGACAAATACAGTACATATGTTATCGTCCACAGACAAAATCTATTGCTGATGCAGTTGGTAGATTTAAAAAAAAAAATAGAATAAATATATCTGTGATGTCAAACGTGACGCATATAACTAACCTCCATTCTGGCTTTTCAAGAGACATGGTGTGCTCTAGTTGAAGATTTTGAAATCAAGCAGTTTGGAAAAGCCCAGTCCAGCCACAAACTCCATTTTTCAGCAGATATTTGGTCCTTATAATTCACAGTGGGGGAAAGAAGCTTTATGATAAATTGTTCCAACAGTGATGAATCTCGACTACACAAAACCACTGAAAGAAAAATGCAGTTTAACAATGAGAAAGCGTTGGAGTCATACTCTTGGTACATTGGCTAATGAATAAAATTTAAAATAGGGGAAACTGCAGGATTTGTTATTTGCAGGATTTGTTATTTGATCATGCTTGTCACTATTTATGGCTATTACAAACTTGATTTGGAGGCACAGTAAAAATCCTACCCTTCTGGTGTCAACTGCTAGAGGGTGAGCAGAGTGCCCATTGCTGCTTGTGTCTTTTAGTGCACAGTTCTGGTTTGCCAGCGTGCTAGCAGCTTGCTAGTTTGAGTGAGAGAGTTGGTGAGACTTTCTGTTGGCTTGCTGCCTTAAATAAATCAACAGTGTGTATGAAACAGCATGAGTGTATGGTGAACTCATATCATCTCTTCCACAGACGGACAGTTGGTGTGTCTGTTTGACAACCCTAAATGCCTCCAGGCCACCCAGTGCCACGGTACGCGGTGCTTCTCCTCTGTCAAAGTCAGCAGCAGAGGGGTGGTGTTTGAGCGCGGCTGCCTGGAGGGCTCGGACAAAATCCTTTTGCACTGCTCCACAGCTCCGTCCTACCACCAGGCCATTTTCTGCTGCTCCCAGGACATGTGCAACGGCAACACCACCACAAGTTCGCTGATGGCTATGCTTCCAAAAGGTAGAGATTAGATATAACATGCTTAATTTTAGCAAAGCAGTGAATTGTAAAATAGAATAATTGTGTTCTCTATTAAATAATCCGACATGTCACTATCCAATTTTTCCCTTTTCTCCACTGTGTACCTGTTTCTTCTCTACTCTTGCTCACAGCCCCAGAAGGTGAGCCAGTTCGGTATCGTGTGGAGACCTTAGCTCTCTTCGTACTAGGTCCGGTGGTGGTCCTGGCTCTGCTGTCTGTAGTGTCAGTTTTGGCCTGCAGGAGGCTCCACCACGGCCGCCTGCAGAGGCTGCAGGAGTTTGACACCGAGCAGGGAGCCATAGACGGCCTCATCACCTCCAACGTGGGAGACAGCACTTTAGCGGTAAGAATAAGTTCTTGTTGGAACAATGAAAAGGGATTCCATCTCACATGTTCTGCACACGTGCATCAACCTTCAGTTATATGTTTTTTTTATTGTACCTACAAGTCGCGATGAAGGATCCGATTATTTGATTGATCAAAAATTTTTGGTCTTAAATGGTGCTGAGTTAAATATTGCTTTTTGTGTTTGAAATTCACGTTTGGAAAGTCTAATATGGTTTTATGGTGCACTGGTCCTCTATGAAGAAATGAGATTCATTCAAATGTGATAAAACAAATGATGCTTCCTATTTTTTTCAGTGAATAAAATCTGTCTTATTATTCTATTTTAATTGGTATTCACAAGGTGCATAAAACCATCTAATTAGTGAAACTTGCAGGCCCCCTGATTTCACCCCAAGATTATAATGACCTGGTCACAATTGTTTCCTGCTGTCTTTGCCTTAATTAAGTCCCAAATTTCTGTAGTGCAGGAAAAGATTTTGATATAAATGAAAAGAGTAACGACTCCAAACTACTACTTTTTAGAAATAGACAATGAGTTGGATCTTTGTCAATCCTGATTTCAAGTAACCTTGCGCCTACATGTGACGTGTGTATACGTGTGCACCATACACAGCTAACCTGATATCTGTGTCTGTCTTTAGGACCTGTTGGACCACTCGTGTACATCAGGCAGCGGTTCAGGTCTCCCCTTCCTCGTCCAGAGAACTGTGGCCAGGCAGATCAGTCTGATGGAGTGTGTAGGTAGGTATAACACACCACGGTCCACAAGCCATCTGCAGGTTGACTAATTTAATCAGAGCCTCGCAGAGGCTAAACAAAATGATTCAAACAAAAGTCTGCAAGCAGCCTACAGTACAGATTAGCTCACTTGTACAGAAAGCAAATTGTCATTGTCAATTGTGTTTCCAGGGAGTTTTTCCTCGCCACTGTCGCCAAAGTGCTTGCTCATGGTGGGAACTGTTGGGTCTCTGTATTAACATTATAAAGAGTCGGTCTAGACCTGCTCTATTTGTAAAGTGTCATGAGATGACTTTTGTTGTGATTTGGTGCTATATAAATAAAATTGAATTGAATTGAAAATCATTAGTTTCATGATGATCAGGAGAATGGAAAGCTTATTCAGACATGTGTCTGTTTAACAGCAGTAAGCACACTGTGTCAATAAGTCTCAGTTTCAGTTTGCTTTGATATCAGTGTTTTGGCTGACTGTACATATTTATTCTAGGAGGTAACCCGTACTAAGATAATGATCTGACAGTAATGTTGTGTGAGGGCCACCGTGAGTTCATGTGATTTTTGACTTATTTCAAAGTCACGTTATCAAAAAGTCATGTGTTTCTTTGTCTTGTCATTCTTTGTGTTGTTTAAAGTTGCGACACTTGTCTTAGGTTGTTAATGTAAGGTTTACTCGTTGTCATGGAAACTCTGACAAATTTCAATTTGAGTGCTCCAATGAAAGTATGTAGGTCACATGCCTTGGGATCCTGTTTTGTACAACAGTACCATACAGTACAGTTTGTACCAGATTGGAATTGGAAAAATGTGGCTTTGTGCTGTTGATGTGGAAACATCAGATCAGACTCTGAGCTCCTTCAGCTGCAGCATGAATGTAGCCATAAAATAATACGGAAATACCCTAAAAGCTTTTCAAATGTCAAAATGCAGACAGTGGTCATGTCTCTCAATTTCTCCTCCTCTCGTCTCTCTTTTCCAGGCAAGGGACGGTATGGGGAGGTGTGGAGGGGCCAGTGGCAGGGGGAGAACGTGGCTGTAAAAATCTTCTCCTCAAGAGATGAGAAGTCCTGGTTCAGAGAGACGGAGATCTATAACACAGTGCTGCTAAGACATGAAAACATACTGGGTGAGTCTGTTACACACAAAAATGTTGGTGTGATCTTGCAGAACAGTTGGTGCAAAGGGGGAAAAGGTTTGTGAGATAAAACATATTTCTCATTCTCAAAGATCCACTTAATTCATTCCTGTCAGAGATGATGATTTTCACATTGTTACCAAGAACATAGTTGTGATATATCTTGTCTTAATGCTTTTTATGCCTTATGAAAAGCAGCTAAAATTGCTTTTTTTGTAGAAAAACAACCTGGTTAGAATCTCTTTAATCTCTAAATGTTTCTTTGCAAGCGAAATGCATGTGGCAGGGTTGTTTTCCACTTAGCTTGTCTTTTTTAAATGTTCTTGTGTCTTAACACCTAAATGTTTGAAAGCAGTTACACATAGAGGTGAATGCAATAAAAAAGCAACACCTGTTCAATATACTATAATGCAATCCAGTAAAATAGGCCGGTAATACATGCGATCCATGCAAGAGAAACTAAACTAACAGCAGTATAAATTTGATCTTAAACGTTTTATTCCCCTCGGTGTTGTTGTTCTGTCTGCCGCCTCCCCCGTCTCTCCTCCCAGGCTTCATGGCGTCTGATATGACATCTCGCAACTCCAGCACCCAGCTGTGGCTCATCACCCATTACCATGAGAACGGTTCGCTTTATGACTACTTGCAGCGAGTTGCCGTGGAGACGTCAGAGGGCCTGGCGATGGCGGCATCGATAGCGTGCGGCCTGGTGCACCTGCACACAGAGATCTTCGGCACCGAGGGGAAACCAGCCATCGCACACCGGGACCTGAAGAGCAAAAACATCCTGGTCACAAAGGAGCTGCGCTGCTGCATCGCAGACCTGGGTCAGTCAGTTATCTATTATTTTACTTTCATCTACTTGTACTATTATGCTATTAATCTTTGGGTTTTCAGACTGTTAATTTCCTTAGTGCAGCGCTTCATGCTGCAGACAAACCAATCCACTCCTTCTATCTGCTACTTGTTTTAGTAGCACTAACAATATATTTACGTTTTAAGAAGGTTTATTTTTATGGCATTACTGATCTGTAGTAAACAGACATTTTACAAAGTTGAAAATAAATTTTCATGATTAGATCACAGAAAGAGTGTGTGTCTTGCGGAGTCTGAATTGTAGGCAGACATTATTTTGTATTTTGATTCTCTCAAAATACATCATGTTTATCAAACAAATATCATTTTTTGATTTTTTGTAATGTTTGGAAACCAGCATTGTGTGCATTGAGTTGCAGTCTTTTCTTCTTGTATTGGTCCATTGTGTCTGTCCATCTTTTACCTGATGTGCATTCATGTTCCAGACTTTTTCTTTGTCTGAGCAGATCTTTCCCTCTATAATTCTGTATGTAACTGTGTGTTACAGGGCTGGCTGTGACCCACTCCCAGGCAGACAACCTGCTGGATGTGGGCAACAATCCGAAGGTTGGCACCAAGCGTTACATGGCACCCGAAGTGCTGGACGAGACCATTCAGACAGACTGCTTTGATGCCTATAAGAGAGTGGACATCTGGGCCTTTGGGCTGGTGCTGTGGGAGATAGCAAGGCGCACATACAGCAACGGTGAGTGTCGTGCATTTAGTGCATTTTTAGTACGACATATAAACAACAACCCTATTGACTTCAGGCCCTGCTGTTAAGAGGGAGACCTAATTTACCACTAGTTAATCCTTTTACTCCAGTTATATAACTTCTCAATTTGACTGTCCAGGTATCGTTGAGGAGTACAAGCCTCCATTCTATGATCAGGTGCCAAATGATCCCAGCTTTGAAGACATGAGGAAGGTGGTGTGTGTGGAGCAGCAGAGGCCTTTCATTCCTAATCGTTGGTTCTCTGATCCTGTGAGTATCATTCTTTTACTGCACTTTATTTAATCCTTTTAAAGAAATGATCATTCATGTTCCTCTGGGATGTCAAAATGTTTGGGCAGCTACAGAAAAGTGGCCACTTGGGTTTCAAAAAAACATCCTTAAAACCTAGTAAGTGATCATCAGGATTTCCGTGTTACATGAAAATCAAAAACATTTCCTCTATGGAAAAAATGTTTGTATGTTAATAATTCCTATTTTCTTGTGAAATACTGGATGTCTTTCGCATTTCAGGACTTTAAAATGATCTAAACAACACAATTTCGGAGGGGCATTGCTTCGTTTTAATGGGACACAAGCCAAAAGTTGGGAACCACTGCAACCACCAGATACAGTGTGTCTTCTAAAATGTCAAGCAAGATGTTGATCTCTCTACCTTCTCACGCTATAAGTTGTTCTGGAGGACAGTTAAAACAGACACACCTCACTCATTCAAGTATTTAGATGGTTGGAGATACAAACTCTAAACATCTATTTTGTACTTTGGTGAGCTTGTTATGATGTCAGCTTTGTGGATATTTACAGCTGCAACAAAGCAAGAGAGATTGGTACCAGATAACCGTACCCCGCTAGTACCCAGAATGCCCTTATACATCTAAAAGCCCTTGCAGTCACATTGATCGCAGAGTTTCCTCTCACTGTGGGCGTTTCACTGCATGACTCTCCTTTTATTTGCCGCCTCTCTCAGACTCTCTCTGCTCTGGTGAAACTGATGAAGGAGTGTTGGTACCAGAACCCCTCTGCCCGGCTGACAGCACTGCGCATCAAGAAAACCCTGGACAAGATTCACAGCTCTCTGGAGAAGGGCAAGGAGTCGTGAGAGGGAGAGGAGCCTCCGAGGCAGCTGCCTGATGTCAGGGGTCGGCTTAGAGAAGAGCCCAGCGTTTGTTAAAGGAGGAAGGGCGATAAGAGAGGCGGACAGAGGACCGGAGGAAAGAGTTGTTCAAGTGTCATCCAGCTTCATCCTTCTCTTGCTCTCACTTTCACTGTGGTTGCCTTCCACCGACATCCCTCTCTCTGACTTGAAGCCCACACAGATGTTTGGACCTGTCCTGTCTGAATAAGCCAGCCTTTGCTACTGGATGCAAACCGGCTACCAATGTGTTTGCACTGACCTGAACTGTAGACTGTTACTGTGTGAAGAACATGGATGGCATAGTGTAGCACCCCATCCCAATGCTTTAACGCCCATTTATGACTGCTCACACACACATACTGAGTGTCTCTTACAATTCAGTCGTGGCATTCTGCTCAGAGACAATCAGAAGTGTTTCACTCATTTAGCTTTATTAGAACATGCCAACGATCGCGCGCACACACACACTACAAAACACAAGTATGTTCACTTACAAAAGGAAAAGAGCCAATAGAATTACAAATCTTTAAAAACATTTTAAGTATGATATTTATGTATTAAATCTCCACTGCTACCACACTACTGAGGATATGTAAGACTGATGTACAACGGTGCGTGAAACTGACTGTATACATATATAGGCATTTACTCTACTGGACTTTCTGTACCCATATTGTCATTACTGGAGCTAGTAAGAAATGATTTGTTGAAAAATGGAGGAGAAAGGTAGGAAATTGTTCCCACTGGGCTTTATTGTTGTATGGAAAAAGAACTGGATAAACTCTACATGTTTATCCGGGTGGTTTCTGGAGTAGACGCAAGTACCTGCTGATAGTCGTTGCTTTGTATCTTATAATAAGAATGCGAGTATGAAATGAACTGATCCTCTGACTGGCATACTTTAAAACTCACTGTGGCTGGAAAAAAGTCTTCTGTGCAGGCAGAAAGGAATCTAGGAAGACTTGTTTGTGGTAGAGCGGACATGTTTAAGGATATTGGAGGTAAAGATGTTTTCTGTAGTGAGGTGGGCTTCCATTTACTCCTCATCTCCCGTCATGCCACACTGTACAAGTTGCCTGAATAACAAGGAAAACACTCCATCTTCATTTGGAAACTGTTTTATTCAAGATTCATTTTGAACAGATAAAGTTGCCTCGGTGGGCGGTTACAAATTTGTTCACAGATGCTGGGTTTGTTTCAGGAAAAAAAATGTTGCTTTGTCTTTTTTTACATGTAATAAAACATTAACTGCACTCTTGCCTAATGATTAGCCAGCCTGTGTTATGATTTTAGGAAATGTGTACACTCAAGTTGCCAGTTTATTAGGTACACCTAGCTAACCCTAATGCAGCCTAGTAAAACAGCCCTGCAATAGATCCTCCCTTCATGAAGGTTATAATGTTCAGCTTTGTGTTGATTCAACTGTATGATCATTTTGGAGAGTGCAGTTTGTGGTGCTTTTGTGTTGAACTAACAGGTGTTTCCATTGTTTTGTTCACCCCACTTATATCAACGAGGGTAGGCTAAATAAAAGAAACACCTCTCTGTATAATGCAGCATACTTCAACAGCACCACAAACTAAAACTAAACATTATAACCTTCATGAAGGAGGATTTATTGCAGGACTGTTGTATTAGGCTGCATTGGCTTTTGCTAGGTGTACCTAATAAACTGGCAACTGAGTGCATTTCTATAATACAATTTTAGATTATAGGTTCACAATTTTAGTGTTGTAGTGAGGTGGACGTATTAACACCATTTTAAAATGCACAAATCTTTATACTGAATATCCAGACACTACTGTACTCACTCATTTTCTGTCTGCCCCCTAGTGGCTACTAGTAGGCACACTAATGCCTACATCACGATCATTCACTCACTTCCTCTCAGCAATCCTGAAAAACATGTTCTGTTACATATTATATTAAGGGTCCATCTTAAAACGTGTTGCATACACATCTAAAACGTGTTACATACTGTGTGGAATAAGGACTGGATCAGACTACAGCTACTATGACTGTGAGAGGTAGTTGATAATGTTTAGCGGTAACTTCACCTGCTATGGTAAGTCAGCTTGTTGAAGAGGATATCATTCTGAAAGTACTGCTTTGTGCAGATGACAATGAAAGTACTTTTGGATACATATTGAACAAACCAACATCACTTGGCATTTGCAGCTTGACTGGCACCAAATGTGTTACCAAGGTATCACAGGAAAGGGCATCAGCCGCCATAAAAACCATGTGGCAGTAAGGCTGTATCTTAAAATGGAGCTCCTGCATGAGATCTGCATGCATTAGCACCTACCCCACAGCAGTTATCATTTCAGGTTATCTGGTAAAGTTTTGTACGGGTTGAGAATGCCCTTGGGGTCCAGCATAGCCTTGATATCACCCATCAGAGCCACAGCCTGGCTGGGTTTACTGTAGTAGATGTAGTTCCTCTTCTTCAGGCCCAGTCCGTGCTCTGCGCTGATGCTGCCGTGACAGCTGGCCGTCCACTCGTAGACAAAGGGCTCGATGGCAGCGAGGAGAGCCGGGTCTTTGGCAGGAGAGGTGATGTTCAAGTGGAGGTTTCCATCTCCTAAAAGTACAGATGGAAAGAGATGGGGGTACAATTTGCAATGAGACGTGTGTGTGTAAACCAACTTGGTATTTTGGATACAAAAGTATTTCATTGTGGAGATTGAGCTGTTTAGGTATAGTAGTCAAAGAGTTACCAAGTTATTTCCTCCCTGATAGACAGACTCTTTTCATGTCTTTCCATCTTCTGGTCTTACCTACATGTCCGTATCCCACCACGCTCTTGGCCCGGTCCCCTAGGTGCTCCCTCATGTCGGTCACCAGCTGGTAGATCCGCTCCACCGGAAGCGAGATGTCATATTTGTAAGTGAAGCCATCATGAGTCAGCGCCTCTGTGACGCGTTCACGCATCGACCACAGAGCCTGAAAAAGGTGTTGATTAAAAGAACCCTAGTATGAAACTGATTACAAAATATTTTTAAAATTAAAAAACTTTAAGGATTAAGGCTGGTGATATTATATATTATTGTTATTCCAATTTCCCTTCCCTGTCTGTGGCACTCAGCCCAAAGCATATTTGTTCCTACTGAGGAATTTAATCTTTAAAAACAGGTCACAGATATGTACTTTCAAGGCTAAATAATTTCCCAAAACATCTTGACATTGTAGTTTTTAGCAAACATTTTTCAAACAGACTTGACTCAAAATAAATTGCAGTGGCAGTGTTCATCGTAATAAAGGAACATGTCACCCAATGCAAGGCTCCATTTTTGTCCAAGAACTGAGGAATAAGCTATATCGCGATTTGGTCTTTTCATGGGATTTGTCAATCATTAGAAAAATGTAGAATATCTTTAAAAGCTGAGAAACTATACCTTTATTTTCGAGTCTTCAGTCGCCACAGTCCCATCAGTGACCAATGATGACGTCATTGCCTCCTCTAAGAAATTGTGGAGTTTCTCCCCATCATGTGTTGGGTCGGATCCAGATGTTTCTATGACGACGTAGAACGGACAATCTGCAAGATGGAGGGAAGAGTTTGGTATGTGTGAGTGTGTTTACTTGTTTTATAAACTAAGTGTGAGCATGCGCGTGTGCCTACCAGAGATGGGATTGCGTAGTTTGAGGTGCGTATTCAGCAGCCTCATACATTCACTGTCCAGAAACTCGTAGGCTGACAGGATTTCTCCCAGCATGCCTCTGCAGAGCTGAAACGTCTTCAGCAGCTGCTCAAAGGTCTCGCAGCCTAACAGGAATTTAAGAGAATAAAATCATGTATCGGCTAATCTACGAACACAAACTCATCTTGATCAGAATCAGAATCAGAAATATATATTATGATATTAATAAACTGAACTGTGACACGATTTTCTTAACTTTCTACACACTTGCTTAGCAACACTAGCCAATAATAGTGTCAACATTACAGTAAAAACAGCTTGAGTGGTTGTAAAGGGAGAAGCAATGAGAAAATCCTACCCAGAAAAACCACATTAACAGATTTGGGTTTGCGCGGACAAAGGATGGACACCGCGGTGATCACCCCCAGTGTGCCCTCTGACCCTATGAAGAGCTGTTTGAGGTCATATCCTGTGTTATCTTTCCGCAATGTGGCCAAGCAGTCCAGCACTCGCCCATCTGCCAACACCTGCGCACGCCACATAAATATACACGCAAACATTAGATCGGTGCTTTCACCCCTTATCAGAATCATCTCACTTTTCCTCCGTGATTTTAATAAGATAAGAATATCAAAGCTCCTCATGTATTTACTCCACCTACCACTTCCAGACCCAGCACAGTCCCGTGTAAGGAGCCGTATCGCAGCAATCTGAGTCCACCTGCATTAGTTGCCACGTTTCCCCCAATGTGGCAACTGCCTTTTGCCCCGAGATCGAGTGGCATGATGTAGTCTCTCTCCTCCAGGTAAAGGGACAAGTTCTCCAAGACACAACCGGCCTGACAGGTCAGAATACCTGACAGATAGAGAAAAGAATCTATACAAATATGCTTTAAGTACATAACACTTTCTTTTGAAAATGCAGAGGCTCATTTCGGGTGAAACTTCAGTATTTCAAGACTTACCAGAGATACTATCAAAGGTAAGGATGTTGTTCATGAGGGCAGTGGAGAGGATGATTTCATCATAAACTGGCACACTGCCTCCAACGAGCCCAGTGTTACCTCCCTGAGGGTTCACTGCCAGATTACGACTGTTACAATACCTACAGGAGGGGAAATACAACAACTTTAACTACCTTGTAAACTCCTCACTTGTGTATTTGTCCTTCCAGCCACTATTTGTTCTTTACTTGAGAATTTGAGAAACTTCCTCTGTTGTTTGAGGCTTCAGCAAAACTTCACTGGAACCTGCAGAAGATGTGTGAACAGAAGAATGAACGATGGAAGACATTACTATCAGTGAATGTGTGGAATGAGCTAAATTCATTTCTAGCCATCACCTCTCACTGACTTGAGCCAATCCACATTACTCGACTCCAGCAGGTCCGGGTCTATGATGGTTCTGCCTGACAGGATCTTCCTGAAGAAAGCCAAATCTTCCGGAGTTATACTGGAGAAAGGCAGCCTGTCTGGAGCTGCAGCAGGAGACGGCCTGGGCCCGTCTGCCCCAGTGTGCAGCTTTCGACAGCAGACTCCTAGCGGCCAGGAGGTGGTGAGAAGAAATGGACTGTGGAGGTCCGTAGGTGAAAGTCTGGCTGTGGCTGTAGGTGAGAAGGCGCTATGGGGGCTCAGATGTCTGAGAGTAGTCCTCAGTCTAAGCGTTCTTTGGAAAATCCCCACCATGACTGGAGATGGTATATAGAGGCGGCAAAACAGGCTGCAGAAAAGAAGTGGGAGGAATCATCTCTATTTCCACAAGATAGAAGCTGGTAAGCCTCTCAGATCAACCGATATTCTAATTCTTATTTACCTGGTATGTACAGTTGGAACTAGGTACGTGGAACAGCTGGGTAAATCACAACTTAACTACATGTCTCTACTCATCTGTCAGCTTTGTAGCTAACGTTTGTTAGTTAGCAAGCCACTGCTGTAACGTAGAATATGAGTCTATGCGTATTCATAAGTCAAAAGTTCTGAAGGTTTACAGAGAGAAACTTAACGGCAATATATACAGCAAGGGTGTCACAAATTTGTATAGAAAATGGGTTCAGGGTTTCAGTGGCTCATCTGTACTTTCTTGGATCATGTGACTTGAAATAATCTTTACTTTTGGTGTCCAAATTTCCAATTTGAGCAACCAGATTTGAATTTTTAAATCAGAAAATAAGCAATAGAACTTGTATATTGTTTTTTCCCTTTTTATATCAGACACCTACATTTTCTTTGAGAAGCCTAAAAAATCTATTCTAAATCAAGTTTTAAAAATGCACAACATAAAATGAAATAAAATTGGAAATTCATGGAATTCAAACACATAAGTTCAAAAAGTTATTTTATGAAGCAAAATATTTCAATGCTATAAAGTCAGTGGTATAGATTTATAATAGAAATATTCAGTAGTGACTAAATTTTCAGTTGCTTATATTATACTTTTATTCTTTGCTTCCATAGCTTTTATTCTTACAGATGTGGACTCAAATATTCTCTTCATCTAAGTACATACATTCAGAAAATGAAAAATATATATATAAAAAATGTCTGATATATTTACCTGAATGTGGGATATTACCTTTGAGGCATTTCAGTATAGTCAATGTCAATCCACTTTCTTGTGAAATACATGATTCATGCAGTAATGTCTCATCTTACTTGTATGTTTTCTGAATGTAGCACTGTCTTGTTATTGCAATTAAGAAGGAAAAATAAGTTGACACACCGATTCCCTGAGTACGAGGCATTTAGCTTTCATGCTAACTATGCATGCTTTTCGTACAACATCTAAAGCTATAAACGGTTAATTTCGTGAGCGATACTGTCTTACACCTGATAAAGCTGTTATTTCAGTTAGTTAGCTTAGCTCGATTAGCACACTGTTTGACAAGAAGTTAGCGAGCATTGTCTTCATTTACTCACCGTATACGTTCATTTAACAGCCCGCATCTTTCTGTCCATGTGTCTTTGTTCGTGTCATATCTCAGAGCGAAATCTGTCACACAGTTCAAGGGCAGTTAAGTTACTTAAACATGTCGCACATTCACTGTTTACAACTAGCTGCTGAGGTTGACACGGGTGAAAGGTCAGGGAGATGACGACGGACCAATCAGAAGCCTTCTCTCAGATTGAACCAATAGGTGTGAGCCTTTCTTTGTGACTGTGCAGCCAATGATGACTGTGGAAGACAAAAGTCACTTAGAATCAAGAGATTTAAAGAGGAAATAGTTAAATATTCATTTTTTTCCTTCACCACAAAATAATCTGTCTTTCCCACGTGACGCCTGGACTGAAAACCAACTAATTTTTCCCCAGGAAGTTTGCATGGAATAGGTATAATTTAATTACGACATTTTATTGTATTCATTAAATTGATCAAAATGTCTGGCATGACTGTAATAAAATGTAAATGACTACTTTTATTTACTAACATACACGTTTTTCAGATAAATGCACTGTTTGGGAATTTCGAGATTTAGGTGTAGATCACCACAAACAGTCAACACACTGAAATTGTCCACTGAGTATTAATGAGATAAACATTCACAGACATGCTTGTAGCCTTTTTTGGTACACATATCTTAAAAACAAACAAACAACAAAAGAGACATCTACAATGTGATATACACCCTGTGCAGCAGCATGTACATGTACAAGCTTTGTTATCCTTGAATTAGCTGTATGTCTGTGTATCTTCCTGTACATTTGTTCTTGGCACTGGTTATACTGTTTCCTCGTGTGCTCGAACATCTTTGGCCAGAGAAGTAAAATACTGATATGAAGATCATCAAAGGCAAAGCTCAGCTCACCAAAGAGTAAATGAAAGCTACAATTTTAAGCACTTCAAAATCAAAAAGATGTCTAAAAAATGTGCAATAAAAACATGCGTTTGTTGTCTGCTATAGGTGCTTGAATGGAATCAATTAATATGTATTCCAGTAAATTGAAACATACATGTTTCAGTTCATTCTTTACTTATATTTTCTATTTTTAGGGTATTTCTAGGTGCACTGCATGAGTTTTCTGACTGGCCTTATAAACGTAAAAGCATTATAAATAAGGAAAAGATCATACAAAATGAATACAAATGAATTTATTTGAAACTGACAAAACTTCAGATTTATTAATCATGCATTCTGGAAAGCAGACAGCATGCAACATCTTTTTATTTCTTAATTCTTCACAGTCCTGGCCTGTGAAAATATTAACTTTCTGTACGCAGCTCATACTGTAAATTCCCTGAATACAACTTCAAGTTAGCATTATGTTCAACGTAACGGTCTCTTCTTCTAGGAAAGCCACATGAAGGACAATACCAGTGGAATACTATGAATCCAGTCCAGAATTAGGAACCATTTCAGGCACTGGCAATACTTTCAGGAGTCATACCGAGCAGGTCAGGCCTGAACTAACACGGTCTCAATTCACCAAACCCAAAGATCAGATGTCTTCTCAGGATGTGCACATCTGCATCCCAGTTGCCATCAGAACCCTCACCTGCCACTCATACGAGCTGTCTGGGTATGTACAGCGTGCAGTTATCTCATGCTCCCAGCGTTAACACTGACATGGCGAACAGAACACGTAGGCAAATACCTAAATTGATTTAATGCACAAAAACAAAACGTATGACGGAGATGGGAATCTACAAATGTTTTTAGGCTCAGCACCTCATGTCTACATGTATCCATTTGCATTTTTTAAGAGTGAGAGTTCAGTTTTAGCTTTAAGAGCTTTTGTAAACTATTGTTACTCCTTGTGTCCTTGGCGGTATCATGTCACTGTAGTAGCAGCAGAAACATTTCCATCTTCTAAGAAAAGATCTCATATTATAGGGCTGCTTTTCCCAGCATTACTGCTGCTCCTCACAAAGGACTCCCAACCTCAGTGACATTTCCAGCAGGTCTCGTGAGACTACATTTAGCCATGAAGACCATAGATTCCAGCTCAGCAGCTTGAACCTCCCCCTGCCTCAGGGTGATTATTGTACTCTGTAACAGTCCGGCTTTTCAGTTGAGACGTGAATGATCCACACTGAGTTGTTGTTGGTCGTACTCTGATATGAGCCTCTTGATGTGGGCCAGTTTGTTGTGTAGATATTCACAGCGAATCTTGTCCTGGCTGTAGTTTGGGTTGGACTAAAGGGACAAAAAAACCAAAAAGACTTTATCTTACAGCAACAGAGAGGAGTTGTCCCATGCAGAAATCTGTGAATAAATATTGACAAGTTTTTTTAAAAAGTTGTTACCTTTTTAATTTTGCGATACTCTTGAAGAATCTTATTATGTACTGTCTGCAAGGGAGAAATACAGAAATAATAATTAACTAATACACGTAGATGTCTGTGCAATTTCAAGGTTGTTTGCTAAATGTAGGTACTACTATGAAAATGTGCTCATTCTTATGCAACATTTCCAATATTATGAATGTGAAAAAACAAATAAAAAGCTAAACTTAAATCCTCCATAGAAATATTTCCAACCACTTTAACTTTGCTTTTAACACTGCTGACTGTCCACATGCTCACTACTGTGTACAACATGAAAATAGAATGAGTTTCGACTGAGTATCAGCAGAAGATGTCCTGCTGGCTCTGATCCCTAGAGTCGATTTAAGTTTAATAGTGGACAATTTTTCTTTACAATTTGACAATATGTATGTTAGAGTCTGAAAGGTTCCCTGTGGCGTTTTTGGCCTTTTGTAGTTTTTCTATGACCGGGTGCTAATTTTAAGGGTGACGCCATACACAACCCTTTCAATGGTCTCACACAGTAACATACCAATACTCTAGAAGAAATACAAGCGTGTTGCTCTAAACTAAAGCTGGATATCTTTGTATTTCACCTTGTATTTATTTGATTCGTGGTGTAGCTGTTTGAGCTGCGTGTCCAGCTCCATGAACTGCCGCGTCACGCCATCGATGCGAGCGTGTAAATCTCTGTACTCGTTGTACTCCCTGTTAAAGTCCTGCTTGTAGCTCTGTCTCTGGTCGTGACTGCGAATCCCTGTATACGTCCTGTGCAGAAAACATAAAAGGGACACTGATCAGATCTGTGAAGTACTCACCTACAGAATCTGGTGTTAATAGCCTGCAGAGTTTTTGTATTGCAAAAAGTAATGAGTTCAAGGACAGACACACATACCAATGTTTTCTTTTTTAATCTAAAATACCGTACTTCGCTGTGTTACATAAAAAAGTTGGACAGATCTTGTTGTATTTTGTGTGTTTATGTTTACTTACGATAGATAATCTACTGTGTTGTCCGCTTGAAGAACATTAGAGTCAAACAAAATTTCACTTGGCTCTGAAAGAAAGAACAAATGATGATCAAACAATTCAAAAATGCTGAAAAATTGACGCTTAAAGTCAACAGCTAACAGCACTCACCTGTGCAGTCCAGAGAGACTTTATCGTTTGGATCCTCTGAACAGCGATCTTTCCTCCTTTCTTTCCTGTCTCTCCACCTATCCTTCTCCTTGACAAACAAAACAAAAACAAATCTCAATTACCAATGCATCACATGAAATGGAAAAACCATAAACTAAATAAAAAAAGTGGTTTTCTCACCTGATCTTTGTGTTTGTGTTTGCTCTTCTTCCTTTTGATTGTGTGTCTGCTCCGGTCAGGCACTATCAGAGGGGACGGATCAGGTGGAGGGTGGTCTACTGGGCCTTCGGGCTCCTCCTGAGCACAGAGGCTCGGTTCAAGCCTCTCGGCCACTTTCGCTTCCTGCTGACAGACTGCTGACAAGGAGTCGAAAAGCCTTTGTGGATCAAGCAAGTTCCTTTGCCCGTCAGTCGCTTCGGTGACGTCTTTATGAGCTGCTTGTTTGGACGGCCTCACTCTTGACTTGCCACTGGCTGTTTTGCTAGACAAGTGGGATATCCTGGGCTTCTTACTAGCCAGGGGGTCAGTGTATTCCTCGGGCAGGGAAGGTTTCGGACGGTGTGCTGGGGAGGAGTTGGGGGTTTCTCGCAGTGGACTGACCTGGGCCTCTGGGACGGTAAGGAGGTTCTGTTGTGGCTGAAACAGTCGCCTGTACAGAAATAAGAAGAGAAATAAACTGTCAGTTCTACAAAATCTACATTCTGTTTGGCGTATATAGTTTTTTAAAGTGTGCTGAGGGTATGCCATTTGTAACTGACTGCTGTTTAGTAAAAACACGGTCACATGGTGTCATTCATGTGAATCATCTGAGACCAGGGCGCCCATGTAATGTACAATTTCAGAGCCAGACTAGTTTTAGAGCTACAGTTCCAGTCTAATCTACACCACCTATCATCAACATCAGCGGCAGTGTGGCCCTGCAGATATACACAGGCTGATGTGGGCAACATACAGGCAAGAAAAGTGACCTGCTTTAGTGTCACATTTAACAGGTGGTACAAG
Source organism: Enoplosus armatus (assembly GCF_043641665.1). Lineage (NCBI taxonomy): Eukaryota > Metazoa > Chordata > Actinopteri > Centrarchiformes > Enoplosidae > Enoplosus > Enoplosus armatus. Next base: position 15,120,174 of record NC_092194.1, read on the forward strand.
TGTTAAATGTAAAACCACAAAAAGAATCCACAAAGGGAACAGCAGCAATAAAAACAGCAGCGTCACTCATTGCCTGCAGCTGGCGAGTGTTTAAATTGCAGTACCTTTCTTTGCACGTAGGTGGCAACTTCGACGCGTTTACATCTACAAGTCTAAACTGCTACTGTTGCAGGTTGGCTTGTGCAAAGCTGTTCCTCACAATCAATTTACATGCACAAAACACATGCAGGCATTGGCAAAACCTCCAGTATGGCTGCTGTCACAAAGAAAGTCTTTGGCATGCACATGCGTACGTGTGAAAAGCCGATTAGAGATCCGGTTACACATGGACGAGAAATCGGCTTTCTCCAGGAGAAATCTGGCAATCAGGAAGTCTAGCTGAGGAATCCTTGAATCCTCCACCCCAATTATGTCAACCAGGTTTCTTGTTTACATGTTTGAGAAATCAGATTACAACTGTAACCCGGTTGCTCACTGTAAGAGCACGTAAACAAACTGACTGACTGATCAGCTCGTCTTTGTGAAGATTTAACAGCCTGATAAATGTGAAATGAGTCTGTTTCAAAGTGAGTTACCATTAAAAGACCACCACATAAAAGAGAGAATGAGTGGGACAAACCAAGAAAAGACCAATCCTTTGCTTTTTAATCGAAAAAATTATTTGCCTAATCTTCACAGCCCAGAAGGAACTCAGGTTAGTTCCTGAACATACTTTCTGAGGGCTGCATATTTCCTGCAACTATTTGGTCAAAAAAAGCGTACTTTATTTCATTTCATTCGTGTTACCTGACAAGGATTCGTTTAAGAAGCTGCTGGTCTCCTGAGGTGTAGCCTGGCCAGTCCTTCTTCAACTCCTTATACAGACTGTCCTTTAGAACAAATGTGTTGTCTCTACTATTGAGATGGCCAACCTGCATACAAATACGCACACAAAGATAAAGAAGGTGAGAAAAGACTATTTATCTTAACTTGTGTGTAGAGTGTATAATGTGTAATGTAAAGTGAGACCTGTATTCATGTGGCTAAAGACGAGAATGAATTACCTCCATCAGAACAGAGTCCAAAATGTCTTTGTCTCCTGCAGTCAGTCTGTCTTTCTGCAGCCTCAGGATCAGCTCAGGCCTCTTGTATGGCCTCAAAGCCAGCAGGTGCGTTACCCTCTCCCTGAGTGGCCTCTCCTGCACATCATCCACGCCCATCCTGTTTGAAGCACAGGCACCCTTCTTCGCCTTGGACACGGCAACCCCCCTCTTGATGTTGCTGAGGAGAGACGGGGACGAGTGTCGGGGTTTGGTCAGGCTGGCCAGCGCGGGGGCCGGGGCTCGCACCGTTACCTTCTTCCCTGGGAGGGAGCAGGAAATGTTGCATCAAAAGCAGCACTTGCCATATAAAGCAAAAACATCTTCAAAAGGAATCTTGTGGAGGTTCACAGGAGCCTGGCGGAGGTTTGCATCATCAAAGGTAAGTTACCCTTGTGCTGTAGTTTTTGTTTTTTTATTCTCAAAATGTTGCATTTAAAAGAAAGTCACTAGGTTGTACTGGGAACTTCCTAGTAATGAATGTGTGAAACCACCCTTTTAAAAAGAATGCTGACACCACAGGTAGAGGACTTAGTGGATCATCATGTTCGTCCTGTGGCAAAATTGTGGATGAAAAGAGAGAAGACCTCGTTTCACCTCTTGAGAAACCCACATTTGGGTTGCAAAGATGCACACACGTCTCAGTGAGCAAAAGCTGCTATCTAATTTAGGAAATAACCACACAGTTGCACAAGCCTGTAGTGAGAGAGGAAGTGTTTTTTTAGTACAGGCTTCCTCTGAACTGACAGAAATCATCAAAACTAGTGTGTATGTGTACGTGCAAGTGTGCATTCACTGAAACAAGATGACGGTGGCTAAAATATCTGTTTAGAGGGAAGTGGTTTGGTGGTTAGAAGTAGAAAGACAGCGGTGACAAAAAACCCAAAATCACTGGTTTTATCGTGTATGAATATTTTGGTGGGCATGTTCTGCAAATATCTCAGTATCCTTTAAAAACACTACATTATATACAGTAACAATATATACAATACTGTGTGTGTGTGTGTGTACTGTATAGAAAGTTTACAGTAGAAAACCGACAAAGGGACAAAAACCTGCAGGAGAAAACAAGACTGGCTGTCACTGGTTACCAGACATGTTGCTATAGCAACCAATGCAATATGGCTGACTGTTGTTGTTTTTTTTTTATTATCAGCACAGTACAAATTTGTCTTCAGGCCAGTCTTATTCCTTAGCTGGAGTTATCTCTTGTATAACACTCTGTGCACATGACACGTGAATGTTTCCTGTGCTTCCTACCCTGGTAGCGCCCCCCGTGTTTGATGACAATGGCCCCTCGGCTGCGTGTCTCCTCCTCAGCTTGGGCCATGCTCTGACGAGCTTTATCGTACGAGTCATCTGTAGCGTTCACTGTCATCTTCTTCTGAATCACCCCGAGACATGACAGCTCCTCGGCAGCACTGGGAGGGGGAGGAGGAGGAGGAGGAGGGAGGACAGCGAGTAAAGACAGCGATCTGACAGAGCTTTCAGGACTCCTTCTACACGTTTTGCATTTCAAATGCTTAACTAACGCTTGTGTTTCGGTGGTGTTCAGTTGGACATTTGCTTGTATCAGTTGGACTACTTTACTACCAAATGCACCACACACACACGCACACACACACACACACACACACACACACACACACACACTATTTTCCCCATGTGTTTCTAAAGATTGCTTTTGTATTTGTGTCAGGGACTCAAACAGCAGATTTAATGAATAATTCCTAAACTTTTCACAACTCTTGGCATTTCAAATTCACTTCTCTACATTTCCAGGCCTCCAAGACCTGTACCATCAGGAACCCTGGGTTTTCTCTGGCATTTAAAAAGAGGCTGACAGAGAGACGTTACCAGCAGGGTGACTTTCACACAGCAGTAGGGGAGCGGAGACATTTTAAAATATTGAAACTTGTTCAGAAGCTCAGTTAGTTTTGAATGCAACATAAAATCTCCCCTACTTTTATGGTAACATTGCTTTGCTGCTTTTTGCACCTTTCCATCCGATCAGCTGAGGCAAACTCTTCCTTGAAATCTAACTATCGCAGTTTTAATCTAACTTTTGTTTTACCGAGTGCTGAGCTGTTGGACGCAGTCAAAGCTTCCATGCGGATTGTCACGGGCGACGTTAGTCACCCCAAAGGTGAATATCCTCAATTCATCTCTTTTCTCTGAGCACGGGACACTGATTCTCTGTGGCATGAAGGAGAGGGAGATACAGACACGACAAACAATTAGATTTAACATCTTTCAAATCTTAAAGCATGACTTGAAATTATTGAATTAGTATACGTCAACCAGGTCTTCTTACCCCTTGGTTCCCATTAAAACAGATGGTGGGATGAGAAGACCAACCCTGGAGAAAAAAAACAAATCATTTGATTTGATTGTGTCTTGGAGCCTCTGATAAGAACGCACATACAGGTGCGCGCACACACAGACACACAGACACACAGACACACAGACACACAGACACACACACACACACACACACACACACACACACACACACACACACACACACACACACACACAGACACACACACACAGACACACACACACACACCGATCTGATAAGAGACCAGCACAGACGTACGTAAAACATACAGCACAGAGGATGTTTTGTAGTCTGCACTGTTTGTACGAGTTCTCGGCCTTCCTTCTTTGTGGTTTCATTGCCGCCTTTAGTCAGCCCATTTACCTTTCTGTTTGTAGGCTGTTGTTCTTCATGTCTGTGCATAGCGTATGTAGTTTGTTGGCCACAGCCCACAGCTCAAGTATCCCATCATGCACTCTCAATTGCAGCATGTGGGGATTCATATTGGTTTGAGGTTTGTCCCAAGAAGTCCATTTATATTAGCTGGTTGTTTACTGGTTATTGTGACAACTAGCGATGCACCGACTGCACTTTTTCTCTCCCGATACGGATTCTGACACCTCAACTCAGGTTCTCAGCTGATACGGAGTATCAGTCCAATACCAGAGCCATTTATTTCCCAAAATTTAAACCTCACTGCGTAGAACTTATTGGAATAATTTTAAATTGAGATTGCTGTGGCCCTACAAAGTGAGTGACTGCACTGCAAAAAGCGTTAACTTAAAGGCAAACTCACACATTAAAAGTCTGTTTACAGGTCTTGAGGAGTACATGCAATAAAAGTTGTATAAAGCATTTTTGTGGCTCCAGAGGGAGCTGCCTTAAATCTGATATATAAGCTCTTGGTTTGAAAGTTTGAAAATGAAAAAAATCTGTTGATGTGGAATTAAAAAGAAGTGACCTTACCAGACCCCTGTAGCTTACTCCTCATCTCTGCTTGAGGCTAGCAGCTCGAGGCTACATTAGCTGCTACTAGCATCGGAATACATGACTGTCTGCATTCGAGTTGCATTGTGGGTAACGTAGGTGCCAAGTTTTGACAAGGAAGAAGAATGCATGGAGTAAAAAAGGACGATATCTCTGGTTCTGCTTCATCAATTTTTGATCCTTCTTTTTTTGAACTGTCCATTGTGAGTGCGACCGTGTTGTAGGACTGCAAAGCTAAATTGGTGGAGTACTCAAAGTGACCAAAAAAAAAAAATGTATCTACTGTGGATTTCTCACATCATGACCAATACGATCTCCCCTTAATAACCTCTGTATCGGCACAGATGTTGTTGCATCCCGAATTATAAATACTACAGATCTACCTCACACCAATTTGCAGTCCTACTTGTGTTTATTTCCCCCCTAAACACAGATATGTTGATGTAGGTCTTTAACCAAATCATATTCTCTCTTTTGTCAAATTTAGGGAGTACTCCACAATCTTTCCTGGTCGCACTCACAACATACCCCCTGGGATCTATGTACACTTGTGCATGACAACCCTTTAAATAAATTCAATTTGATTTTAAAGAGGGCACTGGCTGAGGTCATTACAACCTGCTGCTCAAATACAGAAGCTTGTCACATGAGAATACAACGAACATGGTGAAATAACAGCCTGCCACCTCTCACAGGGGTGAATTAGCCTGTAAGAAAGTGCAGAAATGACAGTTCAGCGTGACACTGACGGAAACTATGCGATGACTAGAATCTAATTGACCTTTTCATGGCGAGGATTTGTGAGTCCACCTGTTGATGAGGAGTGCAGTGATCTGTGATCAGGCCAAGTGAGTTATGAATAGCCACACTTAAAGCTAAATAAAGAAACTAGATATGTGCACGGCAACAGTATTGTGTGCATGTCGGACGCAGCTCTGTGTTCGGTGTTTTCCCCTCCTTCCTGTCTATCATGACGGTATCACACTAAAAGTAAAAAAGGTGTGACAGGAACAGTGTGGGTTTGCCCTTTCATCAGAAAATGGTTGTAATTTTTTTCACTGAGGAGTTTCCTAACCATGTTACCAGGAATGACTGAATTGAGGAAGTGTGCATGACTGTTTTCTGCTCAGACTTCCTGCAGTGTCTGATTCATCTGTGATTAACTGGGTCAAATGTATGATTTTTGAATCTGTCCATCTGCCTGTGCTTTCCATCTGTCTCCCTGAAGCTACACTGTACATAAAAAACCCTCCAAACTCCATTCATATTTCACCAAAAATGATAAGTTCTCCATCTCTCAAAGGCAATCCAAAATACCCTCCTAGTACTACCAGCCTCTGTCCCCCCCACAGTGTTTCCTTTCCTTTCTCCTGGACTCCGACACTGATTAACATTCATAATACTTGCCAGCAGCTTGTAACGACTTGGCCAGCAGCTTGTTACAAGCATCATCACACAGGGAAGCGTTTCCGCATTGCATTATGCAACATGTATTTCTATTTCATAGCCAACAAAAAAGAGGGAGGCTTGTAGGAGACAACAACCGGGGAAGATATTGGTGAAGTTCGGCTGAAATACAAACCGCAAACCCGCCTTCGTCGCCTTTTTTGAACAAGTCGTTTTTAAGTAAGGGTCCCCTTTGACGAAGTGGCACAACAAAAGCAGCTGTTACTGTACATTAGCGGTAATTATTCGAGGAGAAAATGTTAATAAACAACCCACCTTGCCGTTTTGAAAGGAGCCAATGGCTCTTGCCGCGCTGTCAGTGAGTTTGACATGAAAAACAGAGATGTTACCGCCGCGGTTCAGTTTACCGCTGGACAGTCCGTAACACTGGTTCTCCTTCAGCGCCGACATCCCGCCGTAAGTCCCCGCCTGCCGGGCTTATTCCGGATCGAACAATTCCCACAGAAATAAACAAACATTGGCGAGAGGGAGAAAAGGCTAAACGGTTCCGTGAGGCTGCTCCTCCGCCGCGCGCTATTCTGGAGTAGATCGCATTACGTCATGACGGCTGAACTCAGAGGAGATTTTATTGGCCAGGAGACGTATATAAACCATTACGTAGGGCTTACGTAACCACATGTACTTTTCTGCCCCCCCCCCCCCCCCCGTATGTTGATTTTCTTTCTTTCACACGAAGGTAATTTCTCTCGTGTGAGTGTCACTGTGTTGTAGGTTTCTGAAGTAATACAACTTTTATATTATATATATAAGTAGGTTTATTCTGACTGAGTCATATTTTTATCCAGGGCCGTAGCCGGGATTTAGAAATACTGTGGTGGGCATGAGCACCCACAATCCATCCCTCAAACACAAAAAGGTCTCTAAATATTTTAAATTATTTAAATGTCAAGAATGAAACGACTTATGCAGTGGTGGAAGAAGTACCCAGATATTTTACTTAAGTATTGTTTGTACATATCACTTAAATGTTGCAATTTGTAAAGGTGGGGCTAATTTTACCTACTTTATATACTGCTGGTTATTTTAATCTATAATATTACATAAAAATGTATTTGTTAATTATATTTTGTATTAAATATCTGAATCTGCAAAGTAACTAGTAACTACAGCTTTAAAATAAACATTGTGGAGTAAAAAGTGCAATATTTTCTCTCTAGTGTATGACGTATAAAGTAGCATAAAATGGAAATATTCAAGTAAACTCAATATTGATTGGCTTACTGTCTACAGGGTCAAAGCTATAAGCACAGGGATGTTCAGTTTTTATGCACCACATATCTGGAACAAACTCCCAAAAGACATGAGGTCTGCTCCAACTCTCAGTTCTTTTAAATGCATTGGAACTGCACTGTTTCTATTACTCCATTAATGCTGTTGTATTCAATTTTAGCTTATCATTGTATCATTATATTATTTCTACTATTTTAAAATCCTATTCACAAGTCTTTTTTATATTGCTTTGTGTTTCACTTACATCCACAATTATAATTTAATATTGACAAAAATCTATGCAGCCTTAATGATCACTGTGGTGTATTAAACAACATGAGCAAGTTTCAAAAGTCTACTATTTCATCTTTATACCACTGTGGAAAAATAGATTTGGCAGATGTGATTTGTAGTTAAGGAGCTAAAATTGGCAAACTTTAATGGTCACTGTAAATCGGTATTTTGCTAAATCATGCTCCCTTTATTGTGCCAGATTCTAATCTGCGTTTACTGTGCGCCTAATCACTTTCGTTACACTGCTTTTTTAATTTGGTTAATTTGAAGTGGGGTTTGGAAAGCCCCGTTGGTAACCTCTGAGACCGGTCTCTCTGCTCAGGTGTATTAGCCTCAACACAGCTTCATCTTCTGCTTTAGGTTCTTGGTTTGGAGACAGTCAAATGTAATGTGGTTCTGAAAAGTCAGTGCCTGTTTGTGGATGTTAATTTTTTATGAATTCTCAATGAATTCTGAATATTGTAGGTGTTGTTATTTGGCCTTAGAGGATATTGCCACAGAATTTGGCTTGAGAGGCTCAGTTGAGTGTTTTTCTCACCCAGTGTTGCTGTGATCATTGAGTAGAGTATCTCTAGGTCTGTACATCTCATATTGATGTTATGAAGTGTGACCTCTGGGTTAAATATTGTTAGAAAGTCAGTAATAATAACTAACAGAGAGCTACTTTACTGTTTATCCAACTAGAAGTAAAAGTGCTGGTGTAAAACCTTTAAGTAAAATAATAAATTTTTTCGATGTTATTGATTTAGTTAACATTGTCGGTTATGTTCTTTTCCATTCAAGAACACTTTTAATTTGAACATTTACAAAATAACAATAACAAGTGAGACACTATATATTGCGAATGACTCTGATCAGAGTGGACACAGATAGATGTAGTGAAGTTCACCACATCACACACTTTGAAAAGCACAAGTACTCTGAATGGCTGCAGAATTACAGCGTAGGCTTCACAAGGGATTTGTCATTGTTTCACGTCCATTCACGACATGTTAGCACGTCAAGTATGTCGGAAAAAGTAGATCAATATGCAATCGTGCTGCTCATGCTCGCTGCTAATTTTATTAGCTCCAACTAATTGCTGTTTGACTTAATTGCACATCTGGCGTTTGAGGGCTGCTGAAGTGTTTTGCTGGTCTCAGATGGGCTCGGAGCCAGTCTCTCTCCCTCTCTGCCATTTTGAAATCATTCAAGTCTGATTTTACTATTTAACAGAACGGTTGTTCAGCGCTTTGCAGAGAACAAAAGACATAAAAACAGACAAACGCAAAAGACATTTTTAGATAGTGAGCTGCTGTGTGTTCATGTGTGTGTCTGTGCATTTGAAATTCAGTGTGTGTGTGTGTGCGTGTGCGTGTGTATGTGTGTGTCTCGTCTGTCTCCCTCTGACAGTGTTTGAACGCAGGTGGTGGTCACAAGGCAGATGAGAACTGTTCAAAGCTGCCTCGTATCAAAGGGCCTCTGGGTCTTTGTAGTGCGGGGTCTGCAACAGGTGACATTTGGGGCTCAAAACGGTTTATAACTTTGAACGCTCGCTTCAACCCAGCGGGTATGGAGGGGACAGATCAGGACAGAGGAGTTACAGAGGGAGACAGAGACAGAGGTAGAGAGTAGATGAAAGTTAGTATCCTCTCACTTTATGTTCTGCAGTTTGCTGCAGGCCAGCAACATGAGGACGCTTCATCCAAAATCCAAGGTAAACCTATGAAAGGACAAGATTAAATACTGGAATAAAAGTGCTCATCTGTATGAACTCAAGATGGCTGCCTTCCTCTTGTGTGTAGAAGCGGAATAAGTAAATATGCACTGCAGAGGGAACATCAAGGTGAGTTTAATGTTTAGCATGTGTGCTGTGGTTGTGTATCCATCCATACATTACCCTGTGGATACCATATGTCATGTCCATTTTTTACGCTTTTGTAATAACATTAGCAGCCTTTAATTTTAGGATTTCATTTAAAATAACTTGACTCACAATACATGACATCTGTGTGCAGTTTGTCTCATTTTTTGATGTAAATAAACATTTTATGGAAGAAAACAGACAGATAACGACTACTTGAACTTATATATATATATATACATATCATGTATTTTGATTGGTAGAAGTTTTTGCTCTCGAGGGAAAAGTCAACTTTGTGAGCAGAAATCACAAAAGTGAAACTGCATATTGAAAATTATGAATATAAACACTGAAAACAGAATATTATGAGGAGAGTAGCATTATTATTATTGTCCTTTAGGCTAGATAGCAGGTAAAAGATGTGCATTAAAGGTGTTTTGCTGTTGAAAATTGAAATATTGTAACATGTTTTTAAGTGAAAATATAGTCTGACTTTCCTTTACACTCCAGGTCATAGGGGACCCCTTGTCAGACTGCAGCCCCCTCATCAGCGCGGCATCCTTGGGTAAGTTTCGCCTGGTCCGCCTGCTGGTGGAAGGCGGGGCTCAGGTCAACGGGCGTAACCCGAGAGGAGAGACCGCTCTCCTGGCTGCCTGTAAGGCCCTGAGAGGGGAACCTGCTGGGCCTGAGACGGTGAAACTCCTCACGTACCTGCTCCAGAACAAGGTCAGTTTGTAGTGAGTAATATTTTCCATTTCAACTCAGGACACATGGGCTTAAATGCAATCTACAGCGTGCAAGTTTTCACAGACTGAAGTTCAACCATGTATTGATTTAGATGAATTTCTAATGCATAATAAATGTGGATCTGCAGTAAGAGAGGTATACGGTACTTTTAATGCATAGCAAACTGCTTCCTGATTTCCAGCTCTGCTTGTGTCCAAAGCTACCAAAGTGTTTCTGAACATTTAAGCGCTGTAGAACACAACACAGTGTACTCTAAGGCAAGATAATTATTGATTACATGGAGGACTGTGCATCTCATAAAGTGTATTCTCACAGAGCCAGAACACAAAAGCAACAATGCCAGATCAGATCTCATTAAGTTGTGAGATGAACGTGTGGTCATAAACAAATTACATGTAATTTTAACAAGGAAAAGTATGAGTCTAAACACACAACTGACTGACACATCATCCACACTGGGCCCTTGCTAAGGCTTGTATCAACTGTCCTCAATCAGGCAGATCCAAACGCACAGGACCGGGCTGGACGCACCGCTCTGATGTACGCCTGCATGGAGCGGGCAGGAGCCCAGGTGGCGTCCACCCTGGTGGCTGCGGGAGCCGAACCCAGCATGGAGGACTACTCCGGAGCCTCGGCACTGGTGTACGCCGTCAATGCACAGCACCAGCCGACACTGAAGGTCAGTTAGGAGTGGAAGAGAATGATCCAAGAAAGTCCAAATCAATACATTTGATGGATGGATGAGAAAGAGTGGAGGTGGTATCAGGTTATCAGGCTCTATCTAGCAGTGGTGGAAGAGATCCTTTAGTAGTACAAATACCACAATGTAAAAATACTCCACTACAAGTTAAAGTCCTACATTCAAATTTTATTATATAAAAGCATTATAAGGATCTTCATCAATGCATTAAGTTGTGGCGTGTAGAGAGATAATTTCTTTCTAATTTGTATACCTTTGGGTACTTTAATCTGTAGCAATGCATCATAGTTTATAAGTTGATCATAGGTTTTGTATGTATAATCGTCATTTGAAAAAAGTAATTTTAACTGTCAAATAAATGTAGTAGAGTAAAAGGTACAATATTTCCCTCTGAAATGTAAAAAGTATACAGTAGCATATAGTAGATGTTTCGAAAGCTTTTCCTCGATACAGATATGGAGGAAACACTGAATATTTTTAAATGATCATCATGAAAACCTGAAAATCATGAAAAACTTCAGTGTCAGGCACCAGCAAAACCCCAAATTGGTCAAATCCAATCAATACCTCACCAGCACTGTGTACTTCAGGTGTTGATGGATGCCTGCCGGGCCAGGGGTCGTGACATCATCATCATCGCCACAGAGATAGGTGTGAATGGAGGCCCGGTGACCAGGCGTTACCTGAACGTTCCTCCGTCTCCTGACACCTCGCCGGTGTCCTGCATGTCCCCGTCCGACATTGTCCTTAAGACGGGCTCACCCAACTCACCTGAGGGAGAGAACATCTTCAACTTCAGAGGAACGAGTGAGTGATGCTGATTGTTATGCAGATTAAGGAACATTAAGTCATATTATCTTTACCACACAACTAACTGTGTAGTTTGGACAAAAGACATACATGTTTTCAGTGGTTGATTACTAATTTTAAGCAAGTTTAAAGGTTACTAATTTCTTAAATAGCTATCAAGAAGGTGAGAAAACATTTAAAAACAAATTAAAACATGCAAAACTACAGATACAGATGAGAAGTCCTTTAAGTGCTCAGACAAATCTACAGTTACATTAAACTGGGTAACCCCATCCAGCCGAGAAAGATTGTATGATGTGATCAAAATCTCCAGAACAGCTGCTAAGAGGACCCTGTGGTGATGTCGTTTAGTCAACTACTGTCTCCAAAGCCAGGATTGCCTTTTAATTTCAGCAGAATGGTCCTTTAATAGCACAATAACTGCGGTAACCAAGGGACATTTGTGAGCAATCCTTACTCACTTCCATATGCAATCTCAATGTTTAATATTACGCGCGTTGCCTTTTCCACCTTGATGTTGAGATCAGTAACATCTCTAGAAGTCTCAGATTCTGTGGCGTGTAGTGTTTCACAGAGGCAAGTCTAAACAGATGAGAACAAATTCCTGGCGGTTGAAATCATTAGCTGAGTGCTCATTCCGGGTGTGTGTTTATACGTGTTTTTAGCCATGCTGGCAGGATTGCCGTGAAATTTTCTACAGACATCCATGGTCGCCAGAAAATGAATCCTCATTACTTTTCCTTTAGCGCTACAGTTTTTTGGCTTAGAGATGAACATTTGTAGCTTTGTGTAAGATGTTGTAATGTTGTAATAACTTCAGTGATCCCTTAACTTTTCATCTAGCGCCATCATCAGGCTGAAATTACATTTTGTCCATTACTTTGGTTTATGACCAAATACCTGATGCTAACCTGCCAAACATCAGCATGTTAGCATTGTCACTGTTAGAATCGCAGACATATACGTATATATGTCTATGATTAGAACGTTAGCATGCTAACATTAGCATTTAGCTCAAAGTAACCTTGAACAAATCTGCTAGCATGGCAGTAGACTCTTAAGTTGTGTCCTAATTCCATATTACTACTATTACTACAACTAATACTCTTTATGGTACTGTGTTTTTTGCAGTTACAAGAAATGAACATGCTTTACTGTTTTATACAAACAGGAAATGATGCAATATGTGCCAATTAAACTTAACAAAAACACAGATTTTAGTTTTATTTTTTGTTTTGCGAGGAGGTTCTTATAGCTGTTTCACCATCATCCACAATTAGTTAGATTTTTAGAGTCGTGAGCAGCTCCTCCATTTCCTTTGTGCATTGCATTGTGGGAGAATAGTGTGCACCAACAGCACTCTCAAAAATCAGGGACTCTTATAGTAATAATGACTGTTTTAAGAATACTTTTTTTAGGCAGTTTTCCAGTGTGAACACACTAAATACTCAAAATCTGCTTTGTACTAGTGTGTAGAATCGTGTCAATTTTGTTTAAACAGCCCAAAATCACGAATCTGCCTCAAAGAGCTTTACTATCTGTACGGCATACAACAGCTTCTATCCTTAGACACTCGACTGGATGAGAAAAAAACTCTTTAACAGGGGAAGAAAATGGAAGAAACCTCAGGAAGAGCAACAGAGAAGGACAGACATGCAAAATGCAATATTTGACACAGTCCAAATGTGTGATTTTCGCTCATTGTCTGTGTCTCATTCACTTCCATCAGGCAAGAGAGGAAGCAGCAGCAGCAGCAGCAGCAGCAGCAGACATCCCTCCTGTGAGCTGAGTCCGTTGAGCCAGCGTAGCACTCCACCGCCCAGACAGAGGATGTCATCCGAGCCGTGGCTGGCCATTCACAACCTGGCCTGTCTGAACCGGGCTTACGAGGAGGGCATGAGGGAGAGGAGCCTGCGGCAGGAGGGAGACCGGGGGGCGGATTCAAGGAGGGAGAGAGGAGGGTGGGAAGAGGCGGAAGGAGAGGACGAAGAGACAGATTTTCATCAGTCCAGGATGGGAGAGGGGACGGAGAGCGTTGTACGAAGGAGGGATAACAGATATGGAGCAGAGAATTATAACAGCTGCCATGAGGATTTCCCTCTGAGGGTTTCTCAGTCAGTCGTCTCCCTCAAAGAGAGGAGCTCGTCTCAGGCAACCCCGAGAAGACTGGTCCCTAAGAGGTGTTTGACGCCTGGAGCTTCAACGTCAGACAGTATTACCCAAAAAAGTGACCAGCTTCCTGCCTGTCTGTCTCCTCACTCCCAACTCCGCAGGAACACACTCCCCTCTGTCACAGTGGTTCCTCCTCTGCTTCACCTCCCTCCCTTAGTCAACCAATCAGACTCCCACCTCCAGGTTCCTACCCAGACATCACCTTCCAAAAGCAGGAGCATGGTGTTTCTGCCTCACCCACCCGTCTCCTCTCCACCCTCCTCTTCATCCAGAGCGCCTGTGAGACCGGCAGTACTCCCTCCGCTGCCGCTCGCCTCCTCTGTCACCTCCCTGGTTGCTCCTCCTGCCTCCTGCTGCAGTGAGAGGAGCAGGAGGTCACAGCGTCGCCACTCGGTCCAGCTTGAACAGATCAGAGGAGGAGGGGGAACCATTTAGGCCTGAATACGGGGCTGGAGTTGGGATAACATTACAAACCACACATTGTCATCCATCCCAATATCGCTGCGATACCAGTTGCTTGTTTTGTAACAGAAGTGAAATATGAACCAGCTAAATATAAAGAACAAAATGACATTAAAAATAAGAAAGAAAAAAAACGTTTTGCAGTGTTTGTGCCTCTCTATACTCATTCAATATTACTTAGACAAATTCTGAAGTTTTGATTGTAAACTCAAAAGCGTTCCCTTAAAGAAGAGAGTGGGACTTTAAACAGAGCTGAACTGATAAGTTCATTCAGTCGATCGACAGAGAATTAATCAGGTTTGTTCTTTGTCGTCTACGATAGCACATTTTATATCTTTCGACGCCGTTTTCACCAACTCCTGACTGGCACTTTATTTTGCTTTGTTCTGACGTTTATCAAAATGATTATTTCATTTGACAGGAAAATGACTGTTAGTTGCTTCCCTAATCAGGACTTTAATCGAAAGCACTCAACAGTAATATTCGTCACCGATATGATCCCCCCATAATTTTATGGTGGCAAACATAATAATAGCAAAACAACAACAAAAAAACCCCACACAGCAATTAAGGTTCATCTTTAAAACATAGGATGTGTTTTAACCCATGGCTGTCAAAACTGAGTTATTTCAATGGTTCTCAACTTTTTTGAATTGTGACCTTTTACAGCCAAGCTGTGCCTGCTGACCCTCCTCACAGCCTTCATATCCCAGTGAGCTGAATTCAATCAAATGATGACGTTTGAGGACTGTTTAAATAGCTTTTAGAAGTCTGAAATGGTAAAAATAGCAAAAATGCTTTTTATTTCTCCATACTTTGGTGGTTTAATCTGTATTCTCGGGATACTGAATAATGAACTCCAGGGATTCAGTACTCTAAAATCTATAGATTACATTTTGGACTTGTCTATGAAATCCATTTTATTATCCTCATCACAAAGAAAAAGAAAAACTGAACATTTTGTGTAAATCCAGTGAAAAAAGTGCATGTTCATGGCAAAAGGAGTGAAGTCATTTTATTTGTTTTTAATATGTATCTACAACAAGGGGGACACAGGCAAAAACGACTGACAACTTGATGAAAATTAAAACAAAACCAAAAAAAAAAAAAATTACATTTATTATCAATGCAGTTTTCCCACCTTTTTTTCCAATAAGCAACATTTTTTTGTCTAAAGAAACTTTACAATATAAAGAAACATACGAAGAAGGAACCTCTTATTTTACTACACGAGACATTTAGGATCTGAAACTACCCTAACATGAGATACAAAGCAACTCCCCAAGGACAGACTGCCTCATATTCAATACTGCTTTGTCATCAAGAGGAAAAATGAGGAACTGAACAGAAAAATCTTTTCTCCCCTCAAAAAAAGTCCTCTCTTAACCCTCCCTAACCCCTGAATGTTACAGTATTATACATCAGCACAATAGAAATACAGAAATGATCAACGTTGTGACGGCTTTACTTACAGGACAGAAAGATAGAGAGAAGTTCGACTGCATTTTATACAACAGTATTTCAAAGTACAGGGGAGGAAACGCCTGTTCCCGCTCTCTCTCTACCTCTTTTTAGCAATAAGAACAAATCTGTCCGTTATTTTTTTCCCCTCTTTCCCAAAACGTTTCTCCTGCCCCCGTTTTAAATAGATAAAAAAAAATCCTTCATAGTAAAGTCTGTACTCTGGTCCCTGGTGTGTTGGATTGAGAGACAGTGTCCTGTGTGCCCTGCTTTCGGTTGGAGTTGTGTCAAGAGGGTAGAAGCTGAAATGCAGTGTGTTGGAGGCAGACGTTTTATTATGAAAAGCTGGCCTCTTTCACTCTTGTTCTCGCAAATTCCTTGTCAAAAACTATGAAAAATATGCCTTTTTTGCCACCTCACCCAAAATTTTTCCAAGAACAGAGGCAGAGGAGGGAGGCTTCTGGACAAGAATCATGTTTAATTTTAAAGATTATTTTTTTCCCCCAAGGAAATGTGTGACAGTGAGTTAGCTAAAAGGCGTCCCTCATCCTCTCTGACGCTCTTGACGCTACAGCTCTGATGCACAGTAAAGTTTGTCTGTGATGAGAAGAAATAGCATAAGTCTATAGCAGCTCCAGTTTCTGTTTCTCATCATTCGTATCATTTCTGAGTAAAAGACACACCGTCTCTGAACAAATGCACACAGTTGCCCCGAATCAGCACGTTTCTGATCAACTGTTGTTGTGATTTGAAAATATCAAAACATGTCAATGATATCAAAATGCATTTTACAGTATTTACAAAAAAGTTAAACTCAAAAGATGGAGAGTTGTACAAAAGAAATCAGAGAGGGATGGTGTGTGACTGTGTGTCGATGCTGGCCCGTTGGAAAGGTGGGAAACGGGGGGTGGGGGGGGCGCGGAGGTCTTTATCTTCAAGATGAGTAAAAGGGAGGGAGGCCACCCGTCACAGTCAACAGAGCAACACCGTGCCGCTTCCTGACCTGCTTTGCTCCGACGTAAAAACGATCAGCAGAGAGCCAGAAGTCCTTTCACCAGGAGGGAGTGCTGCATGCGTCACAGCAAAATGTCTGCGAGCTAAAACAGACTGGTGTGTAAAAGCAAATTTCCATTAAGCACAGACATACATCACAGTGTGTTGAGGACATCTCTCAGCAAACAAACAAACAAAAAAAAAAACAATCCAAGTGTTCACTACAGGTCAGCAGAGACGATAACGCAGCTTACGTACACGTTGGAGTGAACAGTAACCAAAGTGGGCAGCATTAGTGGAAGCAGCATGAGTGGGGTCAAAATGGTCGACACTTTTTGAAAACTTCAGCACCTTTAGGGGCTCGGATAGAGGGGTCTAATGACGTCAGATGGAGAGGAGGAGACGCTGCTGATCTGCATATTTACACAGTTGCTACTAGTTCTGCAGTTAACAAAAAAAACAAACAAACAGGGATAACAGTTAAAAAAAAAAAAAAAAGTAACAATGATTCATAAAACAAATTTAAAGTACATAAATAAATAGAGCTGTGCATTTCACTGCATGGAAGCTACTAAAACAGGAGCCGCTGCTTCTTCTGGTTTTGGATTATTGAAGAAGGTAAGAATTGAGATGGTTGCTAAAACTCTGAGAAAGATTTAAAAACTATGAAAAAGGGGCCAATCAGTACCGCGATGGATAAAATCTTACCTGGGGGGGTTAAATGTTACACAGCAAATAAGTTCTGACGTGTGTGTGTGTGTGTGTGTTTGTGTGCACATATGCTGTCTTCATCATAATAATGTGCCCTTAGAAACAACAGAAATTAGAAACTAATCTTAAAATGATCATAACAATATCATTAATAACAATAATACAATAATAAAAATAGCAATGATACAATACATACACAAAAAAAAAAAAGGAGGGAGAAAAACAAAAGTTCACTGATCATCACAACACCTCTGTTAAAAATGTACACACAGAGAGAACAATGTGGGGGGCAAATCTGAGGGTTTCATCCGACCCTCAACTGAATCCGTCGGGAGGAACAGCAACAAAAAAAAAAAAAGACGATAAAAATGTTTTAAAAGTCCAAAGTTGTGGTTGAGAAGCTTCCAGGCAGCTGCTAAAAAACCCAACACTGCGTCCTCAGGGGAGGGCTGTGTTATCCAGTCTCCTCTCCCTCTTTCTCTCTGTTTGTCCTCCTTCCCTCGCTCATTGTCTAGAACCTGACAGGAAGCCAGGGAGGCCGGGGCCGGAGTCAGAGAGGAGGCTCTTCCTGTTGCTCTGTGACTGCTTCCTATTCAGACCGACGGCCATCTTGCATGCTCCAGGAGGGCCCGTCTTAATTAGAGTCCCAGCATGCTCAAGGGCTGTCCCAGAAGGCTGTGTGGCCGTAGAGTTCCCAAGTGAGAAGGGTAAAGGGGGGCGAGGGGGTGGCGGATCCCGTATGTGGGGTAAGGGGTGGGTGGAGGCAGAGGGGTGTGGGTGTGGGTGTGTGTGTGTGTGAGGAGGAGAGGTGGTCCAATCCGAAGTGAAATAAGGATTGAAGAAAAAAAAAAAATCAGGTGCAGGGGTACAAAAAGTAGGGGGGGGGGGGGGGGTAAACAAAAATAGAAAAAAAAGGAAAAAATAAAATCACACACTCATCGTCATGTTGGGTGAATACTGAAAAGAGAGAGAGGGAAGGGGGAGGAGGGCACAGATGAGTGGATATGTCACTGACAACATTGAAACACCAGAGGGCGCTCAGACCCAGCCCTGCAAAGCTAGAAGAAGCACAGACTTAGGATCCAGCCGGGCTCTAATACACCTGACTCAAGTAATCAACGCTGCAACTGTTCAGTCATATTTCTGATGATCAGGGCTACATATTGAACCTCAATACTTTGGCAGAATTAGAAAATAGCACAAAAACTATCAAACAAAGTAACAAAAGTTGGCATAAATAACCTCATTTACCTCTTTTTTTAACCAAATATTTACATTAAAATCCAGACTGCGTTTTAATCAGGCAAAGATCTTGTACAGCTGCTTGTATTTAGTTAGCATTTAAAAATTTAATAAAGACTTAATTCACAAACATACAGAAAGTTCCTAGTTCTATGTAAGACACTGAAAAAGTACCACTTGAGTGTTGGCATCAAAACTTTAAAAAGCAAAGCTGATATTGGCTCTAAACCTCTAACTTCTAGCAGCCCTACTGCTGATTGGTTGAATCAGGGTATTAGGGCTCGACTATAATTCCAGCCTGTGCACCCCGTGGCTCTCCAGGCCGAGGGTAAGAGACCGTCGCAATTTTACACAATGCAAGTAACAGTACCCACCTCCCCCTGTTGTGCACCTAACAGAAAACTAGACTGATGTTATCACTTTAGCAACTACTTTGTTCTTTGGCTGAAAAATCAAAATCCCTACATTTTGCTTGTTTTTGTCCTTAGATACAACAAATAAATGAAAACAGATAAGTGTCCATCAACCGATCACTGATAGAGAGGGTATACAATGAATCTCTAAGTGATTAGTAAGCGGCTACAATGCAAGCAGAACACCACATCTTCTTTACAGCCCTTATTATTATTATTATTATTATTATTATTTAGTGCAATGAAAAACGCTGTTGTGCGCTTCAGGAACAGCGTAGCACGTTTGGCCTTTCAAATTTACAGTGCTGTGTCCCAAGTAATAAAAAAAAAAAAAAAGAGTATTAAGACTTTGTGATCAGGCAAGAGTGCTGCAATTATAACTAGAGGTCTTCACAGGTCTGCTTGCTTTCTTGTAAACAAGATATGGCCCGGAAATCGAGTCAAAGTGATGATGAAATCATGTGGTGCATCATAATCTTAATAAGACGTGAGCTGTCAGCTTATTGCTCGTTATTTGTTGGTGCATCATGCTGCTCGAGTTAGTGGTCTCTCTCTGTTTGAACCGCACTCTGAAGTCTTATTCACGGGGGGATTTGGACGGGGTCTGATCGTCCCTTTTTTTTTAAATTTATTTAAAAGGTAATGAGTTAATGACGAATCAGGCACAACATTTTGGACCAGTGAAGACCTCTACCTCAAACTGCTTTTGAACTAAATCTCTTTAATTACTGAAAAACAAACTATTTTATTTGAGCAGAAAGATAGCAGTGTTTCTTTTCAACTAAGTGTCAGACGAACCAATACAGCTAAAGAAAAAATAATAAAAATAGGGACAAGACACAACCTTTAGCAGAACATTATCAATAGTCTGAGATCAATACTGAAAAATTGGGCGAACCCTCTGCTTGCATTCTTCCACTGGTTTATGTCAGGACGTCAAGGATAACTGTTAAGGGTCGTGAGATGTCATTCACTCGCTCTACTTACACTTTCGCTTTGGAATGGGTTCAAGAAGTTCCCGCCCATTTCGCCGTCATCTCTCGGCGTTCCAGGTGGGTTGTTCATGCCCCCCATGTTATTAGGGGAGCTCTGGAGGAAGAAAAAAAAAAAAAAAACACGATGAGACTACTTCTTATGAAAACACCATCATTAAAGTGTAGAAGGTAAGCAAAACAAGAGAAGAGAAGAAAATCGGATTTTTAATCACCTTTGGCAACCCATCCATATCCCCAGACCCTGAGGAAGCGAAAGGAGAGAAATAGTTCAATAATTTTGGATTAAGTACACACAAAGCATTGAACATGTATCAGCTAAAGTCCGTCAGTGATCTGAAAAGCTGCACAATGTTTAAACCCACCTAGTGATCCGTTCATGTGGTGTGGCTCCATGGCTCCCATTGCTCCCATTGGCCCGTCAGGCCCAGGTCCCATTGGGAACTGGCAAAAAAAAACGTAGAGATATAACATTATTTTATTACATTTGATCTCTTCGATACAGCTGTGGTCTGTTAAGCTCGGGGTGAAGTAGATTATCTAATTTATTCTTCCTGGTTCATTTCCAGTGGATTCTTATTGAGCTCAGTGTGTCAGCATCATGTTTCTCTAACTCCGTCTCTCTACTGGTGCCCAGTGATGTGGTTATAAACCCTGTTTGAGCTGGATTCATTTTTGTGGACAAGGTTGTGTAATTTTAAATCATTACAACAACATCCATATTTTAAAAATCCAGGATCAGTCAGCAGCGTCTGAAACTGTTACAAGCCTGGAACGTGAAACCTTTATCACAACAGAGCTTTTGGTTCAATCACTATGTGAACTTGAATCACGCGTGAGACTCACATTGGGTCTGTTGCCTCCCGGTCCGATAGGATTCATCATTGTATAGATGTTTTCACTGGAGTTAGTTGAATCTAAGGAGGGAAAAAACAAAACAAACACATGATGTTATAGATATAGATTATGTCAAACCTCTCTAATAACAAATATTTTAACAGTAACATACTGAAATAAATAGACATGACAAATGGGAACAGTCAGACTGATAGTGCTTGTTTGGCTAGAGGACACATTCATGCTTGTTTAGTGAGGGAAGATGGGAGAGACATCTATTTCTGTCACAAGTGTTAGTGCTGGGGACATAGTTAGGTGACGCACCACCTGGGCTGGGCATGATGGGAGTTCCAGGTGGACCTCCTCCGCCTGGAGGACCCTGGGGAACAATGGATGATAGAGGTTAAAATTACACTCGTCAGAACATGAAGACATCAGTACAATAAACACTGTATCCAGGAGCGCTGCTCTGGTTTTAGATTTTAACTCACCACGTAGTTTCCTGGAGATGAGGAGGAGTAGGCTATCTGCAGGGGGGAAGAGGAAACAGATAATCAGATCTCAGGGTCAGAGGATACTGAATGTGAATCTATATTAAAAAGGTGGACAAAATAAGAGGAACACTTTACAATCCAATAAAATCCATAAATAGCGTATAAATGAACAGACTGCAGCAAAGAGGTGTTGTTTAAACTCTATAGTAAGTTTTTCATACCATAGTTTGTACTGTTGTCAAGTGATTATCCCTTTAAATGTCCTTCAGGAAAACTGCCTCAGTGGTCACAAGTATCCGTCGACAACACTGATGGACATTTATCTTGATATTTGTGTAACAACAACACAAAACAGTTTCCAAAATGCCAAAAGAGCTAAATCAACTCTGAGCTGCTAAACCCAAGTTGAACATCACAAGAATAACGTTTGTATCTTTCTTGGCTATTGAACACTGCGTGGCACTGAAGGTTGTTTCCTCTTTCTTTGCCCACCACCTATGATGTGCAGTCATGTGTAAAGGTCAAGAGTTTCTGACTCACAGAGTTAGCATTAGGTCCTGGCCAAGGTCCTCTTCCTCCGGGACCCCTGAGGCAAAACAGAGAAAAGATGAAGGAAGAGAAGGAAGAAAATGACAAACAGGGACAGATGAAAATGATGCAAAGAGAAAGGAAACATAAATAACTCTTAGAAGATACAGCGAAAGCAGAGATGAACCTGCACTGATACACTGATAAAGAGTCATTTTATTTCACCAGATGTATGAGATGTTTTAACTTACATGTTCATTCCTGGCATGGGACCGCCCATGGAGTTGGGAGGAGGCCTCATACCTCCATAGTTCTGAAAGACAAAATGTTAAAAACAATGTAAGAACATTCAACAGGAAGTTATTACTGCTTCTCAACTTGTTTTTCTTGATTTTGGTGATTCTAATTCTTTGGCCTTTCGTGCTGCATTTCCTAGTGATAAATTCACAAATATCACACATCACTGGACTGAGAGCAGCTTCATCCTCAACATCCTCAAATCAAACAACAGATAAGCCTGGACTGTTCTAGTGAGGGTACTGAAGAAACTACAATTACAGAAAATAATTTCAATTTCAGCCTGTAAGAGCAACCACTTCTCTGTTACAGTCACCAAGTATATTAATATACTCATATGTTTAATTGTTGTATAGATAAAACACAAACAGTTAACAGTAACAGCAATACACCTGCTGATATCCGTAAAGCCACAAAGTGTTTAATCTTTACAAGCTTCTAATCGACAATCAATAATAAATGAGTGCGTGTGTCTTGGTGGTTTCAGGTTCGTCATACCTGTGGGCCCATGGCCATTCCTCGAGGAGGGTTCATTCTCATTGGTCCACCCATGTTAGGATGTCCTGCAAGAACAGAGCCACAGAGTCACACACTGACCGCAACGCACTACACACACACATATAACACACCAGAGCTCATGTAAATCCACATATGGCTCCTCTGTTAAAGTCCGGAATTAAGACATGCCACAGACAATGCTTCATCCTAATCTCATTAGTTGTAACCCTCTGGGCCCCCGAAGCTGTAATCTGCAGCTAAAATCACCACAGACCCCTCCATGAGCCACACACACACACACACACACACACACACACACACACACACACACACACACACACACACACACACACACACACACACACACACACACACACACACACACACACACACACACACACACAGAGTGAAGTATTCAATGAAGTATTCAATCCACACAGGAAAAACCCCACTGAAACTGAATTTGTACAAAAATCCAAATAGACAACAACCAAGTTTAATCCTGAGATGACTTGTCAATTAACCACTTCATCGACAGTGAGATAATGTATCAAAAATGTTAATAATGTAGTATTCTTTTTAAGTAATATGTCAAACAAAAATGCCAAATATTTGTAGGTTCTCCAATATGAGGGTTTGCAGGTTTTCTTCCATCTCTTATTCATTATGAACTTTTGTTCACACAAACACAAATACAAATTTGGAAAGTGACCTATTGGGCTCTGGGAACTTGCCTTAATCCCTATTCAGGGTTTCTGCAGGGTACACCAAGTTAAACTAAAGACTTTTTAATACGACGAATGAGAATTAAATTTAATACCGATTTCACAGTCAAACCAACCGAAGTACAAAAATATCACAAAACCCCAGTAGGAATGATAAGGCCCTGTGCATAAATCTATCGATATTTACATCACATTATAGTCAGTACTTCCCAGGTGTATACAACAATAATTCCTAATAATATAATTAATTCATCATTAAACACAACCACGACAAGCAGCAGAAAATGGATGGATGGATTAACCAATTAAAAAATAACTCATTAATTTGTCTGGAACAACAGCTCTGGAGATTTTCCAACTAGTTTTTGCTAAAATCTCATTTTATAATTAACATTACTACCAACAGCAAGCTAGAAAAAAAGAATGTAATTTAATACCTTATAAGGCCTTTTGAGGAAACTGTCAATGTATTGATACCTAGTTATTTTCTTATAGACTAAAAAAAGTAATTATTTAGTTGAAAAATTACTTGACAGATTAATAAATAATGAAGATAATTATTAGTTAAAGCCCTAGTAGGGTCATCATCTATCACAGACCCATCATCTATTACACAAAACCCCAGCTCAGAATTTCTACTACGAGAGCCGCCCCAGTCTTACCTTGCGGTCTTGTCGGGTCCAAACTGTTTGGCAGTAGAGGCTGAGATCCAGGGATTCCTCCCGGAGGCTGAGAAGAGGCCAGACATGGAGACCGATTCAAATATTGACTCACTCTTGGCAACACAGACACTCTGACGTATCAAAAATCAACAAAGAAAAGTGAGTAAGAAATGCCAAAAAAAACAAACAAAAAGAGCTCAAGTACCTGATTTGGCATTCGGAGTGCGGGGCGCGGTCCACCTGGATACCGTGGTGACATGAAAGGCTGTGGAGAGAAATGGAGGAAAGACAGGGGGGGGGCAAAAAAGTGGGGGTTGAGGGTGAGAAATGTGAGGAAAAGAGGGACACAGAGAAAACAACATTTTCATTATTGATAAATCCAAGAACACTCCAACAGGGGAAGCACTGAGGACACACAGATGGACACAGTTGGCTGGAGGATGGAGGATGACGCTGAAAGATCGCAAATTCATCAACACATCCGCCTGGAAAAAATACACTTAAGCAAGAGTCTCAAGAATTTTAACAATGCCTGTTTATATTCACACTCAAAGCATTTGTGTGCAAGATAATGTGTGTGTGTGTGTATGTGTGTAAAGCCAGCGCTCACACAGCTCCCTGCCTGCTCTCACTGTGGTGTAAGCTGATTCGGCCTGTGGTCTGCCTGGCGTAGTTAGAGACACCTCAGGCCAACAACACCGTCCAAAACCGTAGAGGAAGCATGTCCACACTCTCCAGCACACAAGACAGAAACCAGAAACCACAAGAATGAAGAGCCGGGCTGCCGCAGTTAATGGGCAAAGGCTAGCTTTACCTCCACAGTGTCATCTGTAGCTACTGTTCTGGATAAGTGTTGAAACACACGCTGACTGAGAAGGAAAGTTTTTTGTTTTTTGAATATGCTCTTATCTAGTTTGTAGCTTGAGTCACTCAAAACTCTAAAATGACATGTGTGTTAAGATGGCTTACATATGTGTACCCATGTGTTTTGTGCGTATATTTGACGTGTCCATAGTGCCTGTCCCCTGTTTTATTTATGAGGTGCAAGAACAAGTAAGCAGAACGGAGGGGAGTGTGTGCTGTGTGTGTGCGTTAAGAATGGAGGAGCAGATAAGTGTGCAACCCCCCACAAGCTGCTCCGGGGGTGGGGCAAGGAGTGAATTATTCATCCCACACGGGGACAGACGATTCTGGGCCTTGGTGAGGAGCGGGCCCTGCTGCCTCTGGATGCTCGGCTTTCATAAAAGAGGAGCTGGCAACTGGAGGGGCTGACATGTATGAGGAGTTAGCCAGAACTAGAGCTAACGGGGCTCGAGGGTGGGAGGAGGAGAAGAAGAAAGTGTGCGAGTAGTGAATGGAAAGAAAAAGCTTGTGTGTGTGGGCAAGGGGGGAGGGGGGGTTTAGAGGGAATGAAAGAGAGAGGGGTGTTTGAGAGAAAGTGTTTGCCTCTTACCTGGCCGTGGGGTCCCATCATGGGGTTGCTGGGGTTGTGTGGGGGGGGCTGTGCGTGGGGGGACTGCTGAGAGCCGGGTGGTCCCTTTAAGAAAGAAGAGCGATATCAGAGAGGGGAGGGGCCAAGGGGGGTTACACCTGGAGGAATTACCCGATCAAAATCATCAGAATGGGGAGGACGAGAGGGGGGAGGGGGGAGTCAGCCGGGAGTCTTTAGGTTGAAGAGGAAGAAGAAGATGGATAAAGCTGGACATTTTGGGCAAATTCTTTTAGATATTGTACTCCTTGACAAAAAAACCCCCACAGAGTTAGAAGCCAAAGCCCAACAGGAAAACTGATTTAATTTGCCTCAGAGTCCAAACAAGCGAGCAGAAATCAGCATTAAGCATAATTATTTTGCTGGATGGCCTTAACATGTGTCGCTGCACTGAAAGACATGATCCCTGGGACCCTCAGGTCAGAGGACCACATGTAGTTTTCCTTTCAAACACATGGGGGCAGTGTTGCCAAAGGCTCACTGCAACAGGACAGGCAGCAGCAGGACAGGCGCTAGTGGCAACTTCAAACCACCAAGATGATAAAGACAAAATACAAAGTTAAAGTTGGGAGTTCTTCCTGCTTATTGTAAACCAACTTCAGTATGACAATGTATCCCTGTCCACAAGGAAAGCAACTCCTCCAGCTTCTCCGACACACCGCTGTGTTATTGCTGACATTTCACCCCAAGACAAGAGGTTAACGACCCCTAATAAATAACTCATTATGCAACAGTCTCTTTCTCCATGTATCCCTCCTAGGCATCAGGACATGGATTGCATTGGGGGTGAGTTTGGGGGGTTTATATACCTACAGTTGACCAGAGCAAGCATGTATCTTGTTCTGAAGGTTTGTTTGAAAAGGCTTCAATAAAAAAACACAAGTGTTGTGCCATTACAGGTGAAGTACAGAGCAATCAAAGAATCAAAGTCCAACAATCCACAATGTTAACATTCAGAGGTCCAGTCACAAATGTATGGACACGACAATATGAGCAGGATGGATACTGAACGTCTGGTAATGACGTGTCTGTATCGAAAACTGTCAATTACCACAAACTGGCATTGAATATCTGGTCTACTGCTGCAACTAATGATTATTTTCATTATCGATTAATCAATTAATGGTTTGGTCTATAAAAGAGAAAAATAAATGTCCATCGCAACTTCCTAGAGAGGTGATGTCATCAGATGTTTGTTGTTTTGTCGGAGCAACAGTTCAAAATCCAAAGAAATTCAGATTATTATAACGTAGACAAGGAAAAGAAGCAAATACACTTATTTGAGAAGATGAAACTAACAAATATTTGACATTTTCTGTTGATCTACTTATCCGTTAATAAACTAATCGCTGCAATCTGGTCTGACTTCTAATAAAGATTAATCAATTACACCAATCTTTTTCTCTCTCGCTACCAATTCAGATACCTCAGCTCAGGGCTTCTGCTGCTACCGGTTACTGATCTGATATCAGTGCTCTTTCACACTGTGAGGAACTCATTCGGATATTTTTTATGTACGTTAACGTGACGCCAGGGATTGCTGTGGTTTAATTAATGTAATTGATAGCAGAAAAACTGAACTTTATGATGACAAAGAAACAGTTTTTAACATTGAGCTGAAACAATTGGTTGAATAATTGATTAGCTGATTTTAGCAAAAATGGCAAACATTTCCTTGTTCCAGCTCCTTAATAGTGAGGATTTCTTTTGGGGGGTTTATATGATAGTAAACTGAATACTTTTGGAGTTTGAACTGAATTGGACAAAACAAGACATGTTAAAGGCTCTATGAAACTGTCTTTATGGGGATTTATTATTTTCAGACATTTTATAGACAAAACTATTTATCAGTTAAACAAAAAATATAATTAGCAGAATAACTGATAACTTATAACTCATTCTCTGATCAGATAGTTCCATTTAAATGTTCACCATTTTATTTAGACAAAGTTCTTCTACAGCTGCTTGTGTTTCAACAACATTTGAGTTTTGCAAAACAACATGTTTATATTTCTCTAAGCAGAGAATCGGAAAAGGTATTGTTGAGGCATCCAGTCTGAAACTCATAACAGGACTAGTATTGACAAGATTTCAAATGATACCCGCCACTAACTATGAGCATGAACCATATTTGCAGCAAACAACCAAAAGCTTTCCGTTACAATGAAGGTCCCTTGAACACAACACACAAAAACACAAGCACACACACAAACCCTAGCCCAATCTCACTCCCCCACCAACGTTATAAATAGCACTTCCATGCGTCTCTCCTCACCCTCTCTCCCCCACCCTTCCCCTTGCTTATTCACAATCGTACTCTCACTAATCCCCCCCCCCCCCCACCACCACCACCACCACCACCATCCTCTCAGCACATCGCCTCGTTCTCAGCAAGCAAACAATGGAGTGGTAGGTAGCCACAGAAACAAACACTGGGCCACAATCCTGGTGGCACTGATCTTTCACATTTCCCTCTCTTCTTCCTCTCACCCCCCTCTTCATCTCTCTCCATCCTTCCACTCCCTTTTCCTCTCCTACTCTTCTCCACCACCTTATCGTGCCTCCTGCCAAATGCCAGTGCTGTCCATCACACCGCTGCCTCACGGAGGATGTGTGTGTGTTTGTTTGTGAATGTGTGCTTGTACAGCCTGCGTGCGTTTGTATATGTATCTGTGCGTCTCATTCTCCTCACTCTTCAGACAGCCATCTCCCACACTAAAACCTTTCCCTTCACAGAGCCGGGACAGGTCAGAGACGGAGATGGAGATGGAGGAGTGGAGAGAGGATGAATACGGGGTGGCTGAATCACCAATCGGTTCGAACGGCGGCCCGGCGAGAGCGAGCCGCAGATGAATGAACGGTGAGAACCTCAGAGGCTCTGGTGGGTGTAAATGTCAAGAGTGGAATAAATGACGTTTGGAAAAATGTGGGAAAAAAACAGGTGGGAGAGTTGGAATTGTGGTGTCGTCTGATCACACTCTGATTTTAGAATGAAGGACTTCATTACTAAACCTCGACTGATGCTGTATTTTTGAGGCCGATATGGATACTTGGGAATTATCATTATCTGATATCAGCTGACATTCTTTTTGTTTCACATAAATATGGAACAAACATCTTGTGATAGACATGTCTGACTAACCGTAAACAATAAAACTTTTTTATCAGTCATAACAATTATATAACTATATAAGTATGGAATTACGTAAGTGTCGCCATCCTGTGAAAACCATGCATCTCCAAATTTGGCGATTGTGACTATTTTTCAGATAAACCAATAAAAAAAACAACCTTGGATTAGCTGAAGAATGCATCGCCACAAAGCAGTTTTTCCATAAAAGTTGACGTTTTGGAAATGCATGGTTTTCACAGGAAAATATAAGATGACAGTACATCTGCTGTATCAAAATTTACTAACTGCAATAACAATAAATGTGAATGAAAACGCAAACAAAACTCTTATAAACTTGAATTTCATATGCTGCAAATAAAACATTTACTGCTGCAGTTTCTGGCCAGCGTGCCAACATAAACCAATACTGGTATATCTCTAATAAACTCATATCGATCAATAATATTGGCCTGCTGATATCAGCCCAGCTCTATTAATTACTTTGAAATGCTTTGCCTCAGCTTTCTCAATGAAAAGATGACTCTAATTGGGTGATAATTGTGTTTTAATTGAAGAGTTAAATGGGCAAATTCTAAATGGCGTGGCCTTCTTCAAAACTCCATACAAAACCATGACTGAATTTAAGAAATATACAATATTTTGAGATTTGGAGATGGATGATTGGTAGAGAGCCAGAGATAAGAGGTGGTGAGGAGGTGATGGAGGGGTGGAGGAGTGAACAGGACAGTGACAGAGGGGGTAAGACTTACCTGGAAGAAGCCTGGGGGCATGGGACCACCTGGCATGGCGTCATTTGGGGGCATGTTGCCCATCACTGGGCTGGGCGCTGCCGCTGCGCTCTGAAACAGACAAATTTGGTTATTAAAGTTGTTGTATGTATGTATGTATGTGTGTATGTGTGTGTGTGTGTGTGTGTGTGTGTGTGTGTGTGTGTGTGTGTGTGTGTGTGTGTGTGTGTGTGTGTGTGTGTGTGTGTGTGCGTGCGCGTGCGTCTCCAACTGCTCTACTGTAATATTTATGTACATGATGCACTGGCCACCAAATTACTAAAGGGGGCAGTGTCTACACCTGCAATCACAGTAAACTCCTGCACCCCCCCCCCACCCACCCCCTTCATCTAAAGTTTAATGGTTAATTCAGAAAAGTGTCTTCTATTACAACCTTTTAACTGTTCCCTCATCTCTGTGGTAGAGAGAGAGGAGAAGCACAGAAGGCACCTCATCTCTTTTTGTGAACTTGGATAGAAGCGGAAAGTTTCAAGGAGAAATCCCACCAAAATGTTATTCCTCTGCTCTAGAAGAGTCAGGACTTTGTTTCAGAGACACAAACCTGTAAAGAGAGCAGACTGCAGCAGTCCTGTGATCTGTGCCATCACACACACTGCTGTGTATTGACAAGGAATGCTTTGCTGACCAAAATGAGCTGCTGCTGCTTTACAGTCTAAACTTTACGATTTATAAGTTTGTATTTTGTATTTATTATGTTTCAACTCATAAAAAAAACAGTTCTGTTTGCTTATTTGTTTATCTAACAAACGGCAGAAATCGAACCTCTCAGGTGTCATGTTTCCACAGAACTCCCATATCGTTTTCTTGTATGCAAATCAACACCTTGTGTGGACTGTGGCAATATGATCATGTATAACAATCTTTGGATGTTCCTGAAAAACCATGGACACTGCAGTTGCCAGTTTATTATTAGGTACAGCTAATGGGATGCAATGGAATCCAAACAACAGACATGCAAAGATCAGACTTGATGAAGGTGTACATTCAACTCTACGGCCATTTTGGAGGTTGTAGGAGGTGTTTCAAAGAAACTGACTAACCGTGCTTTATGAAAAAAAAACACCACCACCACACTATTGAGTTATCTTTGTTTTTACACAGATACAACTTTCACACTATACACAAGTATATTCACTATTCGTCCATTTATTTCCATTATTCCATGTTATAAAGTTACATTTTATTTAGGCAAATTTCGCTTTGGATTATTTATGTATTTACAAATGCTGAGCTTTGCTTTAACACACTTTTTTCACTGTTTTTGTTAGTTTATAAAAAGGTATATATTTTTAGGGTATGTTGTCATGGTATTTGGTCATCAAAATATTAACAATAAATACAGAACAATGTAATTCTCTCCATAAAATATATTTATCTATTTACTGGCATGGCTACAGTTTCTGCAAAGTAATTTTATATCCTGGTATGTAAAATTCTCATAATTTCAATTCTAAATTTAATAGTATTTACACTACTAGGTGCTGTTTTAAGAAGACTGGAATGCAAAAGATAATTGAAAGCAAGAAACAACTAACTCTTAAACCTTCTGTCTGTTTGGAGCTGATGCTTCCTTTCTTCATTTCTGCTCAGCTATAACTAAACAATTGCTACTAACATTGTCTAAGTAAATAAATCAAAATGTTTTATAATATGAGTTAAAGACAACACATCTGTCAGGTTTTCTAGTACTTTTTCACATCCTATGAGAAAATATATTTTAGTTTGAATTCATAATACACAACAGTACCGTTATTAGGTCATACAACATTACAATGTACTCAAAGTATATGCGAATTATAGTTGTACTATTCAATACTAGATGCTGTTTGAAGTAGGGATGTCCCGAGTCGATCCTAAGGATCAGTATCGGGCAGATTGTTAGCTGGCGCAGATCGACGCTTTTAGACATTAAAAAGACAAATGTTGCTAATTAACGTTAATTCCGTGAGTAACTTGATAAGAGGCCAAAATAAAACATGGCTGTTGGCGGGTTAAAGCGCTCTCTGCAGGCGGAGTCTGTACTCTGCCAAAGATTGTTTATGAAGTAAGAGAAGCATCACTCTGTAACAGCACAGCGAGTGGACTGAATGTAGTTCTGTAGTTTACACAAATCCAACAGAGTGATTTGTCTTCTCTTGAGAAGCTGAAGCTGAATTTAAGTTTATCCACTTCATAGCTTTGAATCAGGACCTTCAGTATTTGGATCAAGTAGCGCAGATACACATTTAGGTAAATATAAGAAGCGGATTGGACTCGGTATTCAGGACTCGGATTGGGCCAAAAAAACAAAAACATAAAATTGGGACATCCGTAGTTTGAAGTCTGGAAACCAAAAAGACAAAAACAACTATAACACTTGAACCTGATGAGGACAACAACTTAACTATTACTCATCTTATTACCAAAGCTAACAACAATACCACTTTTTCCAGTCTCCTTTTACGTCAGTCAAACAATATGTTAAAATAAAACTAGAATCTAGGATGGAGGAGAGGGGGTGAATGATTCAGCCCGGGAGTTAAATATGATATAACTGTATTCTTGTCAACACACATAGATGGAGACGTGTGTTCAGAGTGCTTACATAAGCAGGCCGGAACAAACACACGCAAGCACATGAACGCGCAAACACACACACACAGAGACACACAAAGAGTTGCATCACAGGCTCATAAAGTGCAGCCCTTCAGTAGGGAGAGGCAGACAGGAGGGAACCGCAGGCTACAGGACCAGAACAGGGAGGGGGTTTAAGACCCAGGGGAGGGAGTCACTCTCACAAAACACACACACACACACATATCTACCGTTCCACCAGCACACACACACCTAACACTACATGCATGTGACACATACTGTATGCTTGGACAACAACGCACACTACCAATTACACACATGTACACAAATACACTCACTGCCCTTCTTCTCCCGACTATCTGACACCAACACACATATTAACTGAAAAATCACACACACTCACACACCTCCCCCCATCTTTATGCTAATTTTGCTAGTGAACATGAGCAGGCCACTGAGTCCCTGGGGAAGAAGCAGGGTCGGCTGCCTCTTTCTCTCCTCCTCCACCCTCCCTCCCTCCCTCCCATCCATCTCTCCCTCACTTTTCTTCTTCTGCACACTTTTCTCTCCATCTTTTCTCCTCTCTGTGACCCCCCTCACTTATTTCACACGCACACACACACACACACACACACCTTCCCTGTGCCCCAGCCCCTGTACTATTCCTCCCCATCACAACCTCTCCTCCCCTCAGCGCCCCCCCCCCCGCCCCCCCCCCCCCCCAGTAGGGTGTCAGCAGCTTGCAGAAGCTGTTGCTATGGAGACAGGTCCTATCTGCACTCTGTCCCCCTGGCATCCCCCGCTCCAGGAGCGCAGAGAGAGAGAATAAGAAGATGCAGGAGAGAGAGAGAAGCCACAAGAGCGAGATAGAGGAGAGAGTGAGTTAAAAGATACAAGACTGAGGCAGAAGAGGAAAAAAAGATGATGGGGAGAAAAAAAAACTAAGACGAAAATGTTACAAGGAGAGATTTTTGTTCACAATCAATCACATTATTCTTATAGACTATTAATGATCTACTATCTTCTTGTGCACTCCACAATTTGCCGATTGAAATTGAATGCAAACTGAAAGCACACAGAGCGCATTAGCCACCAGCAAAAGGTAGATTTAGTATGCAGTCGGTCTTTATTAAAACCAACCGGCCTGGGGAAATACAAAAAGGATCCAACAGTGCTTTTTTAGCTTTTGTAGTGGCGCCCACAGTACCGCCTATATATCTACCTTTCCATTTCAACTCGACGCTCAGAAGTGGCAGACTGTCAGGAAACCTTGCAACAAGACTGCCTCCTTGAATCAGAATAACTCTATTCACCGAGACGGTAAATCTACAGGAATTTGTCTTGTTGACATTGGTGCAGGTAAACAATGACTGTTAATGCAGACAGAACATGCAGGTATGTGGACGACGAGAGCGTACCTACCTATGCAAAGAAACAAGTTCAAGAAGACGGTACAATCCACAGCAGACATTAGCACTGCACTAATTAGTTGATATAATGAACATGGATTCTTGTAGTTGAGCTGAATTATTCATTTCCAGGCTGGATGTATAGAAAAGAAAGTCTGTAAATGAACAAGTGTGCAAAGGAAGCGCCGGGTGGCAGCACAACTTGAAAGGGCTTTAATGCCTGACATGCAGCAGGAACGAGAAGAATACGTTTCTTTCATTGAAGCTGGCTGAAAAGTTCAACAAAACCCACGGGACACATTTTCAAATGTCTGGGAATATTTACACTGTTTAAACTGAACTATATTTTAATGGCCTTCCTCAGCAGCGCTACACAAACACGGTGTCAAAGCATCCCGGAGCCACGTCTGCACAAAAATAACATTAGGTACGTTTTCAATGTTACCTGGCTATCAATAATACGTATCTGGGCTACAGACCTGAACTGTAGCTCATCGTTGTGGCTTCAATAGTTTTGGAGGGAGAACTGCTAACTTTTTTTAAACCGTGTAATATAACCTCGTCAGTCTCTTTAAAATTATATTTAAAGGATCTACAGACTGGCTCACTGTATTAAGAAAAACTACACCAACTATGTGCTGTTTTAAAAACTCAAGACAGTTCAAATTTAATTTGACTATACATCCATGAATTATGATTTTCTTTTTCCATAACGTAAGAGTTCAACTACTTAATCACTCCAACCTTTACAGACTGAGCTAATGGCACTGGTAGTCCTAAAAAATATTCAATACAAATCCACCTATTTTTCTTTTTTTTTTAATGACAGGCCAGACCTAAAGCATTCATGCAACCACAATGTCCGAATCAATGACCTTTGCCGCATTTCATCCCTCGTCTCTCTCCCCTGGTTTTCTGTCACCTCTCACCTATCTACTCTCCAAAAATACCTTGGGAAAAAAAATAAAACCCAAAACAAAATAATGTACATAAATGCCAACACTATTGTTTAGTACTAAAAAGCACTAAAGCATTAATCATTACATTATTCGACAGACATTTCTTTTCTTTTACTTTTCTAAATCATCTAGAACTAAAATGATTATCAAAATTGATGCCAATTAATTTCCTCATTGTTTTTTTTTTTTTTTTTTTTTTTTTTAAGAAACTTAACTGGTTGCAGCTTTCCAAAATAAAAAATGTGAATATCTAATATCTTGACTGTTGGTCACTGGACGTCACCTTGGGCTGGGAACTTGTGTAGGGCATTTTTCTCTGTTCTCTGACATGTTATTGACCGAGCAATTAATCAAGGAAGAAATTAGGCAGATTAATCAATGAAAATAATTGATTAGTTGCAGCCCTTAGAAATTACGTAGTTGAATATGTTAGATACATTTTCCACACGCAGGCAAGCATCAGTGAGCTGTTCCAATCAGGTCATTTTACTGAAGCTACTTCCTCGGAGCCCGCAGGGGGTTATCTGGTTTGGTCTGTGGGAAGCAGGTTTAGATCTCGCTTCAGGCAGAAAAGCTGCAGACATGCAACATAAAGCAACAACCTTTGATACCTGTTGTAAACATTCACTCAGCTTCCAAAATCGGGACAACCCAAAATACCGTGTAACAAAGTTTATCCGCCTCCCCGTGGCACCACCGTGGGGTCTTTGTGGCAAAATATTTCAAACTCTGACGTCTTAATCCACGGTGGTGGCTCCCTGGGAGGACACCATGTTGTTCCTGCTTAGCACAAAACCACAATGTTGATGAATAATCCATCAGAGAACAAAAGACTAATGATCTGATTGGCTGCTACAGTGCAGTATGTAGATGGGCTATACAGAATAGCATTGATCCCTCCCTCTCCATTTCCCTCCCCCTCTCTCTCACCCATAGGACCTACCGGACAGATCAATAGTGCTCAACACATTATTGACCTCCGCCTGATACCTTTCACAGGGATAAAGACAGAGACATAAACACTGGATGGAGAGAGGGGAGAGGTACGAAGAGACAGCGAATGTATCTGTGACTGTGTCTGTATTTATGTGTGTCCCTGCCTGGAGAGGGTACTAATCTACATTCTGGTTCACACTGATATGTACCTCATCACTGTCTCCTTGACCTGCTGTCCTTAGCGCACAGAGAGAGGGGGAGAAAGAGGGAGGAGGAGGGGCAGGTGAAGGAGTGAGGATGGAAGAGAGTGAGAGTGTGGAGACGGGAGGAAAAATAGCTGACTGTGGTGATCTAGCTTATTTATCAGCCCAGTCAAAACAGTGAGTTTCGCTCTGGAGCAACAGGATACGGCTGCTACTCTCACCGTCACACACACACACACACACACACACACACACACACACACACACACACACACACACTCTGAAAGCCCAGCTGGTCCTCAAAACTGGCACACCAAACACACACACACACACACACACGCTTCCCCAAAAAGCTGCTGCCAAGGTAGCAGTACTGAACCAGACAGGCGGACTTGTGCACACACAAACACACCAGATGACAGCACTAATACATGCTGCAGACACAACATCCACTTAGCCAACACTCCAGAGAGAAACACAAGACTATGGAGGAGAATGAGAACAACTGTGAACCGGAATGAAGCTTCAACTAAACTTACAATGAGAGCGTCTCTCTCTCTACACTTGGGCATCGATGCTGATGTTACATTTCGTCTCCCTCCTTCACCTCAGGGTCGGCTGCCTGGAGAGCTTTCAGGTGATGTGGAGTCAATCGGTCAATACCAATCAGGACCCTAAACCCTCGCCCTGTCCACTCCACCTCAGTCTCCGTGCTCATATTGAGAGTTAGTCATATTAAAAGCTGTGTGGAGTGGAAGTGGCCAAAAAGTGGCCCCTCAGACAGCACCATCGTTTTGTCCCTACCTTAATGTATCTGATGTGTTTTTGACCCAAATAAGTAAGAATATATTTTTAAAAAAGAACCACATGAACATGATACTGTATTTACTGGGTGAACGAGCAAGGTGTCTATCACATTAAGCTTTAAAACACACAAGCTTTTATCTTCTTAACTACACAACATGTAACTTTATACTGCTGCAGGTTTTGCCTGTCAGGTCTGTGAAAGCATGAAACCATGTACAAAACAATTTCCACTGTTAGTTGGTTTTAGAGTACAAGACAACGTTAGCCCTGATGGTCGCACATTGAGTCTAATGTATTGATTGACTAATTACTTCTCAGCCAACATTCAAGTGTTTTTAGGTCACTTTGTTTATGTCAAGTAACAAAATCATAATTTACAAAGCGAGACTAACATCTGTCAGTATCATCCAATGTTTTGTATCTTATTTTATTTTACATCCGTCAAGGATTTCTTCCCGTCAGAAGCTACTGTCGTCCGTTCTACTGCAGTTTCACGTTATCTCCCAGGCTGCCATTGTTTCCCCAAAAAATATTAAAACCAACAGGGACAAAGTGCTCCCTTCACTTGTGTAACACATCGGGCTGTGCAACATGTGTATTGCAGTTTCTCCTAACTTTATCACCCAGCTAATTATCATGTTAAATGGAGCTCTTTTCACTTTTTTCCATTACGGCGCACTGATACTGCTCGTGGCAGAGAAAAGAAAGAATGAATGCAACTATCTTTTGGGAAAATGGAGCTTCTTTTGATTCAACTGCAAAGACGAATATTTTGGCCTTAAAGTAATGTTTGGGGAAAAAACATTGCAGGTTGTTTAAAATGCTGGATACTGACGGCAGCAATATACATTTGTGAGCTGGTTTTAATGGATTTTTGAAGATAAGTCTAAAAAAACTGACTTCTGGTGGGTAAACCAACAGACAGCCGTTAACTGTAACTAATACAGCTGGGTTTAAATATTTCATGAACATTTCAGGCAATAGGAAAAACTAAAATTACACCAGTGCCATCCTGCAAGGAATCAGAAGGTACCAAAAAGCTCCAAAATGTACACTTAAAATAATTGTTTGTACTTGAAAAGAGGTGGACTTAGAAAAGCAGATTATGTCTTTAAATACTCAAAAATACTCAATTCATATATTGCCTTATCATATTTGCTGAATCTACTAAAAGTAAATGCTAAACTAAGTATAATTTTATAAGAAAGGGGAAGTTAGCCCATACCCCAATACCCCATTTAATTTCACATAAAGCTGTCTTTAGTGTTATGGGTTTATACACGCATAGATCTCCTGCAGTTATTCGATTTAAAATAAAAATATAACTAGGCCTTTCTTCTATTCCCCCTCCTCTCTCCCTGTTTTGACATTTGCCCACTCAGCTCCAGTTTCAAATACCTCAACTGTCTCTCGGTTGTGTCTTCATGTTGTCTACACTGCCCTCTCCTCCTCGGTACTACTAGGCATTGTGGGTAAACAGCTAGATTAGCCAATCAATCTTCTCTCGGGAGGGAGGGAGGAGGGGGTCGGGTAGAGATAGGGAAGGAGAGAGAGAGAGAGGAAAAGAGCAGAGTTGGAGAGAGGGAGTGAGCGATAAGGCGAGTGAGATGAGAGGGGGCGGACTGGTGTGTTGGGTGAAGGAGAGTAAAAGATATAGTAAAGAGGGTGGGAGGAAAGAGGGGGGGCAGATTCAGATGTAGGGGTGTCGCAGAGAAAATATGATGTGAACAGGCTGGAGTTACACAAATACATGAGAGAAGTAAGAGTGGGGAAGGTTAAGAAAAAGTGAAGAGCAACAGTGCAGGTAAAAAGTAAAGAAGACTGATGAAGGAATCAAGAAGTAACAGCAGCAACAACAGAACTGCAGGTTGACACAATGCTGCAGATTTCATGCTGTACATGCATACACACCGGTTTATATACTGTATCTTTAGAGTTGTTGTCTCGTTTATAGCCAAGCAATGCATATTCGTGCCCCCCCCCCCCCCCCATCACAGGTTGCATTTATCTATAAATGTGTTTCCTCATTTTTTTCCTCCAACTCCTAAACAGCAGAGGATGGAAACGTGCATTTATTTGCTTTTTCTTTTGCCGATTTTCTGGACGTTTGCGCTAAATTTATGAGCTGTGAGCAGCTCCATCAGTGATGTTCCCCTCCTCAGAATAAGTTTAATAATTTTTAGGCTTTAAGGAGGCAACGCTCAGTTTTCCTACAGCATATTGCGGAGGCGCCCCACCTCAACTGACAATAAAAGCGCCTAAACCAATGTCAGAAGAAATTATTACACTTTTATGAAATATATTAGCTTCACAGGAAAAAAAAAAAAAAGCAGAGACGCCAATTCCCACAGCAAAGCCCACGTATTTAAGGGGTGAGTTGACAGTTTAGACCATCACCTAGCACTTAAATTGATCCAAGATCTGGTTGGCAGCACTGACCACCTCCTCGAACCAATTTGCAGGGAGAAAACTCCCAATGTCCAGGTTGGGAACCACTGTATTTAATGTCAATCAGAAATCCAAATTTCAGTTTAAAAACCTTTCAGATGTGACCTCGATTTAAGACTGATCCAACAATTAACACTGCTAATCAAACCAGCATATTAATTGATGTACAAAATGTCGTCTATTAATGCAGCAGACAACATGCATGGCAGTAAAAATGAATGGTGCTAACAAGAAAACATTAACCAACTCATCTGATTACATCTGTTGGTGGAATTATAGAATTTATAAAGCATGCCGTATCTTTTGTTTTCCTTACTTTCCAACTTCACTTCAACTAAACATCAAATGAAATGGCAAAGAAGTCAAAAATAAGACCCGTAAATTCTGTATTTAAGATACTCAATCCAGTTAAGCTTCAACTTAAAGCCTGTATGAATAGCTCAATTAAAAACACATCAAAATATTGATATGAATCAGTATGGAGGGAAAAACTGCCTCTATCTGCTTTCCGAATGCTGAACCCTGTAAGCCTGCTGCTTTGGCGAATCAGATGCTTAAAGCGACTACTTAAGCATTGATAAACATAAACCACTACGAAGTCCCTCCAAGATAACAGTATAATAGCCGCTGCATTACTTTTATAACCTGTGTCAGGACTCGACTGTAACCATAAACCTCTGCTGCGTCTCTGCACCCAGCAGAGAGAACTGTGATAATGCCTCTTAAATGCTGGCTTGCAATCTAGCAATCCTCAAAACACTAAGAAACTCTTTTGATGTAAGGTGAAATATTGTTGTTTTTTTTCTTTTTTTTCTTCCGATGCCTCTACCCAGCTCATTCTTTTGAAACCAGTAGAAAGGACCTGTGCTCAGAGACTAGCCTCAGGGGGCTGGAGCCAAAATTAAACCGGTCCCGTCTCCTTCGCTTTATCACCGTTAGGAGCAGACAGCAAGCAACCATGTAGCACACCCATCTACATTTATATAGTCTCACACACACACACACAGGGTTAACTGGCACTCTGGCACTGAGGGTGTGAGCCCCTCCACCTTCCTATGGGCTGGTTGCCAAAGATGCCCCCTGTCCAAAAATACACACACACACAAACACAAGCGCATGCACACACACATAAATCCCTGGCTTAGCCTCGGCCCAGTGCTGGGATTACCGGATTAGAACTCTATTCCATTATCTCCCCACACTATACAACACAACACACTATACAACACACACACTATACAACACACACACTATACAACACACACACACACACACACACACACACACACACACACACACACACACACACACACACACACACACACACACACACACACACACACACACACACACACACACACACACACACACACACACACACACACAGTCTTGGCCAGAGAGGACAGGCTGAAGACAGATGCACAGTGTCAATCACAACACATGACATTTACACACAAGAGGATACAGTTACAGTTTCTTCTCTTAGTGAAGAAAAAACACACGTATTTACAATATTATTAGGCAGTATAGTGGAGCTGTTATTAGCAGGACCTGAACATCGGTGACAGCAAGCTGCCACCCAACTAAAGTGTCCTTGGTTCAAGACAATGAAAAACCTACAAACTCCTGAAAGGCTGTTTTATAGCTGACCCTGACCTCTGACCTCAGAGAGCAGCAATTTCTCCTTCAAGCGCTCAAAAGGCATCGAATATTTCCTCAAGGATGCACACCGAAAAGAACAAAAACACACAGACCTTTAAAGCTACACACGTCACGAAAATTATGATTTTCACTTAAGTCAAGTAAATGTTCTTTATATATCCAGATATCAAGTGGGGTTTCAAATCTGTACAGCATACAAAACCTTCAGTCCTTAGACGCTCTGTCTCAGGATTGCGATCATGATTTCTATTGAGTGTTTGACGCAACACATCTCCCTGCTATAGCTGAAACAATTAGGCAGTTAATCATTAAATCCTCAAGTACCAAATATTCTATAGTTCTAGTTTCTAGATGCTGCTTTCAACTGTTTACAGGTTTTGGAATGTGGATCAGAATTTGAGAACATCACCTTGAGCTTTGGATAACTGTGATGGCCATTTTTCACTATTTGCTTACAATTCATACACCAAACAATGAATCGAGAAAATAATCGATTGATCGACAAAGAAAATAATCTGAACCCTACTCCCTGCAAATAGAAATATGGCAGAATGGCACATGTGTGGTATGAATTGAAATTTAATGATAATACGAAGTCCGTAAATTAGTTTGTAGTCAGCTGGTATTTCTAGTTGTTGAGAAACGTGTCAAAGTTTGATTCCCAGTACAGCGAACCATTATATTCTCTGTTCAAATGTCCTTTGGATGCCACTTTAAGATTCTCCTCACACACTTGACCTCACTATTAACATATGTATAGCTTGAAATGTAATTGTAATGCCGTTTACATGCTGGTCTCAAGCAGATATGTAAAGAAACAAATTCCTGATTCCAAAGTGAGTAAAGTTTGTTTTTTTGTAAAAAAGAAGGGAAGTGGCTGCAGAGCTTGTCTGTCACTTACGTAGTCATGGAAGGCCTTCGCCTCACTGGAGTGCTCGCATGTCTCCCTTCGGTCTGGAGCCGCGCAATACAAATCCCAGAATACACTGAAATGGGGGGGGGGGGGTAGAGAGGTCAAAGGTTAGCAAACAGAGCAATACAAGCAAATGTATAACAGCTATTCATAACCCATTCACACACTCTCACTATCTCCCTAGTGCTCTTAAACGTCCTCTTATACACTTGAGCATCACTGTAAGAGGGACACAATGCCAGAGTCGCCCACCCTCAATCAACCTCTCACTCACTCAGAGTACACACACACTTGCATTACCATACTTTAATGGACCTTTCATTGACTGCATCTATTTCTAAACTTTAACTGTTAGTTAACTGACTTCATAAAGAATAAACAGAAAGCTAAACTCAAGTCCTAAAATAGTCTCTTGTGACGATAAATGGCGTCATCGTGAGAGTTTGTTCATCATCTGATCCTTAGAAAGAAAGCACATGTACAACTGCATCCATACAAGCTTCTGTTTCAGTCTGTTTGAACACCATAGGTGGAAACACATAACGACAATGCTAACTGCTAGTGTGCTACCTGTCTAAGAGGTCTTAATTGAATTTAGTGGAGGTGCTATAAACCCAGTGCAACAGCAACATGGCTAACAAGAGGACCAATCAGGCAGCCACTTCGCATGTCCTGGCAATCTGCGACACACGGATCAAGGTGTCTACATGTATCAGCAAGTTAAATGTAGGACTTTAAGACTTCTTGATGCCACCATTTAATCAAATTTAAGGTCAATTCTGCAATAATTATTAACATCAAATGTGGAAAATATAGGCATAATCTCCTGAGTAAATACATATATTGTCAGTTCAAAATGATAAGCAAGGCAAAATGACAACAACTGGTTGATTTGTCCAAATATTTTTATTCGTGTGAAAAAACAATATTTGTCCTTAATGATATTAGTAACAATTGTCTTACAGCCAGAGTCTGAATTGAGGCTACATCAATCTATGCTGAGAGTAATTTAGACCCTTGTATTATTGCATCGACATGAATGAAACTTGCTCTGAAATACTGGAGATTAACGGCTAAATAGAAGCACTGGAGAAAGGGTTAAAATCAGGTAGAAAGTAAAACCACAGAAACTGGAGTGTTAGCAGGCTAGCTAACTAGCTAGCTACCTCCTCCATGCCATCCAGACAGATGCTACGGTGGTCACCAGGGGACAAAGTTTTGGAGACTTTTTATACCATGTTTACAGCATTCAACAAATAAATATCTAAGACCTTCCCAAACTGAATCTATTTAATGCTTTTTCAAGGCATTTTATAGGTAAACGTGAATTTAAGACATTTTAAGACTTCATGAAAAAGGACCTGCCGACACCCTGACAGACATGTTGAATCCCAAACATCTGGAATTCTTCATATACCTCTGCAGTTCATAAGACACAGTCATAATGAAATCACATCACATTAGCTGCAGATTGAGTTGTTTGAGCACGTAAAGTGGAATTTATGGAATATATGGAATATTTTGATCTCAAAAGTTGACTCATTACTTCTACAAGAAGGACAGAGTGCAGGGTTGAGCTACAAAGGAAAAGGACGCCAGTGTGTTGCTCAAGGACACATCAACAGGGAGAAAATCCTTAGAGGCAACTGGACTTTGACTACCGTCAAAAATATAATCTCCTTTTTCTCTACAAGCCAAAACAAGGAGAGGAGAAGAAGAAAACCCATATTCTTCCTATAATCTTGACTGGTTTGCACACAGTTTAAGATGAAGTCTATCAATAAGAAGAAAATTTGTTTTGCTTTTAAGATGCTGCATTCAAGTGTGAGCCTTAATTTTAATATTATATTTCTTATATGCTAAGAAAGTTCTTAGTTGAACAAGAGATCAAACTTATTCTTTAGTTTTACCCAGGCCTGTACTGTATGCGTTCAAATTATTATTCTGTTCCTTCTTTTTCTTTTTATTAAAACATGCCCTCGGTCACATAATGCTGATGGTGCTTCACAGGCCTGACGTTCGTTCTCCTGACTCAGCAGAGACACC
Organism: Enoplosus armatus; assembly: GCF_043641665.1. Classification (NCBI taxonomy): domain Eukaryota; kingdom Metazoa; phylum Chordata; class Actinopteri; order Centrarchiformes; family Enoplosidae; genus Enoplosus; species Enoplosus armatus. The sequence goes on from NC_092194.1 coordinate 15,163,484, forward strand.
CCCTGAGGTGAAAAGTTACACTAGATATTGTACTTTTTAGGAGCATTTACGGGTATATTTACAAGTCTGTAATTTTACATCCACAGGTTTTTAAATATTTGTTCCTGTGCACTACAGTGTCCTTCAGCAACACAGTGAATCTATTCTGAATCCAGTGGCACAGTTTTTGTAGCTGTGCTCTAATCTTCCTGAGGAAGGAGCAAGTGAAAAGACCAATAAATAATCACATTATAAACAAACACCATTGGTAGTTTCCATGATAAAGCCTTAAAGAGTGGGGAGGACTATGCGATCCACACATGCAATACAACATAATTTATCTTAAACTTCTGTCAGATATTTTCGACTTTGGAGGCAAATGTAAGTTGGTTTAGCTCTCCATTCTTCTGTAGTGAGTTAATATTTTAATTTGATTTAAAGGCTGAAGATGAGGCTGGTGATATCCTATATCTTCTTATTGTCAACAAATCCCCTGAAAAGACCAAAACTAATCATGAATTGATCCTACTAACACATATTGTCTGTATAGCCAAACACTGATATACCTTATTCCTCTGAGCCACAGACCTTCATCAAAACACATCAATGAGCCACATCGTTTCACTGGGTGACATATTTTTGTCATAATGATGAACATGGGCACTGTAGTTTATTTTGATCCCATATACGACGTCCTGCTGCTGTAAATTCTCAGTACAAGAGCAAAGATGTATTAATCCGCCTCTGAAAATAGTCCCCAACAAAAACACCATTTACTCCTATTAACATAACATTTTTGGTGAAATACAGAGCCCAGCTGTTTTAGGAAATGATTTAACATTTTTTTTAAAAATAGAAGTATATATTCATGACGTGTTCTTTAAGATTTACATCTTCAGTAAGAATACAATGAACTTGGAGGGCCACAGTGTAGGGAAGCTAAAAGTATTGACAGGGGGGATAACGCATTGTTGGCTATGGTCTTTTCATTGTTGACAGTAAGAAAGATGTAGAATAACTCCAGCCTTATCCTGTAAATAAGATCAGATTATCGGCTGACTGGGCTCAAACTCTCATATCTAGGGAAAGTTTTCAGGTGAGTCAAGGAGACTTGAATCAAGTCAAGTGTCAACAGTCTTAACTACAGTCGGACTGGACCCTTCTCAGTTCAACCTCTATAACGATCTGCTAAACATAAAGGATTGAGTGTCATTGGAAAGATAAGATACCTCAGCGATGTTCATTCAGTGCATCATTTACCACTAATACACTTCAAATATGTGAGCCTGGGTTTAAAAAGGTTATAGTAGGTAGGTTAGAAATCTGATTACTGACCAGCTGCATGTTCAAGTGGGTTTTACAGTAAAACATATATTGTAGTTCCTGTTAACGTGTTGTGTGATATCCTGCCTCATCCTTATTTCTCCTAAAAAAATAAATTAAAAAAAACAAGCGAAACTGCTGATCAGTGCTTAAGGTGACGACCCTAAAGGTCAAATCTTAGCCAGGGGCAGAAATGACAGGAGGGGGAGGAGGAAGACAGCGGAAGGAGAGGTGGCACAAAGGAAGATGGAATGCAACGGGTTAATCTGCTAAGAATCCCTCTCCCACATGAACAAAGGAGAAAAGTGGGAGGTGGGGGGCACACAAAGGGTGACGAGAGGGAGGGGAGTACAGAGGGGGGAGTCCATTCCCTAACCATCTGGATCTATTGTTTCAGGAACGGGGGTGAAGGATGGAGAACTGGAGGAGGGGAGAGGGGAGGGAGGGGTCACGCCCTCAGTGAGTCTGGTCAACCCCAAGGCTGAGACTCTGCTACACCTCCCACCTATGGGAGTCATTTTTAATCATGAATGAGGACAAGCACCAACAATTAAATTTAAAAAATATTTTTTTCAAGCACATGAATATCTGCATAAAATGTGAATTTAATATATTCAAAACTGAATTGTGGCTCTATCGGGCCTTAAGACCATGGGAGCTCAAATGAAGCTACTGTTTGTGCATATGACAGTAATGAATTATGTAGGGTCAGGATGGACACTAGAGCCCTGTGAATGAGTGTGCATGTGTGGGGAGGGGGAGGAATACCAAACTTGAGACATGCACTGTAAAAACTGTTTACACACTCAAGCAAATAAAATGGATAGGCCTACTACATCAAAAACAATCAAGACAAAACTAGCTTTTTCATACTGGAGAAAAGTGAAAGTGACACTCACCACCACCATGAATGGAGGAATCCAGGGGGCTCCCCTAATGTAATATTCTTCTCCCATCGAATCTGGAGGAGAAGAGAGGAGTGGAGAGGAGAGAGAAAAGTCACTTGCAGCCACTAGAGAGAGGATTATGTCTGCAGGTCCAGGGGTTAAGAACATATAATCAGTCAGTCTCAAACTGTCAATGGCCTCGGACGTGAAGATAGGCATCTTTCTGGCTCTGTCGATCTCCATCTTCCTGGCTCTCTTCCTTCTGTTATGTCTCTATCCTGTTTTCCTTTTTTTACATGCGAATTGTGTTTTGGATCCAGGGAATTAGCGCAATCGCACACTCATTCTGTCTGTCTGCACCCACAATGGCTGTCAGGAGAAATGTAGCATATACATACAAACAACACAATGCCTACATATGCCTATAATGTCCACAGACAGCTGCATCAGTTGCTTTTACACTAAGATTCACCATGGCAGACATTGAGCATGATCTGGTGTAACTTTATAGGATTTCCTTTTTGAAAAATTGATGCAACACCTTACGCTCTGCAATCATGTTTAGCATGTTTGCGCTGACAATACAAGTTGCTTAAAACATCCACTATAGCTGGGTAACAGTTCGTACAGTTTTACTAATGAATAAAGCCGTTTTACATCAAGGCCCAAGTGACATGCGTTTGATATCCTTGCTGGAGACTTTCCATCAATTCTTTATCTATTCTCCTCGGCTCTAGATAAGCAATTTTTACAAAAAAAAGGCATAAAGAATGAATGGCTCAGTGCTTTATAAACTGGTTAGAGTCATGGATGTCGTCTTACCTCAGACAGGAAGGTCTGTGCGGACTTCTGTGCTCCCACATGTAGCAGGTACTCGTACACATATAATGCTAATCTGAAATGCAAAAGGACAAAAATATTAGTGACCAAATTCAGCTTGCCAATGTAATGTCAGACTCTTTCTTTGTGCAACTAAGATTAGATTTATTTGGGCATCCCACTTCATTTTCAAGCAACCAAAAGCAGACCAACAAGAGCAATATTCAGCCAAATAGTCAGAGAAACTGGAGGCCCCTTGAGCTATTAGTCAAGAACTATTTCAAGGTCTTGAAGTTCTTTTAGTGCATTTTTACCTCATCTGAAAAAACGTTAAGATTATGTATTAGCAGACCAGCAAGAATGGATAAAAGTAACTTCAAGATATTACAATTTACAACAAATTACAACACAGAGTCACGCTGTTCTTTCACATTTTAAATGGATGCTGGAGAGAGACATGCAGAGGTGGCAGGAGTGGCTGAAAACGACAGAAAACTCAACATACCCATCTCCAAAGAAGGGGGGATGGGTGAGTGTTTTTTTTTCTGGTTCTTCAGCATATAACCTCTTGTAGCCTTTCCTTCCATTTGCTAATTGTTTCATTTTGTTTTTCTTGCTTGTTGACTTTCTTTATCTCGTTTGTTTCATTTAAATCGTCACACATCATGAACAACATCAATGGTATTAAAGAACTTCCAAAGAATATTAATACTAGCAACAACCGGTGTTTGCTTGCAGTATGAGTGAACGCTGCACACAAGTCGTTGCAGTCTCAAGGATTGTGTTTGACCCATCAGCAATGTTCATAACTGTTGCCTTCACTTTGATACTTCCTGGTCAGCCATAAAGGAGCAGGGACTTTCTGGGGGGGTAGAAACCACGACCCAGGAACTAAAATTGGCTCTAGGTTCCTAAAGTTGAAATGCAGGTGAAGCTCCAGAGTACCTCTAAAAGGTTCCTGGAAAATGTCCTGTGTTTGAAAAGGGCCATATCATCTCAGCAGCATTTCTGTGGCCTGTACAGTTTTTCCACTCTTACCAAGCCTAAGCATCCAAAGTCTGAAATAAATACCTGCCGACCTGTATGAAAAATATTGTGTTCTGACTGTACACACCAGACACCAACAGAAATACCTGCATACGAAAGGCATTCCCCAATTCCAAAAATATTTTAAAAGCTTTTTTTTTTTTTTTTTAAATCACTGCTATTATAACAGGCCAGCCACACTTGATAACAGAAATCCACCAGGGTCTATTAACACATACAAGAACCATGCTGTGGAGTGGGAAACCCCCATTGGCCCAACATTGTACTCCTAACGCCTTCACTTAGTCGTGTTTAATAGGCCGTTAATGGACCATCAATCGACCAGCAGTGTGGATATGACAGTGCCCCGTGTGCCCAGAGCAGACAGTCCTCTGACAGGCCAATAAGGTCCTAATGAGAAGGACAGTAGCTCAGTGTCACAGCCCAATCATTAGTCAATGAACTGATCAATGAAACATTGTTTTGAGATAATAAGGCTGTTGTGCAGTTTGTTTTTAACCATCAACAGAACATTTGCTTTTCCGATGCTGACTTCCCTTGTACTGTTGCTGAATGGTGGGATGGAGGTGATGTCTATTTAAGCACAGTTAGTGCATTTAGGCCTCTTAGGAAGATATATAGTTGGACAATAAAACTTTGGATAGCAAGCTGATAAGGTCTCACTATCAGTGTTCTAAAGAAATGAAATAGGATAAGTTTTAAGAACTGCACTAAACTTGCCAATGCTGAATTTATCTATAAGTTTTTTTGCATCACCATGCTTGTAAGATGCTCAGCGACAAGATGAATTATACAACTCCCCTTTGGACAGACCGCTTGGGAGTGGATATGGGGAACTCTTGACAAGACAGAACTCAAAATGATTGAAACACGTTGTTTTTGGCATTCGATTAATCAACCAATTAATTTTTCAAGCAAATCTTGTATAAAAATGTATGATTCCAGGTTCACAAACGTGAGAATTTGCTGCTTTTCTTGGTCTTACAATATAGAATTGTTTAGAATTGGAGGTTTGGACTGTTTTCTCGGACAAAATGACATCACCTTGTGCTGTAGGATATTGCGTTTATACTGATATTGTGATATGTCGAGGAAACAATTGGTAGATTAATAGACAATGAAAATAATTGTTGGTTCAGCTAGACCGAACCCATTATCATTCTGGTATAGGAGAAAGACGCTCTGGCTTGTTTGTATTTCTTTAAACTAGGGATGTTAATAATTAACTGTTTAACCGTTAACCAATAATAAGAATTTTGACTGATAAATACTATCAGTTAAACAGTTTAAAAAACTATTATTAATAACCACAATATTGCTCCTGGGAGACGACTACAGCACCCCGTCATCAAGCTAACGACCCAGAGGCAGAGGTGGACATCTATATGAGAGACAATCCCCCCTCATTGGATCCTCTTGTGGAAAAGTATTCAGGCGTTCTTCCCGAGGCTGCAATGGGCTGTTATGCCTACTAAATGTTCTATACAGCGGTCCAAGCACTGGAGGATTCAATATGCATCAGTCTAGGATGTGTGAATCCTCATGTTCTGTTGTTGTTTGTGCTGCTGTTGCACATGTAAAAAAAAACCCTCTCTTATGAAAGAAAGCACTTGATTTTAATGGGTCACAGACATTCGTCCGTTCTAAATAGTACATTTCATTTTGGTTGGTTAACGATTAGTGATCAGTTAAGGAGGGTCGGCTATCAGTCAGAAAAAAAAAATCAAAATTAGCATCCCTACTTTAAAGCAATCACAATCATCTTGAGCGGCGCTAAGCCCAGGATGCTGCGATGATGGTGCCCTTGCAAAACGGTAACACGCAGATAGTGGAAGGGGAGGAGAAGGCCGAATGAAATAGTCGGCCAATGGCAGACTTATATCAACAGCCTACATCTGGTAAGCCAGACTGGTTACAGCACTAATCACAACTAAGATCATTTCAAATCCACATTTCTGAATAACAATTAGGCATGATCAGATGTCTTTTCTATGGAATTTCTCTACGTTTATGGTTCTTGTATTTTCTATTTATTGTTAGTCATTTTTATGATTGCATATGTACTTTTATTGCACTGTATATGTGTGTTTTTATGAATACCCATTTAGGACCAAGTGTTGCAAATTAGTTTAGGCTATAAATGCTATAATATATGGCATTAGTCTATTTAGTTAATGGTCTATACTTAAGTGTGTGTCCCTATGAAAACAACCATAAATAAATAAATGTGCACAAAGTAAATGTCCACATAGGGGATAGTAAAGGCTAAAGGGTCAAGGCTAGAATCAAATCGTTTAGTTACTATTTCTGTTTAATGCCTTGAATCAAACTACAGATGAGGTGAGCACGTGGGAGCAACAGAAATGGCAATAAATGAAGTAGTGTGTTATGATAGAGATCTGTACTAATGTTATGCAAATGTTTAAAACATGCATTGTTAGTATGCAAATGTAGTCTGTAAAAGATATGAATAGGCAAATAGACAATAACTGTAGTTTGGAGCTGATGGTCGCAACATGATCACACCTTGTCCTTCACATAGACACAACGCAGACAGGGACATCATCACAGCAGGAGGGGTGGCAGTTGGCAGATATATAAATGCATGCTCCTTAAGAATCTTATGATTCAATAGGTTTCTAACATAGCAAAAGATCCAAATCTGAAAGCAACAAAGTTCTTATTCAAGTGTGACATATGATCAGTTTTGCTTGGATACACTCCACATCACTACTGATCACACACTAATATTAAGTGGTATTTGGTACATATGATAACAAAGTAGGAGAATGCTAATAATTCAGACACAACTATAGATAAACTTTCAAGGCTCTTCACAACATCCCATACAACATGGGCACTGAAATAGCCATCTAGACTACACACTGCCGGTCAATACGAGAGCTCTTCAGCTGTCCATATCCAGTTTACCCCTTTTCAGACTGACACAGTGGTTTAATGGGTCATGCAAGAGAGACACAGAGCATCCAGAGAGAACAGAAACTGAAAGTTTAGTTTATAATGTAATTCTTTGTAATTCTATAGTTTATCTGCAACATGCATCAAAACACAGTTGCAGATGTGAGTCTTGCTGAATGATACTGACGGATTAAAGTGTGACAAGTCGTATACAAGGAATGGGTCAATCGCGGGTTGAACATGCATTTAGTAGACCTGTGCCTCCTCTAGAAAATTGATTATAGAATGTGCAGTGCAGTGCATGTGTCTCTGTCCATCCTGCTCGCAAAGTAATAAATAGCTATGGGTGTTCCCCTTGCAGATAGTCACCAAGATAAGAAAACATACATGGGCAGACATCCAGATGAACAAACAAACAAAGCAGAAGTGGCCCTGAATTCGAAACTTCCCGTAGTGATTTACACTGGTTAATGTTATTAAACTCTAAACACATGTATCATACTGCACAGCAGTAACATACCTAATGGCAAGAATAGATCCCTGGCTGCATCAACTTGCTTATTTCAACACACACAGTGGGGCAGATTGGTTGTTGTACAAATGACGATGCTCTTAAGAGGCTAAAAGACTGCAGTTCTGCTAACACACACACACACACACTTGACCACTTTGGCCAGGGGAATCTGACCACTTTCTGAGGCTCCTACCAATTTGTAGGTCACAAAGCTCTCTGTGACCGCTGGTGTAGAGTGTAAGTCACTGCCACTTTCAGGTCAGTCTAGTATTGGGCCACACACACCTGCACATCACACACACAGATCATTATGTTACCTCTGTACTTTGCTGTTTACTAATCACACTTAAACACATATAGATTTCCTACTCATTTTAACAGTTTTGAAATGCCTGGCAAAGGCTCACAGGAAGCTTTAGGTTACAGCAAGTGCCTCAAATATTGATAGTGTTAGCCATGTACATGACAGGTTTAGTGGCTTGCTTAAAACATGTGCAGCCTTCTATAGGAGTTTGACTAGAAAGGAATAGTTAAGGACTTGGTCTTATGTCTGGGGATAGGAGGATCACACTGCAGATCCCCCCCAAGAGGCCTTCAATTAAATTTTTATGTGTGGTGTGTGTTTTTGTGTGGGTTGCAAAGGGGCTGCGTGTGCATGCACCTGGCCTGCTGCATTATTAAAGCTCAGAAGCTAGCTCAAAGAAAAGGAAGAGAAGTTTGAGGAGGAGGAGAGGGAGCAGCTATAGGATAGTGGAGTAAAGGGAGAGGAGAAAAAAATGTTTTGACTGGAACATAAGAGGGGGCATGCCCCATTTTTATAGAGGAGAAAACAGTAGGTGGTACAGGGGATCAGAGAAGCAGTCATGTCATGATGGAGAGGAAAAGAGGACAGCCGTCATCGGTTTTGACAGCCAGAATGTGGAATTGTATTTATAAGGAACAAAAAAAAATCTCAGATAGCTCCAGGAACCCTTACTCCTTCGCTTTTAAGGTTATATGGCCTGGTGACACCAAAGTTTCACACCGTATGGCTGGAATCACACTCTATTTGCTTTTGATTTATGCACTTTCCCCATCCTCTCTCATAGTGAAACAAAATTTTCTTCCTCCATCACACCATGTGAGGTGACCTCCTGACCTCCCTCCCCGCCATTCCCTCTTACGCTCTGAGATGGGACATCAGTGCGTGCATACACTTACTCCCATGGAGTGAGAAATCTCCCTGATGTACACCACCGGCACACCTGACATCCTGCCTGAGGCTCCCGACAAAACCCCCTCTTTAAACATGGATGAGTCTGCCCACCATATCTCCCTCTTTTCTGTCTCTTTCCTTCTCTTCCGTCTCTCAACTCTGACGCAAAGCTGAGAGCAGCTGCCTCAGTCTGTCTCAATAATTCAACACTGAAGCGAGGGATGAGGACTTTGAGGAGCAGCAAAGGATGGGGAGTGAAGAGTTAGGAGGCAGATGAAGAAAGACATTAGAAGAACGATGCATAAAGAAAGAATAAAGAATACGGGTTCACAGCACAGTGAAGGGAGGTGTGAACTTAAGGTAATGAGGCGCCAGCTGATCTTCATGCAAACATACACATGAGTCTGACAACTCTGTCCCACTTCAGTGCCCCAATCTGCTGACTGGTCCAGCCAGTCAGAGAGTGAGCATTTGCTGGTGTTCAAACCCATCCACTGTGGGGAATAACGCCATAAGCATTCACCTGTGTGGAGGCTCTTACCTCTTATTTACCACTTGGTTATTCATCTGTAGTGGAATAGGAACTACCATTAACACAGCACATGGCTCTAATACAATTACATCTAACAAAGTTTAATGAAAGCATGTACGGGTCTTAGCTCTCTTTGTTAACGGCGACTATCAGCAAAGGAAGTCCCCTGCAGATTCCGGTATCTATTTCAGAATTGATGCAGAGAAGTTTGTTGGATTCATATCCCAGGTACATTTGAAAACTCTGCGGATTATTGAATTGTTGGCAAACGTGCGGCGTGTATCTCCTAAGCGAACAACAGGCATCGAGACGGTGGCATGCAGACAAAGGGATTGGAGGGCTACAGCTCCCCAAGCTAACACCACCTAAGCTTCCTGACAAATCAGCCACCGAAAAGCCCGTATCTGGGTCTGCTACAGCGAGCGGCGGCGGCAATTACAAGCAGTTTATCCCCGGCACTCATTTGCACAACTCGGGGTGACTTAAGAGAAAAATCCGTACGGCCGACAAAAGTTAAGAGGCGCAGCTCTCCTTGCACGGGGATCGTAGCGGCGGCTCTCCGCTGACCGAACACACACATGGATACAATGTAGCCAGCGCGTTCGGAGACAGAGTATCATTGTGGAACGCGGGGCAATTCTAGAACACGTTCCTGTGCTATTTTGTGACAAAGCCCCAAACAGCTGTATTCTATTTTTACCTGCTGCTTCAGTGGGGCGACACAAAAGCCAGCTAGCTACAATGCACAGCGTCACTCCAAAGGCATTGTTCCTCGCACTGGGGCGAGGGGAGAGATGGAACTAAAGTGGGATCCCCATCAATGCTCCTCTCAGACAATTCAGCCCCGAGTACACATTTCTGCATTATTACTCGTAACACGTGCAGCAACACTGCTTTCTTGTAGAAGTGGTGCAACTTATGGTCGCTAAAACTGCCACTCTCTGCTTTTGCATTAGAAAGAAACAAGAGAGACAAGAGTGAAACTGGCAGTGTAGCTAGCTGCTTGGGCTAACTTAGCAGCCATGCCTGTGCAGTTGGAGGATGGAAGAGGCACCACGACACGCAAAGTGGCAAACGCAACGAATAAACTATCACAGCATCACTTTTGTGGCTTGCATGTTAACAAAAAGAGCTCGCTGAACATGCGTGCTCCTGCTGAAGTGGCTGAGCTGCCTCACATCAGTTAGCAAGTTTAGCTACCTAGCACACTCTTCAAGGCTGGATCTCTGTTGTGACAGTGCAATAATTTACTTACTTTTCTCTTGCTTGGCTATCGGAGGGGACCACAGCTCCTTTACCCTTGCCGTACATCTTGGAGGCTGTTCTGATACTTTATTTTATCCCACTCGACACCTGTCAAAGAAAGCTACCAGGAAAACCTACTATCTCCATAGCTACCCAGTTAGTGTTGTCTCCCTATTTCTCCCTTGCGCTCTCTTTGCTCCGGTTTCCTTTTTTTCTACATCCCCAACATTGCCCACAAATCAGGCAGGGTTTCAGCCGGGGGGAACTTGAAACAGTCCACTGGTGGAGCTTTTTTTTTTTTTTCAATCGCTGTTCCTGGATTCAGCTCACGCCCCCCCTGTTGTGAAACGGTGGGGGCTTCTTAAAGCCACAGTGTCTCAGTTTTTGTCGACTTCGCTCAAGTTCAAGTTCTCTTCTGGACGCCTTCAAGTTCAGGCCTTACATTGCATTTGTGCTCATGAACAGAACCAAATATCTAATACTAAGCGCTGTTACTATTTTTAAACTTTTATTTAATCATGATATGTATAGCTGCCTCCTAATGACCTGCCTGCCCCCCAAAGTGCCCCTGTATTCAGCCCAAGTACCTGTCCTGTAGTAGGACCTTAGGACAACTATGAACATTAACCTTTACTCCGCACACAGAAGAGGTGCCTCTTATTAACTTTCACTCCTGACCCTCAGACAGTCCGTGTACACCACTGATGAAGATTTTGTCATGCAATACTAGGCCATTGGCTCCCAAATTGGGGTCCTAATTAGGTGCAAGGGGTCCACAACTAATTGAGGACATGTTTTATTATGGTATTATTTAATAGTTGTATTTTGTCCTATTATTTCACCTGTAAGCTGATTAAAGCACACATTTCACTCCGCCTGTATCTAAATGAAGTCTGAGGTCAAACACATGTCTATTTTAGGAGAAAAAGTTTTAGAATCTTAAGCATACAACGACAGACAAGCTGAACAATATGGACAACAATACTTCTCTGTTTGTCCATGTTATTCAGTTTTTGTTCATCCTTATTGACTTGTAATCATTTGAAACTTTTGTTAAGGCCGCCACATATGGCTGCCTTTTGCAGATTTAGAGCTGCATACGTTGTCTCGATTTCCAGGTGTTTCTTTTACACATTTTCACACAAGCACATTGTAGCTTGTTGTTTTGCTACCACAGTGTAAAAAACCCCCAAAACAGAATGATTTGATTTTCAATGTCAGCCACTCCTGAATAATTCCTACAAATTACACTTTGCTCTAGTTTACCCTTCAAATGGTCTGCTAGTGTTATGTTCATAGTCACACAACATTTTAACCAAGACCAATTTCATGTGGAATGCTACATCTATTGTAAATGTTTCTATGGTGTCCAGGTATGCTGTCGGCTCTTGGTAGCGATGTATAAGTCTGTGTCATGTCCCTTTAAGAGTGTGTAGAGGGCAGTTGCAGAGTTTGTGTGTGCACATGTGTGTGTGTGTGTGTGTGTGTGTGTGTGTGTGTGTGTGTGTAAGGCAGGGACAGGCAGTGTGCTCTGTTTTCGTGCTACTAGCTGTGGGAAGGGCACAGCTGACTGTCTGTGTGCGTGTGTGTTTGTGCGCACGCCGGTGTGTGTATGTGTGGAGACAAGCGCATGTATTTGTGTGTGTGTGTGAGAGAGAGAGAGAGGGGGAGAGAGAAAAAGAGGGGAAGAGAGAGAGAGAGAGAGAGAGAGAGAGAGAGCGAAAATACATTTCTGTATGAGTGTGGTCGGCTTGTTTTTTTACATGAGAATACAAACACCTCGTGATGAGCAGACATAATATAAAAGAATAGAGGAATAATAGAGTAAGACAGAAGATAGAGAAAGAACAGGAGTGAGGAGCATCTTTATAAGTGGCAAGAATTCTCCGGTAAAGCAACACAGATGTACTGTAAGATGTCATTGACATAGAGTCGTGTGATTTTACAAGTGATATACTGTAAACAATATGTATACAATGAATTGTACTTAAACTCACAATCAGAGCAAGACAGAAGGGTGCAAGGGAGAGGAAAAAGGCTCAGGAATTGTTTTGTTCCAGTTACAGCCATTGTATGTGGAATTACTTGTAGAATTACATACACTGAGAATAATCACCAGCAACTGGTCTGGTTGTGCGTCGTCGTTGTTTTTTTTTTTTAATCTTTAATCTTAATCTATCAATGTGTGTTTCAGACTGCGTCCACACTAAACCGGCTAAATTTGAAAACGCTGGTTACGTGTGAAAACGACAGGCGTCCAGCATCAACATTCTCTGGTTGCTTTAGTGATGAGTCTCCATCCACACTGAAATGCCAAAACAACAGATGAAAATGGTTAAATTTCCTCACATTTTTTTCTGTTTTTCAGAAAACTGAAAAAAATCGATCTGTTAACCAGGTGATTGCTCATTTTCTGCACCACTTCGCTGTCGATCAAATGACTATTCTATAAATTGCCAAAATATTCAAAATGAGTGATCACACAGAGGCTTAGACAGGCTTATGCCATCATTTTCCAAAAGGTCTGTTCATCCACTCTAAAATGTGAGGTCGGCATTTTCAGATTCATCCTCTCTGGAGACCACTTTCAAACAAGCTACATTTTTGGGTGTGAAAATGTCGGCACAGTGTGGACAGAGGGCCAAAAACGGTGACATCAAGATGCATTTTCAAATTTGGCCAGCTTAGTGTTGGTACCCTCACAGAGAAAGAAAACGAGAGAAAGTGATGGTGTAGGTATCTTTTAAGCTCTAGACCACAAACTCTATCACTGTCTCATCATAGCACCAGTATTGATCCAAGAACCCAATGATCCCCAGGAACACTGGCTCTTCCACTTTTGCACAGAATAAACACAAGCGGCATCACTGTGTACTTTCTATTCCTCTCTGTTTCCTCAAGTTGATCAAATGCAGATGAGCAGATAAGGTTGTTAGTGTTTTGTCCACATGCTTCAATCCCATCCATCCATCTTTCCATCCTTCCTCCATTTAACCACACCACCTTCCATTCCAACAACATTGTTGGCAGTTGGACGTAATTACTGTATTTGTTCGATAAGTTAGCCCTATGACCCATGTACAATAGATAATTCTAAAAATTGTAAATAATAAGTTTAACATGTCATTAAGTGCATTTCCATCCGCATTTACAATTCGTGCATAAAAAAAACCTGAATTTAAACACACATAAATGCCACATTTCCATCATGTCTTCTACATCGTTGTAACCTGGCTGTAGTTTCATTTTTTCCCCCATAATAGTGAAATCGCACAGAACTGATTTAGAACCGGCCTGATTATTCTTTGTACATTGCACTGTGTCAAAAATGTGTACAGGTATATTAACTGACCCCAGATCTGCCCTAAATAATCCAATCCCATCTCTGCTGAGAGCTCGTGACATCTTGTGACTGTATTTCATAACTTCGATTTGGTACAGTTTAAATGTCACACAGTTTTGTTCGAAGGTTTATTGTACAAAAAAACACTGAACCTGTAACCAATCTGCTTACACGCATAGTCCTGAACCACAGCAGAGACCTTTGGCACAGATTCACTTTGCAAACTCACTTCTGAATGTGCGATAGTTAGCCCTGAAACACGACAACTCTGGAGTCTTCTTTGGTTCGTTATTTGGTTTTCGGCACATGGCAACGCTGCCCTCCAAACTTCCATTATGATCCCCCTCTCCATCCCTCTCTTGCTTCTCCCTCCGGTATCTCTCTCTCCATCTCGCCTCACTACTCTCTTCTTCCTTCTCTTCCACATCGTCGTCCTCTCCTCTGACCCACTTTCCTGCCACTGTCTCCCTCTGTTCTTCCTCGTGCACCCACATCCTTCATCTCTCTCTCTCTCTCTCTCTTTCTCCTCCCCCCTTCCTCTTCTTCTTCATTTCCGTTCTCCCTCTTCTTGTCTCCTGCCTATGTTCATGCTCCTCCACCCTCACACTCCTCCTTCTGTTCCTTCTTCTGACTCCTCACCTCCTCTAATTCTTCCTCTACTTTTCTTCCCAAAGGATCTCCATCCTTCCATTCTTAGTCTTATTCTTATTTCATGTTCTCTCTTTCTCTCCATCTTTATCTTCTGCATTCTTGTTCTTCACCACTCCTACTCTTCTGTCTTCTCTCTCCTCCTCTATACCTCCTTCCTTTTTCCTCTCCCTTGCACCCTTCTCCTTCGTCTTTCCACCTTGCCCCCCCCCTCCTTCTATACCTCCTCCTCCCACCATGAGTCATTTCGTGCACTCTGTGCTCCCCTCACTACGCCACAGAGCCACTCAGGACAGACATTCATCAGCGGCTGAGATGATAGATGCTGCTCACCACAGCTCCAGCAGCCAGTTAGCCCGGGGTGATGCCTTATGCATTCAGATATCACCTGGCTAGCTGTAATCTACCGCCTCAACCAGGATCCAATGCACACAAAGGAGCTCAACTTTACACACACACACACTCCGCTGCCTGCTGTGTTAGACTGGATTTGTGTGGAAAGAGAAAGTTTGGTGCATGTATGTCTGCATGGATAAGTATATTTGCACTTTAATAAAGTGTATTTAAGTGTGCATGCAATAGTGCTGGAATGGATTTATGTGTGTACGTATGTGTATGTGTGTGTGTGCTGTAGATTGTTAGGTATGTAAATTCCAGGGGAGTTAGGTTAATTGGGTCTGAAAAAGAGGTGGGTGTGTCTCTCTCCTCTATGACAGGCTTATTTACATAGCAAAGCTGTAATTACCCTAACGAAGCCCCTATCCTATCAGGGAGAGTGCACACACATACACACACATATACACAAAGGCACGCATGAGCGATCCCCAAACAGGTTGGAGCTCAATCATGCCAAACCTGTATTTTTCATCACTCCAGATCCCTCTCAGAAGCATTCCATTCACATGTTCATTTCTAATTGAATGGCATCCTTTGCAGTGCCAATCAGTCGGTTTGTTGGAATTTCTCTATCGAAGCTCATTGGCTTCTAAGAGAGATGTGGGACCCGTTCCAGCACTTAGCAATCACTTCCTTCTTCCTGCCCCTCCGTGTTCTTTTGTGAAAACAGGCTTTCCCTTTGTGAGTTAGGGGTAATAGAATAAAAAAAAAAAGATTTGCTTTGTGTCATATCAATGTAAATCAAAATTCCAAACCATTGTTACAGCAAATGAGAACATGTAAGAACAGCGTTGACATTTGGGGGAATCATTATCCATCAAACCAGCTGAAAGTGAATTAAAATGAATATTCTCTATGTAGCGATGCACGTTCAATCAGTTTGGAAAAATTCGCCCACAAACTTTTGACAGTTTTCTGTTATCAGTTTGTTATTTTTGGATGAGGGGTTAATAGATTAAAGGTATTTCAGGGGTTCCCAACCTGGATGTCAGGACTCCATAAAGGGTCTGAATAATAAAATAAATCTGAGGGGCTGCGAGATGATTAACAGGATAGGAAGCATGAGAAAACATATTTTTGCTATACAATTTTACGTTGACTGTAAACTGCCAAGTACTGGATACTTGTTGAACGGGTCACAGCCTGTAGATAAATGCAACCTGTGAGGAGCTAAACAGGTTGGAAACCACTCTGGTCATTTAGTAATTTTCTACATTTCCCCGAATTCCTTTTGCCAGCTTGTAGATAATGTGCCCCAACTTGCCGAATTCAGTGCATGTGAAGAGAGCACTTGCCTTAAGATGAGAGCAAGAAAGCAAGTTTTTCCAGTCAAGGTGTGCCCCTCACTAAAAACACAAGATATTTCGTGGCATCATATGATGATGTTCTGCCGAGGAAAATAATATCTTTACATCTTCTATAAATGGACTTCTTGTATGAACATTGAATAATGGTGCAAAACATTGATCACTGATAGAAGCTGTTACTTTTAGACTTCTGAAATGTGAGTAGTAGTAGTTAAAGGGTTGTTTCATCCAATTTACACAAAAAGTCATGTTCTCTCTTTCCCCTAGCCGTGCAGACAGTTTTGGTTTTATTCACTGAGGTTTTGCGATATCCATCTGTAAAGGTGTGTTCAGACTGAACGCAAGTGAATTTCTAGATGATGCAATTGCAAAACAACTGGTCAACGCAAAGACATGAGTGGACACGAAAAGACACAAATTCCCTCTGGATGGCCTGTTGGTGATCCAGAGAAACCAGTTTTACAATGTAATTTTTAAGTGCTTTGAGTCCAGTTGAAATTCCATTCAGCTCCACCAGTGGCGTGTGGTCCACGGCCCCCCTCCTGCAATTCCAACTTTGAAATACATGAATGAAAAATTGCTTTTGTTATTGTTGTGTGTGTATAAATTTCAGTTGTTGTTCTCACATAAATCACACGTACGATGACTAAAGAAAAAGTGCAGCCTACAGTCTTTGTGTGCCAAAGGATGTAGGCTACTTTTCTCCACCCGATAGCGGTATGTGTGTAATATGTTCAGCTTTTCCTGGTGGCCACTGATTGGTTGACACTGCATGCCGAAAATAACTGGATCTGGGGCAGAACATTTTACACCCAAGAAATGTTGCCAGATTTGGTGATCTGAACACGTTAGCTCGGTCTCTTAGCCCACTTGATGCCCGTGAATGACACCAAAGCGCAGAAGAGACTCTCAGCATGTAATGAAAAAGATGCTATTTTAGTGCAAACTTTGACTTATAGCTATCTGCATGGCTAATTACCACTAGCTGTAAGTGAAGAAACCTTTTTTTCCCTTTTTTATAATTTGGGTGAACTGACCCTTTAAGTATCTTTCTGCTTCCAGCGTCCACAGTAGCTGTTAGTTAGTAGCTGTGCTGGGAATGTTTCATCATCTCATCGCATAAAGTCATCCACATTTGCCCAGATGTCATGTGATACCCAGGCAACCATTCGTCATCACCAATTGCTCTTTTTGACTGTGTTTGAGCATTTTAGTGTGGATTTTTAAACAATATGTACCAAACACCAGCACCTTTACCCAGGCAGCACCCAGTGCTCCCATCGCCTCCCTCGGTCTCTGCCCTTCCCTCTCTCTGCACTTCCTATTCCAACAGGAATTTAATCTTTCAAGCCATCGTTGTTTTTCTTCTCCCCTATTTTTACTGCTGCTGCTGCTGCTGCTGCTGCTTGGAAGACCACAGACTGCCTCTGTATGCTGATGCCCCCCACCCCCACCCCCCCTCCTTCTCCGAGCCTGTCTCTCTCTTTCTGTATCTCTATTTGTCTAACTCTCTCATGCTCACCGTCTCTCTCTGCCTGTCTCTCTTCCTCTGCTCTCTGTCCTCATCTCCTCCCCTCCTCCTCCTCCTCACTTGTTCTCTTCTCTACTTCTTCACTCCTTCTCACCCCCCCTCCCCTCCCCTTTTTTTCTCCCTCCTGCCTTCCTCCTGTCTGTCTATCTGCTGTTTCGTTGCTCTGCTGTACGTGCCACAGATTCAGATGGCAGTCAAATGGTAGACGGAGACAAACACGGAGACACATGCATGCAATTACATGCTCACACACACACGCAAATGCACATGCAGACCGGCCACTGCACGCATGGACAGAGACTCTCTCACACACACACACACATTTGTGTAAAGGTCCACACACCTGCAAATACAGACGTGCGCACTCTTTTTTACAAATACACACTGTAGTGTCACATACATTCAAGTATTTCAGTCACCTCCCTCAGTCAGTTTAGCAGGGAGGATATTACTCTTTGAGCACAAAGCTATCAGAACAGAATGTAGGAAATATTAATGAGAACGGAGACTTTTTCTGGGAGATTAAAAATGAAGAAAGAGGGAGTTGTGGAAGAAGTTGGGATATGGTGCAGTGAAGAGAAAACAATATAAAAAGTAGACTTAAAAGACAGGATACTATTTGTGTATTGACTGTTTTAATGTTTGGGTGAGAGGGAGACAGCGACACCACGAGAAAGAGAGAGGGGGGAGAAGCTGGGTGGGGGTGGCGGAGAGGAAGAAGCAGAGAGGAAAGAGGTCAGTCTGAGCTTACGAAACATTTTCTAACCTAACCCGGCCTATTTCTGACAGGGCAGGACTGTGGACTTACAGTCAGACACACAAGTTCCTGGGGTTGACAGCGACATGCCTTTAGGGACTGACACACATAAACACACACACACACACACACAGAAAAAGATTCACACACACACACAAACTGTAAGCATCTGATATAGTAACATGTAAGTTAATGACCTTTCACCTCATTCAGCTGTAGGGGCCTTTCAGGAGCTGACAATCAATCATCAGTTTCCAAAAGAGTTAAAGCCCATTTACCTCTGTTTATTTTCTCTGGAATTGTGGAATGCATTCTACATGTCATTAAAGGAATAGTTCAACATTTTGGGAAATACGCGTATTCACGCTCTTGCCGAGAGCCTGGAGGCGATTAGCTTAGCTTAACATAAAGAGTGGAAGCAGGGGAAAACAGCTAGCCTTGCGTGTCAAAGATCGCAAATTAAAATGTTGTATCTGGTTTAATTCATACATACAGAAATGTGAAATGGTAATTTCAGGTTTTTGGGGAAGTTAGGTGCTGAAACTTGACTCCAGAAAGTCACTGGTCCTGGCTGTTGTTCGCCAAGAAACAGTTACAGCACATGACCCTTCACCTATCCAGAACCAAGGATTGTTGTTTTTACGTTTTGGTTTGTCTAACTCTTGAAACAAAAGCACTTAAAGCACATTTCAGACTTCACTGTCAAACTAGTCACATACTTTGTTGTGTTTAAAATATGAATTTTGAACTTTAATACAGAGGCACCAAAGAAGAATACTTGGCTAAGAAAGTAAAGTTTGCAAGGAAGGATAGTTGTCCTTCGCAGATCGATGCAGATCTCAAATGATGTTGCAGATTGGTGAAAGGCTTCATATGTCATACCTTCATGTTGTGTTTTCATTCTTTGTGTTTATATCATATCATGTGTTAACTCGCTCATTCTCTGGCCTTGCTCATCCAATCAATGACCCTGAAATATTATCTGGTCCAATGAGAGGAGTACATTGACTGATATGTTGACAGTTCATGAACAATAAAACAACCAAAGTGTTAACAAAATTGAACAAGTTTAACAAAAAATTGACCACAATTTAGCTTGGATACTTAGAATGCAAAATATATTTTTTCAAACTAGTCATGTGACCTCATATCACCAGCTGCAGTGACAGTGTGCTAGCACCACTAAATAGAGAGTTAAGTTGTTAACATGCACTTTGTATACCCTGCTGCTCTGAGTAAACAACAGTTATAAAGCTTAGTGAAAGTTCAATGAGAAAGATGGCTTTTCAAGTTTAGTCTCTCTTATTTTTGCCTTTTCTTTTTCTGTTTCTGCCGTTTCCTGTGGGCTCTACCCACTTCAATCATTTTGGTTTTACCGCAATCGCTGCTCTAATCACATTGTTGCTGTCAGAATTAAAAAACTGTGTCCTGTCAGCAGTCATTTCAGTGTCACACTGACTCAACAGCCAAAACCAAGAAAGGAAGGACTGGAATGTCGTGAAACATGCCAAAATAAAGTGTTTATCGTAATCAGATAATGTGATTGATTTTTATTAGATACTGTTCAGCTACTTTATGTCAACAAAGGACTGGAACTTCTTAAGTGTTGAGATGGGGATTCTTCATGCTTGTAAATATTGCTTCTGTTATCTTTTCATGACTTCTAAGATGAAAAGTTAGCTGAAAACAAAGCCATGGTTTTCTCTGACAGTATCCAACTTCAACCAATGAAGCAGGAGGTATAAAGGAATTTGTTCAATAGTTAAAATATAACATATAGGACCTTTTCACCTACACATGAGGGCAACACTTCATTCAATACATCACAAAAGCAAAGTCATACATTTGGTATGAATTCAGCAATGTGGCAATTTTCTTTTTTCTTTTGTGTGAAGAATTCACAACATAAAGTGCTCACAGTCTTTTATTTACATTTGACCTGAAAGCTCGCGACAGAAACACATGTTGACTTGGATGTCAAATTGGATCCAGATTGCGTGTCCTCTTGAAAACGTTTGAACAGTTACAAGACCTTCTTTTTTTCATTTTTTTTTTATCAGAGACACAAACATGAGTGTGCGGTGGTATAATTGGCTGCACAGACAGTCTACAGATGTTATTTTCTTTCAACTTGTAGAGTAATTTCAGATGCTGTATTTCTGTCACCTCCTGAGATTGAGAACAATCGCTTTCTGCACGCTTTTCTCAAGTGACCACGGGGATGTTGCTGTTAACAGTCCTGTAACAATTCTTAATATATTAACAACTGCTACTGTAAAAGTGTGTTGACACATGTTTAGCTCTTTTGTGAATGTCTTGTCCTGTCATAGCTTAAGAATCTTTATTCATCTAATAAACAAAAACAAAGTTAGGAATTAGGAAGAGATGTTGGTTATGGAAGTATTTTTTCCCCACTGCAACTTCCTCGTTTTCTTTTTGTGACTTCCTCAATGTTCAAAACACGAGATAATCTTCTGTAGGTGTATGGTTTGGCCATCAGTTCTAATGATCTCAGCTTTGTTTCTAAGAAGTCAGGGCTATTCCGCCAGTATGGTAAGGCTCATAGCTCTAAATACTACAATACCCATGGGCCCTCAGTGGCTGTTACTATGAGAAGAAGCAAATCAGAGTTGTAGCTAATTCAAAATGTATAATTGTTGGGAATTGAGAACAAACACTAGATCTAGTTGTAGAATGTATTCAAAATGAACAGGCCCCTCTAAAGAGCCAGATATTTCCCAAAGGAGTTGGTGGAGTCCAAAACAGAGCTAAAAGGAGAACAATGAATTTACATTACTCAGGTGGCCATAAACACATCTCCAACTTAATTCTACATGCTAATACTAACATTTTTGCTCCATGTCTGCTGGATGTGTAAGGCATCTGTTTGCTAACATGTTAGCTATGTCAACTTTACAAGGCCATAATATGTAAAATGTGTGTGTGATGTTCAGCTTGTTGTGGAGGAAAATGGATTAGTGCTGCTTTAAATCTAAATTGCCACCAATTTTACACATCATAGTCTGTTTACAGGTCTTGGGGAGAACTACTGCATATGTGAAAAAAAGCTGTACAAAGTCTTTTGTGGCTTCGGAGAGTGATGTCACTTGAGTCTGTTGGTTGGGGCTGAAAATGAAAACAATCTGGGGGTGAGTTAGAAAGAAGTGAGCTTACCAGACCTCTGTAGCCCGCTCCTCATCTCTGCTCGAGGCTACCGGGTTGGGGCTACATTAGCCGCTACTAGCATAACACACCAATCACATACAATCTTAGACAGAACTATCAGAGGTCATGTTGCATTGTGGTTAATGGAGTTGCCAGATTTTGACCAGGAGGAAGAAAGTGTGGAGTAAAAAAGACAATATCTCTGTTTCTTCTGCATCAATTTTGATCCTTCGTCTGACAATGTTATAAGAGTGCAATGCTAACCTCGGTGGAGTACTCTTTTCAATTGATACACAGTTAAAATCTAAATGGTAACATAACTAGATTATTAATCAAAAAAGTTTTGAATTCATGTTTCTTGAGAAACTAAGAATGTTGGTTTCTCAGGCAGCAAGCTCGCCAAACTGACAATGTACACATAATGAAAAACAGTTAAAGCCAACAAAGGAAAAAGTGAAGAGTTTGAGACTTTGTGATCGCCCTAAGCTGTGTTTGCAGTCCAATGTTCAGACCTGCGTGATCATTACTTGGAAATAATTTTCTATTTGCACTGTTTTGAACATTGATTTTATTTGGAGTACTATTGTTTTCTTGCTTCAGAAAGCGTTGCATTGAACAAACCCCTGATCATTCACCGTGTGTTCAGATCCCCGTCAGTTATCACAAGGGCAACACTGATTCTTAGGGGTCAACACGAAACATTCACAACATTAGAAATGAACAGAAAGGATAAAGGATAAAGCCGTGGTGGTTACAAACATGCAGAGGAGGGTTGTGTGCTTCATAGTGCCATTGTCCTGGATGAAGGGGTTTGTCTGAAGGTTTGGATACATGTGTTGTTGACTGTCTCGCCCCTTGACTAAAACTACAGGGCCTCCTCTCCCCCCTGCACAGGGCCCCTCAACCTCTCTCTCTCTCTCTTTCTCTTATTCTCAGCCATTCACTCTATCCTCCCTGTCGATCTTCTGCTTTCTCTCCCTCTCTCCTCGCTCTCCTTCTCTTTCCCTGCTCGTCCACACACACACACACGCACACACACACACACACACACACACACACACACACACACACACACACACACACACACACAGCCTTTCCATCCTTTTGCCTGTGCTCACTGCCCATATCTTTCTCCTTTCTCTCTTCACCCCCCCTTCCTCTCCTTCCCTCCCCTCCCCCTCCGCCTTACACCCCCATCCTTCTGAAACAGAGTGTGTGTTCTGCCACGCACACACACACACACACACACACACACACACACACACATAGAAAGTGGTGCTTTATCTCCCCTAGGAGTTGTTCTTAACTCGCTGACTGAGGCACACTCTGTGTGTGTGTATTTGTGTGCATGTCTGTGTGTGTTTGTGTGTGTGTGTGCGTGCGTGCACATACGTGTTAATGCGGACCGTGCATGGGGGGTGGGGGTTAGCATGTTTTTGTGTGTCTGCGCTGCTGACTCCACACATGATCCCCATTAGAGGCTGGCGGGAGTAGACACACACACACACACACACACACTGCACACACACTTTCATCCACGCCCAGACGCACATATACATACACACACACACTCATGGACATGCACAAATGGAAGCACACGTATGCATGCAGGTATACATGCATCCACCACACACACTCACACACATGCACAGTGGGGTTCTGTGGGGCCTGATCCCATTTCACCCCCGAGGCTTTTCCACCAACAAGGGACCAGTGTTGGAACTGGTTTCTGAACAAAATTTTGAGCATTTTCATTGCAAAACACTGGTTCTCAGACATTAAAATTGACCCTGTTCCGGCCACTTAAACCTGCTTTTCTAGCGCTGCGGCAACCCAGAGGATCGGGGTATAGGGTGATGTCATCACCATGTAAAACCTAACATCATTCCTAGGCAACCACAAGTGTCCTAGGAAACCAGATGTGTTGTGAGCAAGGAGGAGAGTTTTGAGGCTCAGTTTGGTAACAACAATAGAATTAATAGTAAAAGCGTCATTCATCAGCCAGCTGAAGAGGCCGATGCTTTACTGGCAACGACTTTTTTAAGAATCATGAAGGCTGAAAAGTTTTCAAAGACAACCTTCACGTGCTAAGCCAAAACGAAATCCAGCTTCTCCAGAACAATGGAATAAATCCTTCACAAAGGACTACAAAAAAGTCAACAAGTGGTCGCAAAAATAACAATGGAGCAAATTTCTATTTGCTCAATTCTGCACCCAGACGTAGACTAGCAGGTAAAATGACTGAGGAACTGAATTTAGCGACAGCCATGTTTGAGATAATGTTGTGACCAACTACCCGAGATGAATGTTTCACATGTTCTTTAAGCTACAACATAACGACTGTGTAATGTGTCTTTTTCCCCACTAGAGAAATCATAGGGGTCCAACAAGTCTTTGCCCTTGATTGCACTTGAATGGTTGTTGTTTGACAATAGCTGAAAGAGAAATGAATGGCTTAGGTTGGGGTGAGGGTCAGGGTCATGTTTAGGGTCTGTCCAATCAGGTTCTTTGTGGGTGTCACAATGTAACAACAGCGCTGTGGAAAGAAAATAACGCCTCATCAGACCACAAGTGTGGAAAAAAATGGATATAATGATTGTTGCAATTATGATTGTATTTTTCACTACGATGTGCAATGATTGTAATTCTACGCTTACTCCAAAGAGATTTATCTATCTCAGTCGATCAGACTTGCCCAGAGTCTCTGGTTGTAAACACAACCATGTAACGTCTTATCCCAATCTGAAGAGAACATGTATAGTTTATTAAAAACGCAGACCAGACTTAACTTGTCCAACATTTCACGTGTCACAATTGATGCTGAAGGTGCTTTCCTTCTGTACAAGATGGCTGCAGTTGGCAGCTAGCCACTTAACTGCTAACTGGCAATTTGGCAGTGAAGAATATAACATTAGGGCAGCATGCAAGATCTAAGCAGAGATATGATTCGATTTTCTAAACTTTCTTTACATGTATTATTCTCAAAACTAAAATGTTTTAATCTACAGGGGTAAACAAGACAATGTAAAATTGTATAATCACATTTATTTGCCAGTAACACAGTAATGTACTACTGGTTTATTTTAAGTCATTGCATCATAGTACCGGTTACATCAACAAAATAATCCCACCACTCAACGTATTAATTCTGTGCCAATATCTCTGAAGGAAAATTAGCTTGCCTTGGCCCCTTTTACTGTTAATCTATGTCATGTAAAGATAAGAACACCACCATAAAATGTGAGTTATGTCCAGGTCATAATTAACTGTCCACAGCAGCAAACTCAACATGTAATCTGTTGGATCACCTCATCAGGAAAACAAGTCCAAGGCAAAAGAGCCTGAATGATGGTGAAAACACCTCAATGCCTGATAAGCTAACATCAGTTTTTGATTGGCTGGGCAGCAAATAACACAGGCAGACATTGAGAGACTTGCGGCAGGCTGCGTCATCGAGAAATGCTGCCCATGTCAGTAGAATCACCATCTTAATAATAGCCTCTTGTAGCATTGAACATGCATTTTGGTTATGCCTTGTTCTGTTCAAAGCCAGTAAGAACTCAGTAGTAACTTATGCTACAAGCTTGCTTATTGAGTAAAATCATCGCTTTACGATTTAAAGTTATAATCCTTAAGATTTTACACAATTTATTTCCACATTCAATGTATTTACGTTCTTTAATTATCTGTCTTTATAGTAGTCATCATTGTTAATGGTGGAGTCCGCCATTTGGGATTCACAGGAAACAATTCAGCATGTAATTCGGTGTTGCTGTATGTCATTGTTAATTTTATGTATTCATTGATATTAGTGTCACTGTGTAGTGTTCACTCTCCTAATGCTGTATTAGAGCTGTACTAAGTTACTATAATGCAACCGACATTTCCTTCTGCTGCTGCAAAATAAAAGGGCTCAAACACAAAACACAGAGAGCTTTTATTGTGAAGCATTAACAGGAAGCGCAATGTATTTGTTCACACTGACTGTAAAAACAGACACCAGCTGCTCCTCTTTTGTATTTCTGACAAAGAAGCCACATAAGGAGTGTTTGTTGTAGTATTAAACTGTTCTTGCTGTTACCACTAGTAACCACGTGTGTCGCCAGATCAACCAGGATTGACTAATTAGTAATAGATTACCTTTTCCTGAGTAACTAACTGCACACGATGGGGAACTCCTGTTACAGCACATCCAGATCATTTTGTTACATTTCAAACCTGCAGATTTAAAGGCAGGTTTGTAAAACCTTTCCACTGGTTCTGGTCCAGCACTTGCACCAGTGTCACTTGATAGTAAAGTTTTATTTACAATCTTTACACTTATTTTTCTTATTTTAAGTTTTGTTATGTGTCCTTGAAAGACAAACAATAAGCAAAGACATATCCAACAAAAATGAGCAGGGTTGAAACCTCATCCTACATTGTCAAAGGATTTCACCTTTACAGTGTGCAGGTTTAGGCTTTTTCTATATATGTATACAGTCAGACAAGTAGAGCACATCGCCATCTGTATGCCAAAGACATTGTTATCTTGTTGGCTGGGAACACCGCTGTTTGACTGTCATTATTTCCTTAAACACTAATTTTATAGCATCTCTGCATCATTGGCTCGTATACAGTGGACAGTAACAGGGAAGGAGGGAGTGACAGAGACAGAGCAGATAATGTGATTTCAGAAGCCAGATCCACACCCAAAAGCATTACGACTACAAGAGTATGTGACTTAATTTATGTACTGTTATTGTCATTTTTGAAAAACCTAGTGATGGTCACTTAATAAAACCGCAGAAGTGAAAAAAGGCTGGATCATTTCATTTGTTTCATTGGTTCCAAGCCTCATAAATCCTAAGAAGATTAAAGAGGTCATGAAGATCATGTGGGGTCACAAAAAGGAAAACAACCACTGAATTCACAACATGTATTGCTTAACACAAACATTAAAGAAAATGTGTCCCAAAGTGGTGTGATATATTAGGAAAAGTAACCCTTAATTAATCCGCAAATGAAAATAATTTTTGTGGTATGCTAATATATTTGAGACATTAAATAATGAACTCTATCTTTTGGCTTTAAATCAGAGCTTCTTATATATACAAGACATTAGACTGAAGCACACTGGTTAATATAATTAAGTACCAGAATATTTTATAGATATGAGACGTCAGAATCAGAAGTCGAATGAGTTTCAGAATCAGAATTGCAACACCTGGAGCACAGAAATATTGACCTGGGTAATTGGTGCTGACACACTGCAAGAAGTATGGGAGTGACACACTGGGTCCCGGGGAAACCATAACAGGAGCTCACATATTATAGCGTAGATAAGACAGGCTGCATGACGGCAGACTAAACATAAACACTCTGCAGGTATAAATTCAGAGCTGAGGAATCTTTCCACTGCGGCAGCACGACAAAGTTGGTAACAGCTGATGTTCAAAGTGGAGCTGAAACTCGAAGCAAAAGATTCAACACAGATGGTAAAAACACAAAAACACCGATTTGCAGGCTGACTAGCTAATACCTGTCTCTCTGCTAATATGTACAGATTTCCATATACTCTACAGTATTACCCATAAACACAACAGTAGCAGCAAAAACAAAGGCAGCATGAGAGATAATCAGTCTTAAGTCCTCATCTAAACTACACCCAGTCTGTCCAATGCCTGCTGGCCCTGGGGATTGTGCTGGAGTTTTAATCCACTTAAAAGCAGAGGACCTCTGCTGCTGTTTCCAAGGGGCTTGACCCACGTTGCATACACACACACACACACACACACACACACACACACACACACACACTTATACACGTGTACAAAAACAATCAGTAGCAATAGCATGCAGCACAGATGCAGTCACTCCTCATAAACACGCATTTTTCACACATACAGGACTAAAGTAAATCAAACGGACGCATGGGTTCTACATGTTAAACTATGCTGAAATTTAAATGGCGTTCTGAGATGTATTGATCATGAAATTTATAATAACCAGGTTGGGTAGCCAAGCCCGGCCATATGTTTCAATTGTCTACCTTTAAAACAGGGCCTGGATGAAAATGTAAACCTATATAGGAAGCTGATTGATTGCAAAGGCACAACCCAACACTGACTGGATTTATTGAAGAGGGGTCAACAGTAATTCCACCATTGTTCAACTCCACTTTCTACTGTAGGTCTGCTACAGTGTGTGTGTGTGTGTGTGTGTGTGTGTGTGTGAGGGAGATCTAAGTTCTCAACCTTTAATATCACAAGAATTTTAAAAGGAATTTGGTCACTAAAACTGCAAAATTATAAGCAACACACACAACATTGTTCATATTAATGTGTTGGAAAATTAACTGTGATAAAAATGTTTTTTGTTTAGCATTAAGAAAATATTTTTGGCCTTGTTTAAATGATGTATTTTGTGCCACGGACACAATGTCATACTTTTTCTCTTCTTGCACCAACGTTTGTCGTTATCTAATTTGAAATGTACTAATTCCTTATTCTTGCGGAGGGAGGGCGAACCACTGACTTGAACAGCTGCTTCATGACCCAAAAAACTGTCAGTCTTTCCCTGGAATAAATTGTGGAATATACCATCTTTGGGTACAGGGGGGAGCTGGAAACGTGCATTTTCAAGAAAGCGCGTGTCACTAGCTAGTGTGTACGTTTTAGCGCCATCACAAATTGCAACAGGAGATTATCAACTTGAATTCATTAAACATGGTGCGTTAAAAGGGTGAAAAAGGGTGAACATAAGGAATAGTTTGAAGTGCACCTCCCCCGTGCTCCAGCGCCGTGTTTCTGTAGGACCCATAGTAGAATCAATTCAGCGAGAGGGGAGCTTGAAACCGTCCACTCATGCTTTCCTCCGAGTCTGAGAGAAACACAGTTGAAGTGAACACACAGACCAGTCGGCCGCACTACATGCCCACAACAGGCAGGCTCCGATCACTAACCAAAAACAACAGCAGTGTCTCTGCATATAATTATAATGATACTCTGTGAAACACTATGCAAAGATCTGCAAAACTGTATGTCACTTCAGGAATGATAGAGGGATTTCATTATCATAGATCTTTAAAAGTATAAGGTCACTATGAACTCACTATAGAGTGCCACAGACACATTGTGAATGCCTAAAGAAACAGTATTAAAATATATATCTTTATAATAAGTTTAAATGCCTGTCTGATATTCCCAACATATGGTATTTTAAATTATATATATATATATATATATATATATATATATATGTTATGAATAATTTCATTTTCAGGGTTTGTTATTTGTCGCCTCCATGTACTATTTTACCTCTTGCAGATGTCATGAATGCAGATGATGCTTTAACCTTCATCAGGCGAAGCGACTCATAATGTGATGCTCAAGATCAGGGTAGTGAGCTTCAGCTGTTCCGCGCGTGGTTGTGCGTGCGTGTGTGTGCGCGCACGTACACGTGTGCGCGTGTATTTGCATCCGCGGGGGCCATAAAGGTCCCATGTTCAAATGAAACTTTATTATTTTCAATTCCGGTACATGTAAACATATAGAACAAAACGGGTGAATAAATAAACGATAATCAAATTTAGAAGAAGAAACTCGATGTCACAGATTAAACAGTGTGTAGGCCTTCAACTACGTCTAAAACTTATGCAAAGGTACACTGGCTGAGTACATATGTACATATGCTCTGCTTCCCACTCATTTTGCTCATTCAGAACAGCTCCACCAGTCTGTCTTCTGTTGCTCTTCACTAATCAGCTCCACTGCATCAGCTGGACATGCCTTGCTCAACGGCCACTGTTGACAGAGAGGATGGCAAGGATAAATGGTAACTAACAGTCAATCCAAGGCAGCAACAGCTCTGAGGCATTGAACCCACACCTCCTGCTGGGTGCTGTGCGTTTCCCAGATATGAGTAAAACTACTGCACGTGAATAAGAAAGTTGTCCAACCCTTCCTGGAAAAATAATGGTATGAAATGTGCTGAGCATAAAACCGGCATTATTCAGGGTCAGATTAGAGAAAGCAGTCTGACCTTTTAACCACCATCATGCCGCAACACCTGCTGTTGATGTAAACCAGGGCTTTTTTTTTTACATCAAGTTTGATGTAGTTACAGTGGTCATGACAGTGCACATGCATCTTTGTGTCACATGACTAATGTGGGCGCATGCATGTACAGTACCCACATGCGTCTGCGTGCATGTAATCCTCATTTGAATGTGTTTGCGCGTGCCTCGCTGAGGGGTGTGTTTCCACGCCACCGGCCCACACACCAATGTCACCTTCATGGGTGGCTCCATCGTAGGAGCATCCTTCAGAATGTAACAGATTAGCTTTGCAGGCAGGGATGTTGATGAGGTCATCACTTCCCAAGGTCACACCTACACAAATCTAGCTATAGGCCCACTGGCGTTAAACCCCCCCTCTACCTCTTCAGATCCTATAGAGGCTCGATTCTACCACCTCCTCTGAATAAGGTAGAATAAGCCATATCCAACAGGATAAGCCTTATTGTACTACTGAGTGATAGAACAGGCTGCTTCGGCTCCTTCAGGCTTCCTTCGGCCCGTGAACAGACTTGAAAAGGGCTGGATAGCTCTAAGCCCCTATAGACTTTTTAATCCCTACACGCACATTTCGGCGTGCTGCGTAGTTGCGAGCTCTGTTATGCAATGATTGATGATCAGATCGGCTTCTTTTAGATTTGATTACTTCCTGTGTTCATATATTTGTATATGCTGGGCATAAACTGTGTGCAAAACTTCCAAGAAACAAAGTATGCCAGAGGAACACTTGTGCAGCTCCTATAGCAGTTACAAGTCTCGGGCCCAGATTTTGGTCTTGTCCGTCGGCTGGTGTAACTGTTCAACACTTTGCACGAGTAAGTCACTGATTACTGATCATTGTTGTTAGTTTGTGGGCAAACATTAAGAATTAAGCAAAAAAACAGTTATTACAGCTGTTATAGATGGCCTTGCTCAGTCCCTGCATCTCTTCTGCTCTGTCCGAGGGAGAGTCTCTCTTCCAACGGTTCCTCTTGGGGTTGTGCAACTGTTTGGCATCAGTGCAGCAAGCATGCAAAAGATGGACTCGTACAACAGCTACATCTGTATGAGGACTAATTTTCCTCCACTGATTCTCTACGGAAGGCAAATCTCCCCGCTGTACAGTGCAACATCTCTTTCTGTATTCCTCTCCCCTCGTGAGACAATGAAGGCATTGAGGCAAATCTGTTTCCACAGCCTGCGAAAGAGAGACAGCCAGCTTTGTTTTTGCATGTGTGCGCACACACACACACACACACATGCGTGTGTGTCAAAATGTGTTTGTGTGTGGACACGCGAGTATTTGCGTATCCATGTGCAAATGTGTGTGAGACGCCTGCGTCATGCGTTCGCCATGTGAGTCACTTGCTCTTGTGTAGAGCTTTAAGTAGTGAGTAAGAGCCCTCCACTCCCTCGGCTGTCTCCGCTCTCACTCTCTGGGGCCCCTAACACACAACCAGAGCTCTGCTGCTTCCTCCTCTGCCACTACTTCATCTCTGCTCATCGCCCAACAGGTTGCTCAGTCAATAATGAATGCTCACAATGCACTGTGTGTCCATGAGTTTGAAATCGGAGATACATTAAAGGGAGACAAACACGGGACCACAAGCACCTGCCTATCTATTATTCCAGAAAAGCAATAAAACAAACATGAACATTTTTTTCCTCTCCTTCTCTGTCAGAAATCTCAACACGATGAGGCTGCATTTGAATAATAGCACTGTCCAGAACTGTCTTCTTTTGGTGGCCTGCTGGGATAATTGCTGGTGAGCCATGGAGGAGATAGAGAACAGCAGTGCAGAGGAAGATAAGTAAACGCACAAGTGACGTCTGCGGTTGATGACTAATGCTATAGTGACTCCAGTCCCCTCTGTCTTCAGGACCGCTGGAATAAAGGTTGCTGTGAAGGCTTCGCTGGCTGGTGCTAATTATTCTCTCTGAGCCACAAAACATGGACAAATATTCTGTATCCAAACAGGATATCACTGCTTATAATGTGCACATTCTGTATTTATATTATTCTGGTGATATGTCATTGTTTGTCTAGATGTGAACAGATTTAGAGCCCTAATTCTTTTGCTTTGTCATTTTTGAGCCGTCAGTGTCGTGGGAGTTCTTTCAGGGTGCTTTTTCACGGCAAAACAAAAAAACAGAGAAAACATTTTTATGTTGCAGCGTGCAGCTGTTTTTGGACTTATTCCACCATCTAGTGGCAGTGCATATGCTGTTACATATTGGGGCTACACACTTTCTCTGGATGCATCCAAATAAATTAGGTCACAAGAGGTCAGTAAAAACACATTTGCCTTTACTAACATCAGCGCACGTGAGATAAATTGTGAATAACAACAGTGAACATATGGTGCAGAAATAAAATATTTATCATACAACACACGTGATTAATTTTATTTTCAGAAACACAACAAACAAAATCAACAAAAACAAAAAATGGCAGTTTTGGGTGAAACTATATTGGCACAAAATAAAGAAAACACAGAAAAGAGGTGCTCATTTAGACACAGTCAGAGGTAGAGATACAACACAAAGAGAAATTAGAAATTAGGACACTGAAGGCCATTCAAAGTTCACTGTGTAAATTTACAAAAAGAAAAATTGAGGAATAACATTATTTAATTAAATAGTACCATTATTTGAGATTATCTGATTATCTCATGTATCTGTAGCACCTTGTTCATTGGGAGGTCAGTGTCATGCTACCAGTTTTTCTGTGTCGCTTGTTATCCTGGCAGATGTAGAAATATAATTCTTCCTTCTTCTTTAGCGTGTCCATACAAACTGAACCTGCAGGACTCCACGGTGCAAATGAGATCCGTAAGGGGATATATGGAGGAGGTTTCATACTGGAATGGTTTTTTTTTTGTTTAATGCACTCAACCCTCTCTTGAAAAGCAGCACCACTTAAAACCTTATTCATCCTCCTCATCCTATGTGGCTCCATCCTCATCCTCCTCTTGTTCTGGCAGGCTGCCGGGACAGGGCTCCATGGTAACAGCGACGCCCATGCCGCTGCGTCCAACAGGCATGTCGGTGACGCACTTCCATTCATTTCTCTCTGGACAGTAACACTCGACGCTGGACAGGAAGCCGTGTTGGTTAAATCCTCCTGGATGGATGGAGACACACACACACAAACATACACACAACATGTTTAATGAAGCTGTTAATAAACCAATTAGGGAACTGTTCAACAGTTGTGTCAATGAATGATTAAATTAAATGATCCAGTCTGAACCATTTTTTCCTTTTCATTTATAAAATGGATTCGAAAATGTTTTTTTTTTTTAAAAAAGGCTAATTTTACTTTCAGGTTTTCAATAGATTTTATTCACTAAACTGGTTTGTTATTTCTTCCTGATGTGACATTTCATTTGCCTGCCACTCGTCTGTTTACTCTTAACATTTGAACCATACTTCACTTTATTTAATTAACAACACTGAGTCATTGAGCCACATTAGAAATAAGTGTTCAGCCCACTCGGTAGTAACAGAGGATCTCACTGGCCACCTCCTGACCTGAAACTGTCTACTAATTAATCAGAATTATTTAATTACTGAACGACTCTGTTTTATTATTGCAACTATGTGCATAAACGTGACATTTTGACATATAGTTTTGAGATATTAAAGGAATTTCGGGTACAGACAGATTACCAAATTAAACTTCTTTTAACTTTGGCTCTGCATTACATGTTGTGTGCAAAGCCCCCCCCTTTTCATTTAAATCATGTTTGAACTTTCAATCCCTAATATTTTGATAAGTGATGTAACTGACCGAGGACAAAGATGCATCCCTGGTGGACTGTGACTCCGTGTGCACTGCGACAGTACTGCATGGGGGCCCTGGGCTCCCACAGGTTCCTGGCGATATTGTAGCGCTCAACAGAACACAGCTGGGTCCGCCCATCGTACCCTCCTATGGCGTACAGGTAAGAGTTCACACACACCAATCCTGCAAAGACAGACAAGAAGTCAACACTGTGGCAAAATGTCTTATTTGCTTTCTTGCCGAGAGTTTGATGAGAAGATCAATACCACACTGTACGGGAAATATGTAGCTGGAACCAGCAGTCAGGTAGCTTAGCTTAGCATAAAATCTTAAAAGCAGGGGAAACTGCTAGCCTACCAGCCCATCTAAAGCTCAGTATGTAAGTAATATGATATTTCAAATTAGTTTAATCTGTACAAAATTGGAAGTGTACAAACAACCACTTCCAGTTTTACGGGGGACTATTTCTTTGTCGGGCACAGTGGAGACTCCAGGAGTAATAATAATAATCAGTGGGCTTTAGTAGCGCAGATAGCTCGTATTTTGTTACCTTCAGAGAGAGCAAGGCTAGGTGTTTCCCCTCGTTTCCAGTCTTTATGCTGAGCTAAGATAACTAGCTGCTGGCTGTAGCCTTACACTGAATGTAGAGAAATGAGAGTGGTATCGATCTTCTCATCAAACTCTCGAAATGAGCGCATTTCCAAAACACCAAGATAGTAAGTGAGACTACTGGTAAACACGAGCATAAAAAAGGCACATACACAGAAACACACACACAATTGAAAACCAACAAAATCAAACATCAAAATGTCCTTATTTTGTTTGTCTAAATCTCAGATTGACTCTCATAAAGACAGGAGTTCACACACTCACCTAATCCACTACGTATAGTGTTCATGGGTGCCAGCTGGTGCCAGGTGTTAGTGTCAGGCTGGTATTTCTCAGCAGTGTTCCAGCGGTTCTGCCCATCATATCCCCCCACCACATACAGAGCCCCCCCACATGCCGCCACTCCAGCACCCAGACGAGCCACCGACATCGGGCAAACAAAGGACCAGCGATTAGACTCTGGATCCCACCTGGAAACCAAGCAGCAGTTGTACAGTGCATGTAGTTAATGTTGTGATAACCCGTTGACAATTCCTAATCCCATATTAGTCAATTAATATAATCACATTAGTGTATCAGTGCTGCAGAACTTTAAATGATTCAGAGTGCTGTGGCTGTGTGCAGCAACCTTCTCAATCTACACGAGCCAGTCAACTTTAAGTGGATTAGGTTAAGCTGGCACCCATGTTTGGCAACTATTGACAAGCTTTATTTGAAGCCAAAGAGGTTGTAACACCACTGAGTGCCGACAGAGACAAGAAAGTCCATGATTCTGTAGTCTAACAGACGTCTCTAAATACTTAAATTGTTAAGTTTTCACCCCGTGCTCATGATGTCTTTGGGGAAAAAAGTAGGTTTAAAAATCTAAGGTCAAATTAATCTCATACTACTGTAAACTACAAGTCCTATTTAACATATTTTGTGAAGTAATAGTTTGATATTTTTTTTCCAAATAAGCTTAAACACTTTTGTGCTGAGAGTTAGATGAGAAGATTGATACCACACTCATGTCTGTCCGTAGAATATGAAGCTACAGCCAGGAGACGCTTAGCTTAGCTTAGCATAAAGACAGTAGGGAAGAACTAGCTCGGCAAGCAAGCTCATTAATTAACACCTATACCTTGTTTATTTAATCTGTACAAAAACCAAACTGTGAAAATGATAAATTGTGGTTTTATGGGGGTTATGTATTTCATGGCCGGGTGTAGTGACTTACCTCCTGTGGAACCACAGCGTAACATTTTTATAATTGGGTTGTTGAACAGATTAAACTGTTAACATGTTAATTTGTGAGTTTTAGAGGAGCTGGCAGGTGCATTTCATTTACCTTTGGTCTTTATGCTAGGCTAAAACTAACCACCTCCTTGCTGTAGCTTCATATTTAACGGACAGACATGACAGTGGTATCAATCTTCTCATCTAACTCCCGGCAAGAAAGCAAATAAGCTCCCAAAATGTTTAACTATTCCTTTAATACTGGAAACTTTGTAAAAGAATATAATGCAATTTTAACAGTGTAACAACAATGAACTGAATCATGATGAGGCAGGTTGGACTGCATGTTCACCGACTGGTTAATGATTAAAAGGTTGTTGGCTCAGTTCTCAGTACTGGGTGTATTCCAGCTGTAAACTGCTGATAGGAGGGGGGCTGATATTACATCAGCTGCCCTCAAACATTGGCGTAGTGCCTCTGAGAAAAGCACTAAATGCAAATCACTTCTTGGGGCACTGTGCTGACACTGACCCTGTGCTCCCCTGAAACTACTTCATGCAGCAAGGCACATTTCAATGATAAATACTAAAACATAATCTCAATTTAGCACACTTAAGACAGTGAACAGGGAGGTATAGCTCCCTGTTGAATCTCTTACATGTTGCGTGGATTCATTTGGGAAGCATCCTCAGGAGCAGAGCCTTTTCTTGCCAACCGTTGTTACTATAAATGCTCTAATCTCCCTTTGATGTGTTTCACATTGAATTTTCATTTCAATTGTTTTATCAGCTTTCATTATATTTAGCAGCTTCTCATAAAAAGGCTTCCAAGTGGCGTCTGATGAGTTCTAATAATTCTCTTGTGACTAGCATCTTTAAGAAATCTATACCCTTCAATATAAAAAGGGATTCAGGTTACATTTGAAGCACAGTTCTTTTGATATGGAAACAAACGCTAATAGTATCAAAACAAACTGTCATTTGGCTTGGCTTGAGTTTTTTTGTTATTAATTGATTGAAACTGATTTATAACCGCATTAAAACTCCTCCCTGCTCGGCGGTGGCAGCAACAAAATGTACTGTAAAGCATTCCCGACCAGATCGACATTCCTGGGAAGTGTGTCTCAACATGTTTTGAAGAGCCCGTGTTGGTGTCTAATTAGGCTAAGAGGAATACCTGCAAACTTCTTGACTGCTCTTTAGGTTGAATGGCAGCTATTCGTTCAATCTCTCTCATGCCATTATCCATACTTATACCGAGGTAAAGCACGTCATTTAAGAATGTGTGTATAGGGGAGGAAATCTGTGCACATTACATTCATCCTACTAAATCAGGTGTCATTAAAATCAAATTACCTCTTTAGTGCCTGGTTAAATAAATAAAATCACACACACTGAGTGAACACCTTCAAAATGTCTCACCTCTCCACCGTGTTGTGATGCGTGGAGCCCTGGGAGCCTCCAACAGCATAGATGCAGCCGTCCACCACGCCCACCCCGACCCTATTCCTGGGGATGTTGAGGGAGGCCCGCTGGCTCCACTGGTTAGTCATCGGGTTGTAGCAGCACAGGGCGCTGGACTCCACGTTGTTTTGAAACGACAGGTTCCTGCCTCCAACCTGGAGTCACAAAAAGAGGGATTAATAAGGAGATTATGTCAATCTCTTAAACCTCTCAAAACAAACATTAGTCCATTCAGGACGGACAGGTAGAAAAAAAAAGAAAATGATTACAGTATTAAATATAAAATAAACACAGGTATGTGATAATACAGTGGTACAAAACTAAACAGTGTTTAAATCTACTGTTTCCCAGTTTTGTATGTCTCATATTGGATTGCATCATAACATGTAATTGTGTCGTAATGCATCATATCCCATCTTCCGAGTGTCATTCTGAATTTAAATCTTCTTTATTAAAACCTTTGCAATGTTTTTATGATGACATTTCATAGGTGGTGTGACATAACTGATGTAACCTACAGTGTAGAGCAGTCCAAACAGAGCACAGGCTCCCAGACCACTGCATGGAGACCCCATGTCAGCCAGTTTTAGCCAGACATTTCTCCTGGGATCATACGCCTCCATGGAGGCCAGTGAATGCTGCTGGTATCTGAACAAAGACAAGGAAATGGTGAGTGGGGAGTTCACGCTAAATGTTGTCTTGATTTTAGATGCATTCTTTAAAAATGTAGAAACAAGTACACAGTAGGGAAAGACCCACAAGAAAAGGCCAATAACTTTATATGCTGATACATGGATACATGCATGCATGTGAAAATGAAAACTACTCTCCCCCATGTCAGTCAAAAACACATTGCACACGCCGTTTGTATCTGTGCTTTTATACCAGCCGGATACCAAATTACTAAAACAGAATAACATGACCATCAAATAACTCAAAAACAGCTCAAGCAGCAAAATCCAAATGTTCTGTATTCAAATGATTATACTCAAAGAAGTGTATAAACTGAAGCTTCCCACTTTGGTTAGAAACACGCATGTGCTTTATGACAGAGGTCCACTATCAGTATGCCACTATAAATAAAGGGCTTACAAAATAGGAGGGTGCACACATGAACCCAGAAAGCAGTGCACCTCTGGAGGGAAGACAGTGTGGACGACCTCCTAACAGCCACTGGGTGGCAGACTGAGACTCTTTTTGTATCCATGAGGTGATTTGCACACAAGTTGCGTATTATAAATGGACATCTGTGCTGTGAATGCAGCTCACTCATTAACATGTATGTCATAAAGTGTGAGCCATGAAGCCCCAAGTGTTGTCTCATAATCAGTTTCTGATGATCAATATCAGAAATAGGTCCCAAAGTGTTTCTTACAATAAGTGTGAAACCATAATACACTGCAGAACAAAGAAATGTTGTTGAGGAAACTATGAGATAATTACCCGCCGGCCACATAGATGAGCTGAGTTCCCCGGTTAGGTGCAGGAGGCAGCTTCCTCAGTGTCATATCCTGGAAGATTTTAGAGAGGAAGTCCTTGCAGGAATTGGCCTGGAGTTAAAAGAAAGGACAGAAAATGTTAGAGTAGGTAACTGAGTGAGTATTGACAAAAATGACTTTTGAATATATTACAGTTTTTACTGAAACAAATACCAAAAGGGAACATTAGCTAATACTTGTGGGCACGAATCTCATCTGTCCACTCATTTCCATGACGAAAAAAACATAAAGCAAGGCTGTAAGTTACCTTGCTGAGGATGGGGCAGGACAGGAGCTGGTTCTTTAGGAACTTGGGAGGCAGGGCGTAGATATGAACCGCATTCAGAAGGGCATGTAGGTACTGGGCTCTGCCCTCCATATCCCAGCGGACCCAGTCTGTACAGGCCTTATACACCTGACATGGATTAATTGGGACATATCAATATGTGGTTTGTTATGTACATCTAAATACACTCTTGACTAATAACATTTGTGCAGATTTCTTAGGTGTCATACATATTATAATGAACAAAACAAAAAACATTCAAGATTTTCCATAACTTAACTACCTTTTTCTGTGACTGTGGTAAAACTTGCTAATGGTTTAATGAGCAATTAAAACTTACAATATACAGTATTATTCTTATGCTTTGACATTTCAGAAGAGGCAGAGCATACAATGATATGACAATATATTCCCTACATGCATGTCAGTTAAGTTTTAATTAGTTCTTTTAATGCCACACACCTCAGACTCACAGAGGACCTTGATACTGTCCTGACTGATGAGCTCCAGCAGCTGGCAGTGAGAGAGGCTGAAGAACTCATCTTCTTTAGTCACCTAGAGACAGAGGAATACAAAGGTACACAAGAGCATGGTCAGATAAAGGCATATTGATAGACACAGAGAGAGCATTCACACGCATACAAAAGTAGATTACATCATTCAGAAAAGGCGTCTAGGAAAAAGAGAACATGTGCAATGTGCTGGCAACAAGTAATCATAAAGTACTGTGATGCAACCAAAGTGCCAAGTTTGTCCTTGAGACAGATCAGAGGCCTTTGGGTTCAGGTAACCATTAAACACTGCAGCTGCAATGCTCCCTAAGTTATCATAACATGTGAGCACAGCATGCGATGTGACTTATCTAGTATTAAAGATACAAAGCAGAGTACTAACCAATGAGACGTGCTGCTGTGGCTAATTAGCGATGCATATAAGCTGTAAAGTTCTGTAGCTTCTTTGGTGACTTACTGCCTGCTACATGCAGTCATCAACATCTATAAGATATAAAGACAGAATGAAAAGTGCTACAGCTTTGCTGCTGACCCTGTGTCTGTCAGGGGCTTTGTTCAGGCAGAGACGGCCTCACAGTCTGACTTCAGTGCTGAGCTGCAAGCACTAAGAGCCACGGTGTAGGAGCTGAGGTTGATGGAGAGCAGACTGGCAGCAAGTGAAAGCAAAGAACAAGCTCAGGAAAACTCTGTTAAGGATTTAAAAGCAGAGCTGGACATACCAAGACGGAGTTACTTCAGTACAAAGAGCAGGCAGAGGGGGAAAGCTGGGGGAAAGCTGGCAGGTAACACCGGGAAATAAGATGAAATTATACACTAACAAAAATGGAGGAAAAATGGGTAGCTAGGAAATTATCTATGATAATCTTAAGGGGTCATAAAGTTGATTCTCTTCAATTTTAACTGCAAACAATCCAGATGTGGGGCTAAACTGTCATCTGGTGTGA
This sequence comes from Enoplosus armatus, assembly GCF_043641665.1. Lineage (NCBI taxonomy): Eukaryota > Metazoa > Chordata > Actinopteri > Centrarchiformes > Enoplosidae > Enoplosus > Enoplosus armatus. Next base: position 15,203,420 of record NC_092194.1, read on the forward strand.
GCCAACTTGAAGAGATGATAAATGATGAGTTGCCACATGTACTTTTCCATGCCATGGATAACCCGGAAAAGCAACCACATGGGCACAGCACTGTAAAAGAACAAGCAAAGAGTTCTTCTCAACTATGCCTGGAATCACTGGGAAGATCATGGGCATGTTTCCAACGGAGTTGTCCTGAAGCTCTTTCGGGGCGATGTAGTGTACATGCTTCTTCCTACGTGGTACAAAGCCACTGATTTTGTTGAACATCACTTCAACATTGTCGGTGGTTTCCTTCTCTTTTCCCATGTGAGAATAACACATCAGGAGTCTGTGTTTCTCACCGAGTCTGTGTTTCTCCACTTTTCTCAATAAATATACCGTGTGTCGCATGTTTGCTTAACATAAACTAAAGCACACTTGACAATAAAAGAAGCATTCACAAAAACATCTGACTTGACTCAACTATATTTCAAAGGAAAGCTTGTGTGCTTGTGCTCTGCTTGTATTTGCACCTCACCTCATTGAAGTGCGTATTGATATACTCTCGACTTCGCTGGTGCAGCTCTGTGCAGCCGATCTCCTCGGCAAAGCGGGCGATGCCGATGACATTAGCAGGCTCCAGGTGCTTGGTGAGGAAATCGCAGCATGCCTTGGCCACATCCTCCATCTGATACCTTGAGGAAAAGAACAAAAAAAGAATTTGTAATTTCCTTTATATGCTCCACCTTTAAAGTATAATTAAAATGTTATTTTCATGCATTTAACTGGTAAATCCTGAAAGTCTGTATTCGGATGTCATCTGATTTTAGTGAATTATCTTTTCTACAAAATGTGCTGCTGTTTAAATACTGCATGTTTACCTCATAGCAGCCAAAAGAACGTGCAACACACACTTCTCTCCCACTGTGATGTGGGAGGTGTAGGCAAAGTCAATGAGTCTTCCCACCACCTGGGGGCAGACATCACGCAGGGTGACCTCCGAGGCACGACACTCTTTGAAGCTGCTGGTGAACATGGCTCTGAAGTAAGGGCTGCAGGAGGCCAGTACCACCCTGTGGACCTGGATAAAACAATGTACTTTACTGTACTTGGCCAAGGACTGAATGGTAAACAGTGCTTTTCTATGGAGGCCAGGAAGTGACAAAATGTAATTAAAGGTTATTAGACAAGTCAAAAATATAACTGAATACATCATGAAAACAATTGTTAGTTAAATAATTAAAATAGAGTGGGAAAATAAAAGCTTTACACTTAAATCTCCAATCGGTAAAAAAAAACAAAAAGCTTTTTACTGGACGCTTAACACACTGAGCATCAGCTTTTTCAGCCAGCTACTTAGCTGAAGCTAACTTTCATAAAACTACACCAATGTCAATGCACATAGAGGTAACATTTTACTACATTTAGTCAGTTTAAGGGCTCCATACTCTGCTTGTACTTTGTAAGTTAATAAATTTGGATTTTTTCCAGAAACTTTGAATGAAACATCCCACAAAATGGCACAAACTTGTGATCGTTTAATTTAGAGGGTGTCTCACCTTGAAGTCCACTGTCCTGTCCTTGTATGTGACATGAAGCACCAAGTCACACAACATCTCCTGCCGCCTGAATTCCTCCATGACCTTGAGGGATCTGGAAGCGTGGGTCTCGACCGTGTAGTCGAGATACCCGGACCCATGCATCGAGGGAACCGCGATGGCCGAGAAATCAGAGTCACGTGTGGGACGTTTCTTCCTAGGGCAATGCATTCTGGGAGAGAGGAAGAGGGGTACTCCAGATGTGTTTGTGTAACCTGTTCAGTCTTACAGTCTTCTATAGTTCAAAGTTTTTGGTACTTATCCCATTGGGGTCAGACTTTCAACAGAGGAAACTCCTTTGCTCTTTAATTCATCAATGTAAAGGCTCCAGTGAGCAGATGTCCTTAGTTCCTCCATTTTACCTCGAATTTAACACAAAAATCTATTCAGTAAGTGGACATTTCCCAAGAAATTAGGGATGTGAACAGTGTAATGTCACTATCCATTGGTGATCCCAGCCACAGCCAGCAGGCAGCGGAAGTAGTCCAGAGGAAAAGCCAGTAGCTACATGAAATACGTTCAGTTCATATGTTTCTCTGCAAAAATATGGTGAGTAAACAAACTCGCAGACTGGTCCCTCATCCACAGATCCAGGCTCCAACATGATTGATAGTCTTTGAATCGGGTTCAGACAGTTCCCAAAGCACGAGTCAAACCATGATCATTAAATTGCCGCTGGTCCAGATTTGACAGATTTCAGGGTTTTGAAAGTAATCCATTCTGACATGTCAGAGAGTTTAGTAATTCACAGGAGAAGAGGAAGTGGTTGGCAAATGTGTGTAACTGCACAATCAGATGTATCCTGGCAGGGATTCCTTCAACACTGTCTGTTGTGACGCTTATCCTGCAAAAAAAACAAAAAAAAGACAAAACAGATTAAGAAAGACTTTTAGTGGTTTGAAAAGAAGACAATGGAATCATGTGAATATGTCGTTTTCCCCTTGGACATGTATGAGTGTGTGTGTGCCAACGTCACACACTCAAAGTTTCACTTCCTTGCAGCTGAAATAGAAAAGATGTATTATGTTGAATCACTTCACGCCACAGCTTCTGCCCAAGGAAATGGGCCAATCTGAAAACCAAAACAGCCTCTGTGTTTTTAAATTTGGTTTATTCAGGAAAATATTTCTGTAAATCTGTAAATGGGTAATCTGGATTTAATGCTCTACCGTTTTTATGTTACTTGATTCTTAAAGAGCTGCTTAAATAGTTTATTTTAGTCTGGAGCCACAAGATATAGAAAGGCTTTCCCTTATGGGCGGCATGGTATTTTTAAACATGCTCATTTGACAGAGTTTATAGTTTATAGCATTTATTCTGATATACCAGAAACCTTTAATCAAAATAATTAGTCAACTTATCAATTAGGTGATCGAAAGAAACTTAATCTGCAACTATAATCGATTAACCATTTCAGTTATCTTATAGTAAAAATGCCAAATATTTGATGGTACCAAGTTCTCAAATGTGAGAATTTGCTGCTTTTTTGGTCTTAAATTATAGTAAATAAAATAATCTAGGACCATGTGATGGCCAATATCCATTGTTTTAGAGTTTTTGATTAAACCAGAAAATAGCTGTTGGATTAATGATGAAAATTAATAATGAAAATAATCGGTAGTTACAACCTTAGATCACAGGCCCTCAAAGAGCTGGTTCAGCCGTTCAAACATAAGCTTGACACTTTGTCAACCAGGACCAGTTAAAACTCTCTTTCCCCCCCTCGCTTCTTCAGGAAGCTCAGCCAAACAGGAGAGTGTTAACAGCCACACTGAAAGCAGGTGAGTCACAGAGGAGTGACTGAGACTCTGCAGACAGCAGCCGGCTGACAAACATAACACAGAACACACATTCGCACTATTTAAAGCAACACAAAGTATGAATGAATTCCTACCAGACGCTGACGCCGACTCCCTAAATCACATTCACTCCTGTGTTCCTACTTATTTTCTGAAGAAGTAGTAAAACCACTCCCTAATGTCAAAGCAGGCTGGTGTCATCCTCCAGCTCATCTCCGTACAGACTGGAACCTGTTTGACTGTCCATCCAAACTTATCAATAGAAGAACACACTAATAGCAATTATCTGCCTCTGATATAACAGGCGAGCAGTGAATTGAAAGCACACAACCAGTCTGAGGCTTTCAAACACCACTTGTCTTTCATTTCTGGTTAAATCCAAGGATTGTATTTCCACATGTATTGTTGATAACCCCTAATTTTGAAAAAAATGGAAGTAAAGAACGAGTACAAATGAAGTGAGGTGTGTTTGTTGTTGAGCGTTTCATCGAAAGATCTTTATCAATCCACTTCATCATCAAAGCACTGTAACTGAGTTTAACATAGTTATTGTATATGGGTATAAGTGTCGCACCTGTCTCTAATTATTAAGGGTCTCATTGGATTCTTATCAGTTCAAGTGGAACCCTCTCAGCAGTTAGCATGCAGGTAAATGTCAACTGATGGCCAGAGCCTGACTGATTCTGGATTGTTGAGATCAGTATTGACGCATTTTAGCGCAAGAAAAAGAAAAATCAGATATCACTACATCAGCTGATTGTGGTTTTGTTTTTTTTGAAAGAATAGTTTGATTTTATGGGAAATATGCTTTTTTGCTTACTTGCCAAAAGTTAGATGGAAGATTAATACCACTCTCATGTCAGCCTGTTAAAGTCACAGCCAGGGGAGGTTAGCTTAGCTTAGCTTAGCATAAAGACTACAAGCAGGGGGAAATGGCTACAGCTGGAATTATGCTCCTCCGAAACTTGGAACAGTGACTTTAAATTTGGACAGAGCCGACAGGCCGTTTCTCCCATGCACAGTCTTTATGCTAAGCTAAGCTAACCATCCTTTGGATGGCGCTTCATATCCTTTAACTTTGTTTTCATGGATTTATTTTTTTTACCGAATCCCCTCTCCTTCCCACTATCCTGACAGCAACAACTGAATTAAACACAGGAAGAGTTAGAAGAGGAGTGAGCATGCCGGCGCTGAGAGAGAAGAGAGAAATAAATGGGTCCCAAATAAAATGTTATCTCTCTGCCGTGCTTTGTCCTGTAAATCTAATCTTTTCAAGATGCAAGAAACTCATTAAATCTCTCATCCAGTGTAGAGGCTTCATACTCAATGGACAGATGTGAGAGTGGTATCAATCTTCTCATCTAACTCCCAAAATGCTGAACTATTCCTTTGACATAAACGCATAACATAAACGTTTTTGATAAGGATCCCTACCAATGTTTATCAACAAACATATGACAAGTATTACGTCTCTATTGCACAACACAGCAAAACCAGAACTGCATATCCAGCCTACATGAAATGTCTGAATTCCAGTGTGTCACTCGCTGCTACAGCTTGAAGCAAAACAAATCAACTCTTGAGTTAAAGAGCAAGAAAAGACTTCTGCTATGCTGCCTGTTAGCTACAGAGCATTTATCTTTGTAGAAACCCTTAGAATCGATAGCAGTAGATCCATTTAGAGACAAATCCTGATCCCGCTAGTGACAAAACTACCACACCCCTGTGAGAACTACAGGAATACTTACAATACCTGGAAGTTTGGTGTTAATTTCAGCTTTGCAGAGTTGCAAAATCTAATCTGTTGAGCCCCGAGCTCCCTAACCTCTCACCCTACAGTCTGGTCATATGACCAAAAGTGTGAGACGGAAAGGGAGGGAGAGAGCGATGCAGAGAAAGAGGGCAACATACAGTGAACAAAAGTAGAGAAAAAACAAAAGTGGCAGAGAAGTCAAATGAACCTAGATTTAGCTGAAGGAAGATACAAGACGGAGAGATCAGTTCAGGGAGGGAGTAAGAGAAGCGAGAGTCATTAATACAGTAGAGCTACTCAGTTTTCCATAAAGGGCCATTGTGCTTGGATATATCAGCCTGTCCAACTCTCCTGATCAGGCTTTAAGGGGGTTAACAGTGAATTACTGTGTAACCACAGTGTGCAGGACCTGGCTACTACATGAAGCATTGCTCAAGCCTGCGCTGTGAGAACACTGCGACGCCAGCTCCGGCCAGTTTATTGATTTCAACAAGGTTTCAAAATGACTGTTTGACAGAGGTCCTGACTGTTAACACCGCAGGTGGTAGCACTGTTTGGTTTTGTCAAATGTATTTCTCACATGGAGTGAGATGAGGACCATGCAGATCACTGGGTCTTCATTGATAAAAATGCGTTTTGACTCTTTGAGTCTTTGACTGAGTTGTTGAATGTTTTGAAAAAAGGAAGTCCGTGGTGTTCATCAGATGACATTTGTACTTTTGAGACGCTAAAAATAAAGACAGAGTCGTTGTAACTCATTGATTTTGGCATCAGGACTGTTTGTTTTCATACAGGCCTAGCTTCGTGCAGAATGTATAAGAGAGAACAACAGAGGCAGAGAGAGGGAGAGTTAACCATTTACAGACTCTTTCTGTTGGCAGATGGCAGACCAGCACAGCACAGCAGTCTGGAAACACGCCAGCCTGTGCAGTCAGCTTTGACCTGAACATACAACAGACTATAGGACTTTGTATAAGGAGTGAAGACGCCCTCGCTTAACCTTTGAAAATATGTTTGTCGAAAAACTGCTGAGCTGTAATGACCACACGTCTTTTGCAAAATTTTGTAACAGCGGTGACACAAGCACTCCTGCCATGTCATCTTTCAGCTGGCCGGACAGCTGACTGGGGTCAAAGGTTGCTGATGACAAATCTTATTTACGGTTAAAAAAAGACAGCATCAGAGAGGAACTGTGTTATTTAAGAATCACAACAGCGCACAACTCAACCAGGAGCCAAAGTGACTCACTGTTGATATTTGGGGAATTAAAGAGTTCAAAAAGCCTCTGAAGATATTTGATGGTCGGAAACTTCAGCCACGTGCTGCACACAAACTACTGTGACCTAAAATAACACTTGAGAACTAAGTATTACAATCACCCAACGCTGCCCCGTGACCACAAACTCATCATATCAGAAGCACTAAATACACAGTTTATCACTAAACAAAGAAAACTCCTTTGTTATCTGGTGGTAAAAAGTTTGCTCACATAAACATTTGGGAACACGCTAAACAGACATGTTGGGTTTTAAAGTTGTGGGTCAGACAAAACAAGACATTTTAAATTTGATAGAAGTGACAAAAATTGTGAGAGACATTTTCACTATTTTTTAAATAACTAAACGATTAATCAAGACAATAACCGGAAGATTAATCAACATTGAAAATTATTGTTAGTTTCAGCCCTAATTGCACCTTTCTAGGGTTGCTTACAACTAAGGGTTCTTTTTTATTACAGATTAGGGGGTTGGTTCTATAAAATGCAAGAAGATAATAATAATAATAATTTCCCAAAGTGCTTGTCAAGATGTCTGATTTCCAATAACATAAGGAAGGGAAAAGCAGCAAATTCTCACATTGAAGAAGTTCTAATCAGGCAACGATTTTAAAGAAAGCTCCGTCTGTGACGTATGAACAGAGGACAATGAGCAAAAGTTTCAATTCCCTCTTCGGAGTCTGCGCACTACAGAGGAAATAAACTGAATGGTCGACAACAGAATTATAAAACTACCGGATGTGTGTTAGACTTTCCCGTACAGAAATACTGCCATTATTACAACTGTCACGAGACAAAACACATGTCACGAGCGCAGCTGTTAGATCACACACACGCGACAAAAACGTTGAATACTAGTGATTTTCTTCTCGCGAAGGGCGCGTCCACTCAGCATGTGAAACTGTTGACAGTCTTACAAACAGCAGCAGATCCACTCACCTGAAAGCAGCCTCTCGCCGACAGCTGTTAAACTCCACATCAACGAGAGGACACTCTGAAGAGTTGACGCACGACGTGTCCAGCTCCAGGAGGTCCTCCCCGGTCTCTGTTCTGAGGCTGTCTGTGCGGTCGGTAAAACCAGCAGGTCTGTCTCGGTCTTCAAGCTAAAAGGCGAAATGAGTGTCGCTGCTGCTGCTCTGCGTCGCCGCGGGCAGGCGTCCAAAGGCGGCGGCGGTGGTGGTGGTGGTGGTGGTGGTGGGGAGGAATTCCTGCACCAACATGACTCTGCAACTCTCGAGCGCACTGCAAACACTGTGCGGGCAACACGCATGTACAGAGACCTACATGGCAACAAGTCAGGAGCGGCATTCCTCAAACTGAAACTGGACCTCGGCCAGGGCAGGACAGCTTCAGGGGTTATATAACTGTTACTCTGCTGAAACGCGCTGGATCATATCGAGAAACCACCCCCCCCACTCCTCCTCCTCCTCCTCCTCCTCATGCATCTCTGCTTCTGACGAAATCCACAGCAGTTTTGACAAAGTTTGATTGATGAAATATAAAACAGGCTCCGGATCTGCCCATTTATTTTCTGCCCTGATGAATCATCTTGGCTGAGGGCGACATTTTATCTTTCAACAAACAGTAAATACTATAATAACATGTAGCACAGTTAGGGGATTATGTAAACGACACTATATCAATCACACTTTGAATGTTCCTGATAAACTGAAAGGTGAAGTGTTCCTTTATGGGCTGAGAAAATGATCCTGCTTCTTAAGCTAAACAAACAATTTCAAAAAAAACTCTCAGATTAGCTGGAAAATGCAACGTCACAAAGCTGAAAACAGGGCTGTCTTTTCTTTCAGTTTATGAAAAGTTGACTTTTTAAAGATAAAGAGTACAAATGAGATTCAATATAAATACAGAAAATATGGGGCAACACGTTTTCACTATAAAAAAGTATATTCCTATTATGTTTCTTTATTTAATTTTTATGAAATTGTCTTGTCTTTGATCAGAGATTCAATCATTCATCAAACCATTTTATCCGACTCTTCCAGTGGTGGTGAACTGCTGAACAATCCATGAAGCACCAATAAAGCTCACATTGTTGTTTGGACATCCCCGATGGGAAGAGATACCTGTTTCCTAATAAAAACAGCTGGGGAGATTCTTGCAGTGGTTTATGCAACCACACTCCAATGCTTTTGATTACTCATTTCCAAAAAGGAGAAACAAAAGAATGATCTAATATTGAAGGAAAGCTGAAATCAGAGCTGTTTTTCTGAGCTCATGAAAGGTTGTTGTTTTGACATCAAGTTGTTCATCTCCATGGTCTAAATGCAAAGTCTGTATTACTCCAGGTTCCCCGAACGGTTGACTGGTCTGATTGAGTGAATGACTTTGACCTGACAGTTGATGTACAGACAGAACTGCCTTAAGAAATACATGAATTTAAAAAGAAGGAAAAGCGTAAGGGCTTATTTCTATTGTGCTATCCTGTATGAAATTGTTTTGATTTATACATCAAACGCAACCAGACGTCAGATATACCTTGATATCCTGTCCATGGATATCTCAAACAGGACAGGTGACAGTCCACACCTTTGGCACAAGGCCACATTGAACATGGTCGACTTAAAGCAAACACAGCTCTCGCTCTGAACATACAGAGAATTAGTGACTTGCAAAATCATCCTCTTCATACCTATAGATACTTTAAGCCCTTTTAACAAGGGATAAATTAAAGTACAAAGATAGTGATTAGAGTCTGGGTGAGTGTTTGTGTCAGGTGGAAACTTCAGTTTATCCTTGACTAAACTTTTGTTTTGTAGGGCTGTGAATCCTCATCATATATGTGAATATCTTCAAGACATCTATAGTGAGCTTTATTCAAATCCTCATCTTGATATTCTGTAATTATAGCATGTGTCTCAGGCCTCTGCCAGTTACAGATGGGTGTGTTTATGCACCACAGCTTATTTCCAACAGTGTCAACTAAGATGACATTCAGTAAGTCTTACATGTTCCTATGCTGTCATTATTATCCTCGCTTCTCACACCACACCCTCCGACACCAAGAACATGAAAACAACAACGACTTGCAGATACGATGCCAGGGACGGGTTGCATAATTTTATGATTGCTTCACCAGAGTTTTCCGCATAGTTTAATGACCGCAGATTGTTTGTGTTTGTCATGACAAACACAACAGCAAATCCAGGAAGATGTGAAAGATGTTGGTAACCATACTGGAGAGGATGACCAGTGTGAAGCCATGAATTAGCTGCTATTTCCTGAGTAATTGCTAATTGCTAATATTTCATATTTGTAGCCCAGTTCACTCAGATATATTTGTCTCCTATCTTGACTTTTTCATCTAAATCTTTTGGAGTCAGACGTAGGACTAAGGTGTTTGTTTTGTCTCAAACTATTTTCTTTGTCTCTTTCTCAGCAGGTTACTTTGTCATCTGCAAACACTCTTATCTAACACAAGCCTTTTCCTGGTGCAATAAAGGTGTAAATGTCTCATCTTAACTCAGATTATGAACAAATGACAGGTGATTCACAACTGGTGATTCATTTTGTGATACAGACTGTATGAATAAAGGTGTGGTACAGGAATGTATGCGTGTGCATGTGAGTGCCAATAAATGCTTTATATTTATCTTCTGTGCTTCAAGGACCTGAAACTTAAATAAAATGAATAGTCTGATCAGTCAAAGCAGCAAAACCAGAGATGCTGTCTTTTTTTATTTATATACTGTGTATGCAATCCCCAAGTTCCCCTTTGAGTAAAAGTATTAGTATAAGTAAATATTAACAGCAAAGTACTCAATGCAAATGCAAAAAATGGCCCTTGTAGTATTGCTGATGCATTAAAGCCCCTAACAGGCCCTATGAGCAGCGGGGTCCTACAGTCCATGAACGCAGCATTTTCTGTCAAAGCAGTTTGGGTTATTTCACTTGAGAGATTTCCTGTACTTTTAGTTTTATCTGTGATTTTCTGGTTCAAAGTGGGCGGGCTAAGTTGGAAATGTGTTATGTCACATACTTCCTAGCACCAATCAGGATTTAGCAATATTTGGATCACAATTCTAATGCCTGATTCTTAATAAATAATAACTAAGGATTTTTTCTGTGAACATTAACTTTGATTGTTGTTTGTTTTGTCATGAATATTTAACGTGAGAGAGAAAACAAGTTTTCAGGGGCTTTAATGTGTTGGTATTGTACCATTTTACTGATGTGTTCTTCTATACTAATGTTCTTTTCTGATAGGTAGTTTAATCATGTTTTATGAACTGATCGTATGTTTTGTATGTAAAATCTTAATTTGTAGTGGAATGAAAACTACAATTTTTAAAAGAAGAAGTGTAAAGTGGTATGAAATGGAAATACTCCAGTAGTGATGGAAGAAGATACACAATGTAAAAGTACTCAATTTCAAGTGAGAGGCCTGCATTCAAAATCCTTTAAGTCAATATACAGAAGTATCAGCAACAGCAATTGTTCATCATTCTTTATTTAGCCAGATATTCTTTGTTAGACGAACACTTGTGTTTGTACTACCCTTTGCCCAGGCATTGTGCTCAAGTCCATTTACCACTACAAGGAAGTAATAAAACAAAGTACAACAGCACGGTGACACAGCACAATGCCGGCCACGTTTCAGTTCTCTTCTTTCCTCTTTTGCATCGACTTCTGTGCCTTCTCCTTTCCTCGGCTCCATCCTCTAATGCATCTAACTTTCACTTTTTATTCCCTTTTTTCTTTACAGTAATGAGAGAGAACCATAGCTTAGATTATTCCTGGCGTCAGATCCCACTTCACTACATAAAACAGCTCATGCGTGTCTCACTCCAACAAAAAGACCATGTTTGTTTGTGAACACACTTTTTAAATTAAGAGATGATGTGAACACTGCTGGGTTCCTATCAAAGCTGGCTGTGTTTGGAGGAAGAACCGCAGGATTTTATTGACCTTTGTGCTAGAGTGATAATGAGAGGGGAGAGTGGGGGGGGGGGGGGTGTATGACATCATGCACTGTGAATGTGCTGCCCTCTGCTGTTTGAACACAGAAACACAAGCAAATGTGAAAAACACTAGTTAAAGGGGCGATAAGTCCAGTTTAGTCTTGACTGGGAGTAAAACAGTTGAATAATGTTATCTAAGTAAAAGCATTTAAGTATTATCAGCTAAATTTACTTAAAGCATCAAAATTAAAAGTACTCATTCTGCAGTAAAGTGGTTCCTGTCATTGTTTCACTATTATATATGATGTTTTTTGATTAATATTCCTGCTGCATAAATGTGTTTGTTGCATTTTACTGCTGTAGATGTTTATGGTTGTGCTAATTGTAGTACTTTATATACTGTGGGGTAGTTTGATCTACAGCAATGCATCATATTCTATAAGATCATCATATGTTTAGCGTTGTTGTGAGAACAACGTATGTCTAAAAAGTTTTCATGAGCTCAGAAAAACAGCCCCGTTTTTAGCTTTGTGACGATATTTCCCAGCTAATCCAAGAGGGGGGCGTTAAATAGTTTATTTAGCTGAAGAAGTAGGAGGATGTTCTCAACCCCTAAAGGAACACTTCATCTTTCAGTTGATCAGGAAAAGTCTAATTCAAAATCAGCAAATTTGGAGATACATAACTAAAGCTGTCAGATAAACGTAGTGGAGTAAAAAGTACAATATTTGCCTCTGAGGTGTAGTGGAGTAGAAGTATAACTTGAGTTACTACTTGAGTAAATGTACTTTGATACATTCCACCACAGGAGATGTCCAAAGTTTGAAAAAATATCTCAGCTTGGACTTGAGACAGATTTTTTTCAGAAAGCCTGTGCAGACAAGCACTGAAGTAGATTTCAAATTATAGCCAAGATCCAGAGGTTTACAGATATCAAACACTTGCACTGACATGTGATGCAAAAATCAGGAGCAAGAAGACACATAATATTTTGTGTACAACGTTATCACAGTAGTGCAGATACAATATCTGGCTTTCGGTACTGACCGGAAAAACATGTTTATATTCATCAAAGCAAAGTGAGCATTATTTTCAAATATCAAATGTCTAAACACAAGCAGCCATACAAGCACTTTTATTATTTAAATGAGTGAAAAATACTACAAATCTGACCAGACATTCAATGCCAACATTTGGTACACATTTTGGTCAGGACAAAAAACCCCCAAAAGAACAATTGTGGATTGGATACTCAATCCTTACAATACACATACAACACACAAAGAAAGTTTATCCTATCATTTATGGTACTTAAGGGGAATATTGGAAACATTTGAGTTCAAGAGGTTTAAACCAAACACTCATTTAGGAGTGTCACTGCCATATAGTTTTCAGATTGATAGTCTCTACTTAATAATCACTAATTAGTTATGTAATACACTCACGACAACTAATGTATGTGCTGTACTTACATAGTGTATTTCAAATGTAAAATTGTCTTGCTGTGTAAATAATGTATCTGAGTGATGATGGACAGTTGTTGTGTGGCTCACAGTAAATATACCTGACAGGAACAACTGATAAAGATGAAAGGTTCCTATGAAGGAAACTTAAATAGAGAAACAATAACATACATTAGAAACATGTCATTAGGCTCCATCAGTCCATGATCCGTTTCTACTTTAAGAAGCAATTTCATGTATATTATCAACTTCATTTTTCAGGTGGCCATGCCTGTGATCCCACAGAAGTAGGAAAACGATGAAAGCAGTGTTGGAGCCCATGAACACCACAACATCTCTAATAAACACTGTAGTGTCACCTTTCAACCACCAGAACCCGGAGGATCCCTCAGACTGTTACTACCGTAATCTCTCTCTTTTTCACTTTTATAATAGCGTATGTCTGGATGCGTGATGCCCATCACCAACAACACATTGGCTCCAGATGGGAGGAGGCAGAAAGAGAAGGAGAGAGAGACGGGGAGATAGAGAGAGAGAGCACGGTTGATGTACATCTGTCATGCATTATTGCAGCAAATGCCAGTGCTGCTATCCTGGCTTTAGAAACTATGTGAGGAGGGGGTTGATGGGTCCTCCTTAAATCACAATCTGATTCCTCCTCTTCCTCTTCCTCCTCCTCCTTATCCTCCTCCTCTCCGCTGCTCCTTTTTAGTTACTATATCAACACACAAACACACACAGGCAATCACACTTTCTCTCTTTCACACACACACATAAAAAAACATTGTCTCTTTCTCAAACGTCGGGTGCTTTCTTTATGTCTTCCTCGCATGCGCCCGCACACACACACCCACACACACACACCCACACACACACACACACGCACACACACACACACTATCCCCCTATGAATTCCTCAGGAAGGAGTCAGCCTTCTTCATTCCTCTGGACACAACTTTTCCTTAACAAGGTACTGATGGTCTTGACCTCCTCTTCAAACAAACCCTTCCCTCCAATCAGGGAGGATTGTGGAGCAGGGCTCAGCCGAGGCCTGTGGGTATTACAGAGGAAACGTCCTGATTCTGCTTGATTACTCCCTCTCTCTCTCTGTAGTCCCCCTCTTTCTGCCCCCGCTCTCTCTCCCTCTCCAAATATCTCTGTCTCAGTGGCTTCTGGCTCTCCTGTTGTCTCTAACCCAATCTCGAACTCTTTCTTTCCCGTCTCTGTCTACTCACTGTATTTTCTCTCTCGTCTCGTCTGCATCCATCCCTCTGATTATTCCCTGGTTCGGTATTCGGAGTTTTCCAGTCTCCTGATGATGAGCTGTTTATCCACTTTGTTAGCAGAATCAACCAAAATTCAACAAATCCTTCAATCAAGACTTTAAGGAGACTGTTAGGATACAGTGTTGTTCTGTATGCCTGTTCATTTATCAGTTGCCCTACTGACATGTGTGACAGGGATAAATATATGTAATTATAATAATTACTCTTTACAACCCCATATGACTAAGTTAAAATGAGAAGTTTAACCAAACGTTTTCAAGTGGTATTTGTTTTTAATTTTTAGCTGTATTTTCTTTTTCTCTCTCAAATCTTGTCCTCTAAAAAGAAACACCAGAGGAAATAGGAAATGTTTCAAATGATTAATATTTTTCTAGCAGATATTCTCCACAACAATCTCATTATTTCCCATTAATAGCCAATGCATGTTTTCATGATTTTCCCAAAACTGTATGGGCTCTAAATATATATTTCTTACAGAGAATTTATTCACCAGTCTGCATCAATTAGCTGTATTTATTATGTTTATGAGACCTTTTGTTTAAATTCTAATTATTCTACATATTACATTAGAAGACAATAGAAGACTGATAAAGGACAAGATATACTGTAAGGAACACAGTCATCATTACAGTTGTAATACTGACAGAAAGGACCAATTTAAAATGTATAATCAAGTGAAGGAAAACCTCCTAAAACGTTGGAGTTGCTCAGAAGACGTTTGTCTGTAAGACCAAGAGAGGCGTGTGCCTCTCAAAATACAACACAGTGAATTAACTCTGTTTTTAAGGGCATGTTTTGTATATGTGGTATTCTTTTTTAATCAAAAGTATACCTGATACACGGCTGTCAGCAAGTGATGTGACAGTGCATCACATGGTTATTTCTAGAACAAAAATGTAACACTGTAAAGACAGTGATATCTAGAAAATATAGAAAACTCTGATCTGTTGCAGTCTGTGGAGCTGCTGCTTTTCTCTTCTATGGCGTTTCTTCCTTTTCATTTTTTTTTCTCAGAATCAAGACTTTAGAAATATGTCATTGAACACTCTCACTTTGATGCATTTTGTCAACGGGCCAGAATGATACCTTAAAAACAGCATCCTGGAGCAGATTTATGCTTCCTTAGTGCTAGTCCACTAGCATGGCACAGCTTTGAGCTAAATGCTAACATCAGCATGCTAACAGACAACACTAACATGCTGATATTTAGCAGGTGCAATGTTTACCGTGTTCAGTTATACTCTTTGTTAGTATGTTAGTTTAGCGTGTTGCAGCTGAGGTTGATGAGAATGTCAGTTGTTTTTCAGGTATTTGGTTGTGAACCAAAGTGTTGGACAAATTGAAATGTTGACCTAATGACAGTGCTGGAGGAAAAGTTCACAAAGGGATCACCAAATACATTAGGAAGTATCATCTGGGAACCATGAATGTCTGCACAAAATTTCATGGCAATCCATCTCATAGTTGTTAAGATATTTCAGTCTGGACCAAAGTGGTGGTTTCCGACCAACAGAACACACTTGCCATCCTTAAAAGAGCTAAAAAGCTGCCTTTGAGACGGAGTCTCATCGGCTCTCCACCGAGAACCATCCTGCCAGACATGTGCCATTAGTTTGCACCGAGCCTGTGTTCTCACGTTGTGGTCCCAGCTAAAGAGATGTAAAGCCCTTTGTCCTCACATGACTGGCATTATTACAGGGCAGCCTTCCTCATCTAACTTCAGCACTGCTTTAACTGCTCTCTTGATCTTTCTGACTCTCACTCTCTCGCTCTCTGTCACCATCTTTACTGTGTTTCACTGCCTCTCAACAACTTTGTCCTCTGCTCCTCGTCTGTGGTGTTTTGGATTAAGGGCTGTCTGGCTGGAAGATGTGGTATATGAATGGCACTGTGTGTATATGTGTGTGTGTGAGTGTGTTTGACTGTATGGCACGCATTTGTGCAAGTCTATGTGTTTGTATGCATGTGTGAGGGGGCACATGTGTGTGCAAACAAGTGAGAGATTACATGTATGCAAATGTTTTCGAGGGCACAAAAAATGGAAGACAATGGCAGCATAAATCACACAAGCTGAGACAGTGACAACATTTTCACAGACGGTGACGACTGTCCGTCATAAATCAACTATTCGAACAGCAGCACTGTGAATGGGCGTCGGAGGATAATGACCGGAAAGTGACACAACGGCCACAACAGTGTCACGAAATTCTTTTCGCATTTCCTGGACAGTAACTGCAGGGCACGAGCGGGAACTGCCCCTCGAACAAGAGTCCCCTCTGAGTGAGGAAAAAGGGGGACATTGTAGGCCCGGGGACCCAAAGGTCATCACGGCTGTTAGGCTCACGCCTCTTGGCTGGACTCCTGCTGACTCATTGCCAGTCCAACCGGGACCAGGAGGACGACCAGGACTAATTTGTGTATGTCTTGGGCCACCATTAGTCAAACATTAGTCACAGCGCCCATTTAGGTGATGAACATGAAGAGAGTTTTCTGTTCTCCAGACACATTCAGGGGCCCAAATGTGGATTTCTCAATCCCAGTGTGACCTGATGTGATTGCATTTCCTCTGCCTGCTCGGTGGACTTGATGGATTCCAGCATCAGAGGACTCCCACTGAGATGCTGACTGGCTGATACCAAAACTGTGCCAGAGGGTAACTCTTCCTCTGTGGATCTGATCTTTCATATTTCTGAGAAAAGGTTGTTGTAATCATATCAGTAATCATATCAGTCCTCAGACCAGGGGTCCTGTCTATTTTCTTGATTTTTGATGAATCAATCAGTTGGCAAGAGGCTCTGGGTTCTGTTGAAAAACGTTGGTTTTAAACATTTTTCCGATAATCAAATTTAATTTACCCAGGCAGTGCTTAAATTTTGACTGCTGCATTGTGATCTTACCTGATTGCCGTAGTCACAGAATATTGCATGGATGATAAATATTATGTGCATTAATTTAATGATAAATACTGGCATTTCTGTTACCTAGAACAGCCCTTTATTTGCTCTACATTTGGTGTGCGTCTTAATCTTCTACTTTATTTAATTCTTTTAATATAGGATGGTAGTGGTGCATCTATCTTTGGGTTGATCCGCAGCTGTTTTGTTGTACTTTAAATATCTATATTCACTTTTAATATTTTCATTTACATTTATATTTAACACATATACATTTTAAATTGCTTTAACGTCTTCCACCATACAGTTGTCACTGTGCCCCTGTGAGTGTATACTGTCTGCCTGCAAACCAAATATATAATAATGAAGTTGAAGGTGAAATGAGTCCCATTTATTTTACTCGTATTTATCTTTGTCTCTTTCAAAGCTTTTGAAAGTGTGACGTTTTATAGACTTTTAAAAGAAAAGACGACTTTTTGTCCTAATTATCTGCACAAATATTTGCATGTTTCCTCGAGGTGTTTCATCCTCCAATAGGCCTTTTCTACATGGAAGATATTTTGATATGTCACAATTGGAAAAGCACATGTATAAAATGAATGATGGCTGAATTCCATTTACTGGAACACTTGAATGTAACGGAGCCATCGTTAACGTTATTAGTAACACCTGCGCTTTTCCTGCTATGACAAGTCATAAAAAATCCTGTCGATCTAACTTTGTGGCGATTGGATAATCCGTCCAGCAGCATCTATGTATATATAAATGGGACTGTTGGGATTCCTGTTTACATATTTGATGAAGGTCACCTAGACTGAAAGGTCATGTTAAATAAATATGAAATAAATCAGCAGCAAGCGAGACAGTTTGTGGTTGTTTTGGGGGCTTCATGTTTTGACTCGAGCTTAGTCACTGTATATTTAGTAATAGTGACCGGTATTTTCATAACAATGTGACTGCAAGCAAACCAAACAACACTGTGACATCATTGTTAGTAACCAGTCTTATTTCTTTAACATAGAATAAACCACAGGGTCGGGTTTTATGTGAAATGTTTCAGTGAAGTAGGTCGACTCTCTCTAAAGCCATTTTCCACTGAAAGCTAAACTATGTGACTTTTGTTCTGTCTTTTGTTGCTTTTAGACAGTTTCACAAAAGATAATGACTGACTTATTTTAAGCCTATAAAACTAGCCTCCTTACTCCGAGCCTGAAAAAAGAGCCATGTTTCCATGGTAACAATCAGTAGACACCAGCTGATCAGTGGCACCCAAAGAGGACAACATGGCTCATAATTTGTGATTTGCTAACACTGTTATGGAGCGGGGAATGAGAAGGGAAGGAGTTTTTAGAGACGGCGGTAACCTGTCGGAAATATACAGCCAAGTTCAAGGAAACTCTCCTGAGTCTGACTGACGAGTTAGCAGAAGTACTGAGCCACAGCAGCTCCACTCTGCTACAGGTCTGCACTGCGTTGAGATTTTATGCCACTGGAAGTTTTTTTTTGTTTTGTTACAGTCTTCGCTGAATTTTCCCAGTAAAATGTCCCAGTAACTGTTGAATTCCTCCACAATACAAACATTTTCTGCCAGTCTGAAGGGAGATGAGAAGCCTGATGTGGTTGCTCGGTCAGCCATGTTTTTTAGTTTGAAAAAAAGTCTTACCCTTCACCCTGAATTCATGGCAAATTAGTCCCACTCAAGTCGGTCTTTGTGAAACCAGCTCCAAAAGTTACAAATACAAGATAGCTGTATATGCTAACAAGTAGCTTAATATGGCATATATCACAGATAATTTCATTGGTTTAAAAATGCATCCATCCTCCTCACATGTGTCTGAGGAGAAGAAATACGTCTGGGATCAACAGAAGGCCACCAGATTCTTTCAATTCAGCGCACAATTACTGGACATAAAGAGATCTTAGGGATAAATGAACTGTATACGGATTATAGGATATTAGGGCTACAGTAGCTTACTGTTGATCATGTTATTCAACACATCATAATACAGTTCTGTCAAAGTGAATCATGTTTGAGTCAAAAATGACAATTCAGAGAGATTCAAGTGGGTACAAAGATGTGTTTTGAAGGTGAAAAAGAGGATCTGTCTCACACTCATAGACAAAGAGATTTAAAAGAGGAAAAAGAAGAAGACACCTCAGGATCTGGAAACCTTTCCTGTTACTCTCAGTGACTCAACAGCCTCCTATGGTGAAAAACTGTAAAGCAGAGACCTGAGGCATGGAAAGTAACAGAGACAGAGTGATTCAGTGAAAGTGAATGGTGAAGTGACTCCCCTACCCATCACTGAAGGGGGAGAGGTTGAAAAAAAAAAACAGAAGGAGCAGTGAAAGGACGGAAAGAGGGGGAAATGACTGGCGACTGTGTGGGAAGAGAGAGAGGAGGGGCTTAGAAAGTATGAACTTGTGTATGATTAAGCTGCAGGAAGCATTAAGAAGGGAAAAGACTGCCAACGGGACGCGGTATACTCACTCTTTTAGCCTTTACTGAGGACGGGTTGCCTTATGGCTCCTCAGAGGGTGACTTTTTCCACCGGGTCACACTTTTTCTAGCGCGCTCCTTCACTCCTGAGAGTTGTCTTGTTGATAAAATCCGGAGCATTCAGTTTGAACCCGTGCTGTTTTTCCTCCTTTCCACTGTGCGTAATTTCTGTCCAGGATCGAGCCAAAAAAAAAAAAAAAAAAAAGGGGCGACATCACAACAACACGAGGACCGAGGAATCGAGACAGAAATAAAACCAACTGGGGGGGAAAATGAAAGCCGTCTTGGATATCTGCTTGCTTTTCCTCATGCTGCACACTCCCGGCGTGCTGTCCTTGTCCACACGTAAGTTGCAGATGTCCATCGATGCGCAAAGTCATGGTCTTTGCTGGGGAAGGGTTTTGGGTTTTTTGGGTACAGACTGCCTTTTTTGCTCCACTGAGATCAGTTTAAGCCATGTGTCACCCAGAGATCTTAGTGTAAACAGCGCTGTGTGACATTGTCCTGCTCTGGTATGCATGATTTTAAAGATAATACAGTTGCAACACACACACATCACATTTTAGAAAGGTTTAGTCATTGCAAACAGTACAGATAAACTACAAGCATTGATAGGGATATTATAGGAATATTAGAGTGATATTAATGTGGGATAAAATTTATATTTTAAAAGGCAAACATGACAGAAACACTGTCCAGATACAAGTCCTGAGATGAATATTATAGTGATACCATGTGGCATAGAATTACTATTTTAGAAAGGTATTAGTCAGTGCAAACATTGCTAAATAATATTATAAGAATATTATAGTGATATTAAAGAGGATAAAAACAGAAAAAGGTTACTTTAACTCCACTAAAGACTACCAAGCATACAGGGTTTCCATAGGAGGAATAAATCAACATAAGATTATGTAAATCCCTAAACACATAAGATTCACAGTGGCCTCTCATTGGGTAATACTGTATTTGAAATATGTTTCCAATGCAGACTCTTTCCTAAGTTGCTTTACATAATAACTCACTTGCTTGGATCCACTCTGGTTGATTTCTAGATGCATTTAAAAAAAATTAAAAAAGGACAAATGCCACTTTGTCCACTTGACACCTCCTGTTATTGATGTGCTCCTGCTGAAGAATGGTGGTTGTATCCCTGCAGAGAGAACTCCTCTCCCAGGAGGCTGAATTTCAACAAGTCAGGCCATAATTCGTTTAACACATGGAGGGCAAGGGGGCTTTACGAACCGCAACAAAACAGTGACATCATTTGCTCGGGTTTTGGAGAATGTTAACCGGCAGCTTAATGCAGAGTAACGTAAATAAATCAAAGTTATGTCCGCTTCCCCCGTTAAGTGGCTGGATTAGTTTTTATGGTGAGCTCACTGGCAAAGAGCAGCTCCTTTAGAGAGGATCTCCTGTTATTCATCCAGTCTGAAAGGCGCTAATAAAAGAAAGTATACTTCTAGGGGCTTATAGGAGACAATGGGCTTTGATCATAAGCTGCCATGCTGTTTATTATAGGGCCTAATAGGCTATTACTGTTTTATTCACTGTAATGATGGAGGGTGCTTCCCCTTCACTCAGTGTGCTGTGGTTTACAGATGCCACTGAAATAAAACAGTTTAAATGTGGAATATTCTTACTAACGTATAATTAGTTTTTAGTGCAGCTCATAATCCCATAAAGTTTGAGTTTATATGTCCTGTTAGCGTATAAAGAGGTATTCGTGTTGGCTGTGATCGTTTAATACCAAATATTCGACTCAGAAACACACAAAAATCCCTGAAAAACCAACTGAAATTCACTTCTCATATCCTACATGTCCCATTTTCTCCTGCCTGTGCTTGCCCTCATTTGACTTGACGTTAGACAAGATAATCTCTCCTTTCTTCAGATAGGAGCATCCGTTAAATAATGTAAGTCAAAAAAAAAAAAAAACAACAACAAAAAAAAAAACGTCCGCCGCTGTCTCCTCGATCTCTTTTCAGATGGTGTTGCACGGCTCATTGTCACTAAGTGTTGCGTGACTTCTTCCACTTGGCTCGTCCACACCGGCCCCTCGAAATTTTCCACATGTACTGTCTATTGTACAGCAGACAGAGAAAAGTATAGGCTTAAGTAGTTCTTTAGAAACAGGAGGGGATGTCACGTCCCCTTTGAAGGTTGACAGCCTACAGAAAAGTCCTTTCAGTCCACCAAAGACGCCAAAAATTTAACGTTTTTCTTCGCTCTAAATTCAACACGCCCAATAGCTCCATCGTCCACCGTCGCAGGGTTAAACTCATCCCCTGCCGTTGATCAGAGCTGTGCTTCAAGCAGCCTCAGCTTCTCCAAACAAATAACATTTTACAAGCCATTTCCTCCAGTGAGCGTGTCAAGCAGAGACAATAAACAGCATTAATTGTGTCTATCACTGCAGTGTTTGAACTGTAGAAGACGGGGTGTTAGGGGGCTTCACACCCCGCTCCAGGGCAATGTCCCGTCCACAGCGCCCGGGATACATAAACACTGATTGTTATTCAGCTGGATCAGCATGTTATTGGCTAATCACGGCCGCCTTTAGTCTGCTGTATCTGGTGACAAAGACAACCACCCTCTGTGCTTGTGTTTGCTTGTATTCGTGCGTGTGCGTAAATGAGTGAAAGCGTTGTGTCAAAGCTCCAGTCGGGGTTATGATATTAATATTGGTGTGGCGTTACCGTTGAATTCACTTCTTCAAAGGCGGCTTCTCCATGAAGGACAACACAATGTCTGTCAGCAGTAAGGTGGCTGGCAGCTGAATGGATGTGGCCCCGGGCGCAGATTTGGTCTGACAAAGTGTTGATGCTCTCACTCGCTCACTGCTCAGCCATTTCTGCATGGAAATCGTCTTACTGACACGTTTTCATGGTGCGGTCTGCTTACATGGGAAACCTTTTCTTTTTCAAATCCTCCAACCTGAAGAAATAAACTCCCTCTCTAAATGTTGGGGCTTTGTTTACCTGTAGTGAAAGCAAAAAGTCCAGTCAGTTAGTTTTAAGCTTTATTTATGCACAGATATTTAGACCAAGACGTCTTTTGAAGGAGAGACCTGAGAACAAATGACATTTACAGGATCAAGACAATTCAGTCACACGCAGACACAATAATTAAAACATTCACAAATATTATTTCGAATATATGTAAAACTTCTCTCAGACAAACGAGTGTCTCTAACTACAGTTTGCAGTTTGCCACTTGTGTAGTTTCCATTTAAATTGTAAATAGCTATAGCATTTAATTATTTGGCAACTTTCTTCGAGAGTTTACCAACTTTTTTTTTACAGGATTAAAAACCTGAGACCATAGGAAAATAAGCAAACCGCAGTGCACAATTACTGTAAGAAACTGATGAAAACGGCAGACTGAAAAAGAGTCAGTCCAAATGAACAATAATCAAGTTAAACAACCATTTTCTGAGGCATGTCCCAGGTCTTTAACCTTTTCACATATTTGACTGTATCGCAGCATGAAAATCAACCTGCAGAAACTTGCCTTAGACAGATAATCCATCACAGTGACCAGCTCCTCACCTTTTTTTGCCACAGTTTTGTCACAGTTTCATCAATCACAGACTGTTTTTTTGCATGTTGTTGCATTCAAGGCTCCACCGTCTGAGATTTCAGCTGCCAGTCACCTTTTAACAGTAATTTAACAAACCACAAAATTCACATCATCCTTTTCATGACATCCATGTTCACTTATTGTTTGTCTCCTGAATTAGACGATCCAACATATATTAGCTCATGAAATCTTGAAAAAGAGGTAGCTGACAGCTATTCCATCCTCCTCAAGTTGTTTTTTTCCAAAGTCTAGAGTCTCTGAAAGGGGTCCGCCAGTGATTTAGCGTGGCACTTCCATAATGCCGGTGGATTCCCAAAAGATAGATACAAAATAAATAGTCAAAATAGTCATCAGCCTAAACTTTGGACCAGTAACCATCTGAAAATACTGTAATCAACTGTCTAATATCCATCTCCTTCTGCCCTCCTCCAGATGTAGCAGTAATCTACCCCCAGGACCCCGTCCTTCGTATGGGGTCCAACCTGACCGCCAGCTGCTGGGTCCACTCCGACCTCGGCGTCCACGCCAGCTCTCTGTTCTGGACGCTCAACGGTCAACAGCTGCCCAGCTCCCTGTACAGAGTGCTGAGCCCGACCAACCTCAGTGTGACGCTGGCCGGACTCAACGCCTCCAGGCAGACGTCCGGTGACAACCTGGTCTGTCACAACCACAAGGGACACATCCTGGCTGGCTCCTGTCTCTACGTCGGGAGTGAGTCGAAGTTTGTCAGTGGTTATATGAGTTTTCCGTAGAGGTCCTTATTTATTTGGCCACCATATTATAATCTTATTTCTCTGGGAGGGAACGTGTCTGCATTTGTGTCTCTGCTTCACTTTTAGTAAATGTTAAGAAAAAGGGTGAATAAAAGGTAGAACAGGAGTGAGGGGAGTTGCACAACAAGGAGTAAAAAGGAAATGGGAATAAAAGGAAACAACGAGAAAGCAGTGTGCAGACGTTTAAATGTCCCTACACAGTCGTGGCTGTATTTTATGTTTAGTATTCCTGCCTTCAGGCCAGTGAGAGGCCTCCATGAGTGTGTCACTGTGTGACGCTTTGACCACCTGTGTGGTCCATTACTCGCGCTATCACTCATAGGGCATGGGTCATAGGACATTTTACACAGACACGTGTTTGTGCTTCTATTCTTATGAGGACCAGCATTTGCATAAAGCATTGCCTAGCCACTGAATGTTTTTTAATTTACAGTGAATTTCATTGGGTGATCTTGTTGATGTTATGCCTCATAACAACCTTAAAATAACCCTATTTTCTCAAGGGGAAGAAATAGTTTGACATTTTGGGAAATTCACTTATTTGCTTTCTTGCTGAGAGTTAGATTAGGAGACTGATACCACTGTTATGCTTGTAGGATAAATATGAAGTTACAACCAGCAGCTGTCTAGCTTAGCTTAGCATTAAGACTGGAGGACTTCCTTTAGTCTTGTTGTCAGCTGAGACTCCATGAAGTTTGTATGGATTAAACAAGTACGATATATAATGTTTCGTGAGCTTGAGAGGTGCTGGTAGGCTGATTTCTTTTTTCTTTTCTTTTTTTTTTACCTTTGGACAGAGTCAGGCTAGGTGTTTCCCCCTGTTTCCAGTCTTTGTGCTAAGCTAAGCTAAGGTATCAATCTTCTCATCTAACTCTCAGCAAGAAAGCAAATAGGTGTGTTTCTCAAAATGACAAACTATAAACCTAATATTACCCCGAACACTAAAACCAAGCCTTAAAGGTCTCATGTTTGTAGTTTTGGACATCATTTCTATTGATTATAATAACATTGTATTCAACAATGCTGAGGTCTGGGAGCACAGCGACATCACCACAGACAGGTTGTAAACAAGACAGATTTTCTAAACCACTTTTATTTGGAGGTAAACTTCAACTTTTCAGGAGTCACAAAAACTTAACCATGAAGAAACGTGCTTTCATTTTCTCAGACACACACACACACGCACCCACACACACACGCACACACACACACACACACAAGGAGATGCAGTCGGGATCCTAATCTCTGTGCGACACTGGTGTTCAGCACCCTGTGTTCTGAGAGACGAGGAATGTTGGCAGGGATCCCGAGTCTGACCAAAGCACACCCAGACAGCACACACACACACACACACACACACACACACACCAATACACCAATTAAAAAAAACACACCAATTTCTGAGGAACATCACTAGTGGGTGAATTACACTGAAGTAATGGCTGGAGGTAACTTTGTTCCCTCCACCTTTTTCTCCACCTTCTATTTCTCTCTGTATCGCCCTCCTTTCTCTTCACCCACCTCTATCCCTATTTTCTCCCCATCTTTCCATCTGTCCACCGGTCCCTCTCTCTGTCCCAGTGCCTCCAGAGAAGCCGGTCAATCTGACCTGCTGGTCCAGGAACACCAAAGACCTGACTTGCAGCTGGGCGCCAGGAGGAAAAGGAGAGACTAACATTAGCACACAGTACACACTGAAGTACAAACTCAGGTATATACACACACGGCTACATGTAGTTCAGTCCTTCAGTTCACTATGGTAACTGAAAATCAGCTTTTTGCGTCAAGAATCAAACACCTTCTTCTCACACATTTTGCTGGAATTAGTAAAACTTTCTTTCTAAAAGACTAGATGATGTTCATCATCATAAACATCCATAAATCCATAGAAGTTATTATTATTTAGGGGGTTTACATTATCGGTATATTTTTATAGAGCTAATGCCGGGTTCAGACTACATGATATCAGCGGAATGATGTTGGTGCTGTGAGGTGGTTTTTGTGAGCTTTTTTCAGGCTTTTCCAAACACAAGACAGCCAGTATCACACCCACCGCTTCGGACGCCATTGTTTGTTTACATTATTGTTCCCCGAAATTGGTCCCTCACACCTTACATTACCTTTTAACGTTGACGACGTGCTCCTTAATTGGAAGTAATGCTCGGTTACTACTGTGAGTACTAAGGTAGTTACCCGGGCGTGCTTACGATTGCGACAGAGCAGATAACCACATCGTGTAATTGATTCCTCACACTTGATCTTGGGTTTTGGTTTTGGATAGGCTTAAAAAAAGACACAACCCTCCACACTCTTTGTATCACTCTTACAGCCCCATGAACATCACTTCAACATGTGCAGAAAGCCTTAGCCATGCTAAGCTATGATTGGACAATTGGGTGAGGAATAGTTTAGCAAACGGTCAATTAATAGCATTCCTGAGTAGCCTAACTTATTCTGAAATGTAGTGACATGTAGCGACTAGCCGTATGCCTGTAAAGGAAGGGAGTGAAAACCAAGCAAAACCAGCTTTGGGTTCAAATGGGTTAAATATCCAACTTGATGAGCCTATTGTGAATGTTCCCAGTCAAAATCAACATATTTCATGAGATTTTTTATGATACTGACATGCCTCCTAAAAGCCCCAGAAACGAGCTAAAGTAGAGCTGGAAACGGGACAAAATACCTTATCTCTTTGGCAGACTTTATTTTAAGAAAAATAACATCAACGGTTGCCAGAGGGTGAAGGCCTTCGTCTTCAGAGAAGTCGGATTTCATGAGAATTAGGTAAACGGGTTTTCATCTGGGAACGATACATTTTCAAAAATGAGATTCAGATGGGTTGTAAGCTCTCTGCACATTTTTAATACTTCAACAGCTTTTTTAAAAAATACCAAAAGGTAAATTACTTGACATGCAGTGCCCACAGGCATGTCAACTGCATGGAGAGCTCTTAATGCTGTCAGCTATGTGTAAATAAGGACTAGTGCCAGACATTATGCAATAAATTCAATATAACATGCATTATTCAAGGATATTGATGTCCAGAGTTATTTCAGTATTTTCTGTTTTCCTCCCAGATGGTATGGTAAGGAGAAGGAGTGTGAGGATTACACTCATTCGCAGCCATACTCCTGCAGCATCACCCGGGACCTGCACCTCTTCACGCCCTACGAGATCTGGGTGCAGGCCTCCAACCAGCTGGGCCAGGCTACCTCTGATGTCATCACCCTCGACATCCTAGACGTGGGTGAGTGTGAGAGGAAGTGAACTTTGACCCCCTTTTCTTGAGCTGCTGTTTTTTAGAGCTTAGATCCTAGTGTCAATAAGCCCTCAAGCTGTAATGTAGGACAGTGGATACTGGTCTTTTAGGCTTGTGACCACCGAAAAAACAAAGCAATGTCTACCTTCGACCCCTCATCACAGGCTACATATGTCTACGACTTGTGAGCACTTCAATCAGGGAGGGATTTTGTGATTTTCCCCTCTCACACAACATCACACAGTATCAATGCAACAGGAAAAAGAAGATTGAAGCAAACAATAATCAAAGTGATCCGCAAATGAAAAGAAAAGAATAAAATGTATACAGTGACCCGAAACATTTTAAAGTTGTATATTTGAGTTGTTTATTCCTCACAGAAGAAGCTCTTTAGAGAACAGGTTCTTGTTTTTCTGTTGTGGATTAACTAATCCAGGCTAATATGATGTTAGCTGGCTAAAATAATCACGTTAATTCTCCTCCAGCTAACTTGGCTCTTTAAACGCAATTGAAGGATTGATTTGTTTATCTTAGTATTAGTTCATTTAAATGACGGGAAATGCGCTTATTTTCCATGGCTTACATGAGAAGATTGATACCACTCTCGTGTATCTGCGTGAGGCGATTAGCTTAGCTTAGCATTAAGACTGTAATGAGGGGTTAACAGCCAGACAAAACATACAAATATGCCTTTGAGCTCCTCTAAAGCGTATTAATGAACACGTTGTATCTTGTTTGTTTAACTCATATAAAAACGTTGGTGTAACAGCAACAATTTGTGGTTTTATGGGGGGTTATGTGCCAGACATTTTCTAGGCCAATGCTAGCTATTTCCAGTCTTTATCCTGAGCTCTTAATTTCTTAATTCTAAAAAATAAACATCCTTTTGTGCAGCAGATTCACTGTATTTTCTTAACCCTTTAAACCTCACAGTGTGCAGCCCACAAACACCAACCCATAGGACTGTATTTTAAATTCTAGCTATTATAGATATAGATATTTAATATATTTAAACTACAGTTTGGAGTCATGTGTATAAAATGCACAAGACAACTGAAATATTTACACCTTATGAATGGTGCAAAGAGTCCAGTGTAAACATCATACAGATTCAATGAAGAGCTGGAGCAACCTGATACAGAATATATGTGATACTGTCAGACAGCGTGGAATAAAATGATTTAATAATCTTAAAGCTCCTTAAAGGAGAAAACCGTAAGCTAAGCAGTTGATTCCTACCCATATTTATCATCTCGTGACTCACAGGCTGGTTACCATGAATGACTTCAAGTTGAAGAAGAGCATCACTTCCCGTTTATGAATTCATCTCTTATTATTCCTACAGACAGGACATTGGCTTGAGTTCTGTGGCTTCAGGCTTTTGGAGAAAGTTGTTCACAAGTGCTCATCCAGCTTCACGCTGATAGGAACTGAGCGCTGTTCCCTTTTAAAGCTTTGTTATGTGGTCCGTTGCCTAGCTTAGTGCGGTTTAAGCAAACGGAGCATGCAGCAAGACCAAATTCTTCTCTTTTCTCATTATCCCCTAAAAAAAAAGAAAAAAAAAAAGAAAACACTCAGTCATACACACATGCATGCACACACCTGAAGAGGCGTAGGTGTGTGAAACGCCCTCTCTCTTTAAATGAGCTCATTTTCTCTTTACTCATGCTCACTGGACACACAAACAGAAACACACACACACACACACAGGAAAGATGCTCGCTAACCCCCTTTTATGCAGCGTTGGAATGTTCCAGACTGATCCTTGAACCTAATCCTGTCTCCGAGCCGGCTGCAGACCCCAGAGGCCCGAGGAGTTTGGGCTTTGAGGCTTTAAGACTTGGACCTGAAATAATACAACATGATTAGCTCGGAGCTCTTCACCTGGTTCACGCCTAACGCGCTCTGAACGGTGTCGGGGAAATGTACCGAGAGAGAACCATATAGAGTTTCAGAGGTGAACACGTCATCGGCGAGGAAACAAGTGTCCATCAAACTGTAATCCCTTTCCTCACACACAAACACACACACACACACCTGTTTACACACCCCGAGGGCAGGGCAGGGCCTGGTAACAGTATAGACGCAGACAGGCAGGCAGTGTGTAGGCGGTTTCTGGACTTGTGTGCACGCTTTGTTTCGCTCAGGTTGCCCTGGCCATTCTTTTCATTCAAGCAGTTTCCACAACAGTAGCAGGTCATAAAACACAGCAACCACACCTGCGCCAAGCTGCCGTGAGTCACTCGCGTCTTCGGTCATGTCTAATCAGTTATGAAGGCGAGGCGGAAACACCTACACTTCTCTCTGCATTCCTCAGTCACGGGGGGAACCCTCTGAGAGACTAGAGGCAACTTGTATTAGAGTCTGTCTCTGCGATGAAGATGTTTTGAGGGATGACACAACATATGTTAACAATCATTCACCTGTAATTTGTCATGTCTCACTGACATTTATTGCCCAATGCATATAATGCGTAGGAACAGCACACTTGCACACTTTATTCTTTATTAAAAGTACCATTTGAACAGTTTTCTCTTCAAGAGCGGCTGTGTTTGCAATACATTTACACAAGTAAATAATCTCGTTATCTCAGGATATTTTGGGTTTTCTTGTGATAAAGACATAAGTGTCTTGAAAAAAACAAGAATGATGTAACTGAAAATCTTGTTTACCTCAAAATAACAATGAAAGTATCTGAATGCCATTCATATGGATCTTTACTGCAAAGAGCACCGCCTTTGAAAGATGTTTAATTTTAGCATCTTTATTAGCTGTAAACAAAAATATGGATTCAATTTTATTTTTTTCACTCAAAAAAAGTGCAAAAGATGTTTTTAGTTTATATTTTTTCCAGCCCTGAGCTCTCAGGCTAGGTCCAAACATCCACCAATCAGAGGGTAGCCTGGGAAGTGAAACACAGGGAACACAAAGTCCAGAAAACGCTTCACTGTTGTGAGCGCAGAAATAACTGAAAAACATATAATCATTTTTATCAAGCCCTCTCTTCTGTCAGCTGAAATGTGGACAGTAAGAAGCGTCTGTTGATTTTGAGAGATTTTAATGGAATAAAACATGATTCTGAAGTGTGGAAACGATGCCCTTGGTTACAATTAAACCGTTATTACAAGAAAACAACTCTTGTCATCCTGAGATAATGAAAAAATGTACTCATAACTCACCCTGGTCTCGAGATATTGGTATAAACTGTGGTTCTTCTCAGCTTCCATACTATATTCATCCTTCTTTAAAATGATTTTTTTCACCTGTTAAGCCTAAAAAGATAATTTATTTAAAACCACAGCAATTTAAAGCCTCATATTAATGCGGAAAAGGGTCAGGAAAATCTCATAGAAAAACACATTCCAGTGCATCGTATATTTGTAGTTTATCTGTACTCTGTCCTATGTCCTATACTTGTCATTGGTTTGGGCAATTAGTGTCTCCAGATGTTTTACCAAAGCTTTAAAAACTTAAACTTTCTTAGTTTTACTGTCAACTTTTTGAAATAAATATTTTTCTAAGACGGATGACTGTGACACGTCTGAAGTTACACATTTTCGTGATGAGAGAAACTCTGGTTTCTCTGAACACTGGCGGCCAGAAACAAATCCTCTAAAACTCTCGTGTCAACTCCCACTTTTTCCCTCCACAGAATCTTTCCCATCTTACTTCTCTCCCCTCGGTCGCCTTGTTTGTTTATTGCTAAGGGATGACATTATGAAAAGGAACTGAAGTTGATATTGAAACGATCTCAAAAGCCCAAAACAAAACCCGAGGAAAGTTAAAATAATGGTCTGTCACCATATGTTTGTTTGTCGAAACGATAATCGTTGTCAGATGAAAAAGCCTCTTCCAGCTCACACAAGTCAACTCTTCAGAAACGAGAAGGCACTCAGAGACCACAAACCTCCGCCAACGCTGAACAATCCTTCAATGTGCTGTTACACATAAAGACATCACTTCTTAAGCTTTAAATTTGAATTGAATGGATTTCTTGACCCTGCAAACAGAACCCTGAGATGTAGAGAGAAGCCCCTCTGCTATGGACTTTTTGGCTAAAAATAATAATCTGGGCCATGTGTCTGCCAGACGTTTATCATTAAGTTCTTAGGAAAGAAATATACTATTTAATGAAAGCAATAAATTAAAAAATACCCCAGTTTGTGCCTTTCATGAAGTCATTGTTTGTACATTTCATACACTCTTTTTAAAGACATCTCCGAAATCCTTTTCAACCCATTCAATGGTTCTATATTAGCAATGGATCAAAAGACAGACATTCTTTTGACAAAACAAATTCATCGATTAATCGAGAAAATAATAAGCAAATGAATCGATAACGGAAATAATCATTAGTTGCAGCCGTAATGTCACTAATCATGTCCTCACCCAACATGAATTCATTACAGACCCGGGCCTGACTTGTTAGAAGTGGATTTGGTGGGATTAGAGCTGCAACTAAAAGTTATTTCCTTGATTAATCGATTAATTCTTTGGTCTATAAAATGCTAGAAGTAATGGTAATAGTTAATAGTAAAAATTGCTCCACATTTTCCGAGAGCCTTTCCTAGAACAGTCAAAACCGCAAAGATATTAGGTTTACTATCACAGAAGACTAAGAAAACTAGTAAATACATACATATTCCATATGAAACATAACGCTTCAGCTCTTGACGAGATCTTCTCACTTAATAACCTCCTCCATCTCCTCCTGCAGTGACCACGGACCCTCCGTCAGGTGTGTCTGTCAGTCGAGTCGGGCAGTTAGAGGACCAGCTGAGTGTTCGCTGGGAGGCACCGCCGGCTCTCAAAGACTTCCTGTTTCAGGCCAAATACCAGATCCGCTACAGACTGGAGGACAGCCAAAACTGGAAGGTAAAGGACAAGGACATAAATCTGTGTCTCTTCCACACAAACAGGTATCCCAGCGCAGCACTGTCCCAGCTGTTTCTCATCCTAATGCTGTAATCACCTCTAATCCAGTATGATTGAGGGCTCCTCTGCCAGATGAGTTAATAGTTGGGCCGTTCAAAAACTTTCATCAGCCATAAATCTAGAAGTCGGATTTCTGACCCTGGGGGAAAAAAAACACCGGCCAGAGCCACTGTGTATACCTCTGGTCAAACTTTTAATGAATGAAAAATACAGTATAAAACCTTCAGTCGCGCAGATGGCGCTTCCCAGAATTCATTTGAGTCCTCTGGGTACGAGCGAAGATTCTCCAGTAATTAAGGGGGAATTACACAGATGTAATATAAGCAAGTCTTTGCTCGCAAAGTGGAAAAAGAAAAGAAGGGGAGTGGAGAGAGGCGGAGGAGGGATGAGACCGTTTCGAAGGAGGAGAGAGGAGACTTAAATCCGAGTGGCTTTTAAGGGTTTGGTGGTGAAAACAAAAACGTTGTTTCCCTCTGAACCGGCCCTAATCATGAGGTCATGCTGAGGAATGGAGGGATACATCTCAGCTGTTAATGTCTTCAATATGGCTGTAAAGACACTCTGGCTTCCCCGCCGTCACGTCATTAGCCCTCTGATGCCTGTAATTTCCATGTTCTGTTTTCTGTTGTAGTCGTTCTTAACAAGTGTTTACAGACTGAACGCCAGAGAGAAAGTGGAGACTATTAGACAACATTATTAACTGCTGTGTGTGGGCGTTTTCTCTCTCTCCATCTATTTGCCTTTCTTTATTTTTGCCATCTTGTCTGTTTGGTTGTACGAGTACCTGTGCACGCTCCTGTTTCTCAGCATATCCAGCTCTGCAGTAAGTAATAGAGAGCAGATTTTTACCCAGCAGGCACGATTACATGAAAATATTTTCATAAACATGCTGATCAGGAGCCACTAAACATTGTGGTGTGCACGCATGTTTAGGTCTGGTTTGCAGTTGTGTTTTCTACATCTTGCCCTGTGTTTTAGTTTATGCCCATTGGTATTTAATACTGCGGTCAGACCTCCAGCGCTCAACTCTTCTGTGTTTGTCTTTTTTTTTTTCTTGTAGGTGATGGATGACGTTGGGAATCAGACATCTTGTAGATTGGCTGGACTGAGACCTGGAACAGTGTATTTTGTCCAGGTATGGTGGTACGATGTGGTTGTGTGTGTACGTGTGTTGAAGTGTGTGTGTCTGTGTTCATAATGTTGTACTTTCTCCAGGTCCGCTGTAACCCTGTGGGCATCTATGGCTCTCGCAAAGCCGGGATCTGGAGCGAGTGGAGCCATCCTACTGCTGCATCCACACCCCACAGTGGTGAGTGCACACACACACACACACACACTAAATTTAGGCATTTTTTGCTCTTGATCACAGTTTTTGAGAGCCTTTTAGTCCATTTTAGGAGGTAATTTGTACCACTAAGCTTTGTTTTATATCTTGGTGTACCGCACATCCCACAGTTATCTCCCACTGCTGGAAACTGGCAGCCTCATAGAAGAAGTAGAAGAAGATGGTGCAGTTTCAGCCTTCTTTATCCTTCTTCCAGCCTTTTTGTATTGTATTGTATTGGCAGTTTTATTTATGACAGATGCATCGTCTAAATCAAATCAACTCAAATCAAATCAAAATTCATATCCACACCAAATTTAATTATTGCCAAATCAAACATCACAAAATCAAACCAGACTTTGATTATATAATGTTTTAGTTGCAACACAAAGGGCTTTACAAAGCACTGATAAAAATATCAATACAGGAGACTGAACGCAATTGAACTTTTTGCCCTACTGGATGCTTATAAAGCTGTTAGCCTGACATCGCCAGACCAATTTGTGAGTATAAATTGCCAAAGCAAATAAAACACAAGTTCGCAGATTCGTCTGGTTCCCGGACAATGAAGCTGTGGCTACCTGCGGTTGTTGCCTTCCCAGACTTCACAATGAAACAAAATGTTATCATAACTGATAGGAATAATAGCCACGACTATGAAAACAAAACATGGGTTGTAAAAACTGAGAACCAGGCTGAACTCTTCATGACTCTTCGTGTGTCTAACACTGGCACACACATGCAGTACATCACACATCCTGAGCAGTTACTCTCTTCTTCTTTGCTTTGCTGTAAACAGGTGTATTTAAACTGCAATAACAGTTGGCCACTCGGGGGCAGCAGAAACAACATTGACATATTGTCCCCTTTTAAGTTGATATGGTGAAATTGTTAGCAGACAGTTGTTTATTTGCACATCCAGCAGTTATGGAGCAACATTATCATTTGGAGTTGTGCGTCTGTCCACCTAAGAAACATGAAGTCCTATATTCCCTCTCCTTTTAGCTCTATTTTTGGTCTCTACCAACTGCTGAGGGAAATATCTGTCTCTTCAGCTGCTAAATGCTCCACTATGTTCACCAGCTAGTTGCTAACTGTGTCTGTCTGCCGTTTGGTGCTGAGCAGGTAGTGTACATAGTTTTTTTTTCCTGAAAACGATGCTATGAGAGCAGTGAGAGTGAACCAAAACAGTAAAAGTTATGGGCCAAGGAATGGCCAAACAATAAGCTGAGATTTTCTCAACTGTTTCGGCTTCTGAAACCTTACAAACAAGCCCTGTCTTGGAGCCCCTGGTCATGTTTCAGATGTCTATGAGTTGTTAGCAGAGAGATCTCACTTGGACACTTCTCAGATGGTTTTGTGTAAATAATGTTCAAGGCACAAAGAGGTCAAAGTATTCAATATTTCACAACTTTCTATTTTCTCTTTTCCTACCTGATTAATCATCTCATGACCCCTCAAATTTATGTTGTTACCCTTTGGAGGCTCCCTAGGTTGGGAACTGCTGGTCTAAACCACCTAAATCCACATAAAGTAGTTAAAACTAGCTCCACCTCAAACAGCTACAACAGTAAAATGCTACTTACATTCTGATGCATCAGTATTAATAATCTAATAATGTCATATATAATAATATATCAGACACAGAGGTCATTTTACTGCAGAACGAGTACTTTTTACTTGTTTGCTTTACTCAGATGAAAGGATCTGAGTGCTTCTTCCACCACTGGTCCTCTGAGATGTTTCATTACACAGCACCAAAGCCAATCTAACTCCAGTCTCATTCTCTCCCTCTCTTTGTCTCCCTCCTTCTCTTCCCTTCATGCAGAGCGGTTGATGTCAGGCTCCTGTGACTCAAAGTCCAGCGGGGACTCCAACTCCACCCTGCGCCGGGAGCTGAAGCAGTTCTTCGGCTGGGTGCGGAAACACGCCTACGGCTGCAGCAGCATGTCCATGAAGCTGTACGACCAGTGGAGAGGGCTGATGCAGAAATCCCACAAAGCTCGCAACCAGGTAGGTAAGCATCACTAATGCAGGGACACACACATGTATTCAAATCTAATCACAGACATGCATGCAGGCATGTGTCGCACAAACAGATACACACTCAAAGTAACAGTCTGTTTTATAAAAGCTGATTTGTAACTTTGTCTTTTAATTTAGGTTCTCCAAGGGGATAAATCCTAGCACACGCTGCCTTTATGAGCAGAAAACAAGTCAAGAAAAGAACTGAGTGAGTGTGTTTTTGTCTATGTGTGTGTATCAGGAAGAGAGATTGTATTCTTATATGGGAATTATAAGACATTTTGCTCTTGACATTTTTGTGCGAATACCAGCCGTGGCCGTGAGAGGACACCCAACAAGACACTGTGGGATTTTTCTTCTTCTTTTACGCATCTTTTCCAGTCGACCTGAGCCCTTTTGCTTTGTCCAAAAAGGTGCAACTGGGAGGGACTGAGAAGGCGGACTTGCCAGGGACATCCTGGTATCACCATTAGCGGACTACTCTGCTTTCTCAAAGGACGTTGTAGCATGAATAACTCGGGCCTCAGTAGAGACGCTTGACGTGTACCTGCTCTAAATGTGCGCAAAGGTGATCAAAACAGATTCAGTGACCTTTTTTTTTGTGAGTTTCTCCTGTGGATCCAAAGCACCATCTAGTGGCTGTTCAGTGTCCATGGATACTCCAAATGAAAGCTTTTACTGTGGTCCTGATATAAAAAGAAAAAGTAACAAATTATGATACAGTATTTCTAATTCTTTGTTATATAAGTGGAGAATGTGCCAAACTGGTTCACCCAGCATTCATGTGTTTCTGAGCGACAGTATGTGACTGATGGTGTTTGTGTGTGGAGACGTTTCACTGCCTTTATTTTTGTACTGAATTGTACCAGCATATTTAAAAGTGTATAAAGTTATGTTTTATTTCTTAAGTTATGTTTAGTTAGTAAAGAAATATCAATGACTGAAGTTGTTATCGATCTCTAATGTTGTTCTATAAAAAATGTTGTCAGAAACTCAGGGTTTGGAAATGAGTTGTGTGCACACTACAGGAGCAAACCCAAACCCAAACCTACACTCCCCCAGTTATCTCTCAGTATGACTTACTGAGACATTTCCTGCAGGGATTTTGGTCAGATTGTCTGAGCTGAAATATTTCCAAACAGTAATTTATATGGACAAAAATAGCACGTCATAATATGAATATATCACCCCCAAAATAAGCAGAATGGACGCAATAAATTGTGTGATGTAGAGCGCTGCTGTCAGTTTCTCCTCAAAGAAGGAAATATGGAAAGCCTGGTCACTAATTTGCTGCCTTACATATTGTTTATTAACTCTTTATCCAGTGTTGAGATTCTATATTTAGCCACGAAGACAAAGTGGCAGTTCACTTACATCAACATTATAATGTGGGGAAAAAGTTTCATCTTTTATACCCAAAAATGTCTTCCCTTAAAAGGCCAAGAAAAACAAGTTTCAACAGAACTAGAACTCAAGGGTTCATAGCTCCACCGAGGCTGCACAATCCTCTAAATCTATTATTTTATTTTGTCCTTTTTTTTGTCTTTTGGGGGCATTTCTATGTATTTTATTAGAGATGGAAACAAGGGGAAAGAGAAGGCATGACATAAGACAAAGGTCTCCATCTGTACTCAAAATAGGAATGCCATGGCTCATGGTCAGTGTCTCAGACCCCTACATTTGTTATTTTTTAGTATTAAAAAACGTTTAGATGTTTTTAACCTGCAGCTGGATCCACATCTGCTCAAAGTTCATATATTAAACATGCTCAATTATCTAGAACAGGTCGAAACTCCAGCAACACTTGTAAAGAACAACTTTATGTGAGACCAACACGTTTCAGCTTGTGGCCTTCATCAGGGTCTCCATACATCTTGGAAGTAGGTGAAGTTGTGCCAGAATTCCTTACTTATCTAACATACAGAAACTCCAGTGATATATTGTGCACAAAGTGTTCAAGTTACTTCAATTTTGATTGTACTCTGAACTGATCTTGCACATGCCATCTGAATTTGGTCACAGTTACCAAACAATTCATGTCAACTAGGCCAAGCTCATAGTATTTTAGCAACCATAGAAAAATGGAAAAGAGTTCGTTATTGAAATCTCTTGGGAGTGGCAAAAAAGCGTTGTGCAAAACATTCTCAATGGCAGAAAATGTGTGTGGATGTAAATGGGCCAAGAAAAGCTGTGCAATTTAGCATTTAGGAGCAAAAACATACAACGGCTGACCACATGGTGGCGCTATCTGAACCTGAATCTAATTAGTTCTTCTTCGGTCGTTGGCCTAACCTTCCAACACTTTTCACTGAAATCTGTGAATGAGCTGCTGAAGAAAAACAGACAGGAATGAAAACATGACTTTGGAGAGGGCAATAAAAGGCTGACATCTTTGACACATACTTTCTGTAATGAATCCAGGCTGCATCTCATCCCACAGCAGTGAGTTACGTCTTTGAACGCATCTCTCACTGCTTGCTGCATTATTTCACTGTTTATCAGGCAACTCAAGACAGTGGTTGTGTTTTCTGTCAGCGTAGTGGGTTCCTCTCCTGCTGGTGACCCAGCAGAGTCTTGTTACTGAGAGTCACTGGTACTCAATATTTAACCAGTGTGGGTTTAACTTGGTCATGGCTCTGCTCTAAAGGCTTTAGTTACATCTGTGCTCGCTCAGGGATAGAAATAGTGGAGAGCAAGAGGGCGTATTTCTGCCTGAGTTTCTCACACTGGAAAGCAAACATCTTCGTATTTGCCAAAAGTTAATTGTCCTCAGGGCATTTCTGCCACAGTTGACACTTCAGATGCTACCTGGGTGCTAAGCTAACAGTCGAAGTAGCCTACTATGGAATATGGTGGAGTTCTATCAACATTTTTCTGGATTCAAACCCATTTTTAGGTCCTAAAATTCTCTCAATCCCAGCGGTAGCAGCATAGCAGTAAAGGGGAGAGTCCAAAGAAAATATGCATAACGCTGGGGTCTTGCTGTTTTATAAAATGAAATATAAGATTCAGCCCCCCCGTCATTATTTTAGTATATGATTAGAACAAATGTTTAATAAGAAATCTCTATCCTGAAATATTGCGGATTAGAAGTGCAAAGTAGTATAGTATTGTAAAGAGTAACCACAGTACTTGAGTAAATGTTCTTATAGTAGTTTCTGATCAGTTTCGGCTATTAACTCATTTACCAGCCAATAGAGCCAATAGAAGAGAAAGAGCTGAAATATCCCTGGTGGGGTTTTTCAGTATTTAAAAGCTTGTTTGGTTTTTTTTTTGTTTTCCTTCCCAGAAGAAGACTGTTACATCAACTTACTAAATTTACTTACCAGCTACTTCGGCAGCTAATGAATCATTTGGAGATCTTGCACTGATCTAAAATATATTCACTGAGCAACAAAAAGCCGGTCAAAATTTGAATACGCCACAGTTTTCATTGCTTGTCAAATATCCACTTGCAACATAAGATCAGTGTAAGTCCTTTCATTTTTAATAGCATGTGTACTGAGATGCTATTAGTTACAGCACACTTACTGTAGTTCAGTTGTAGTAACCTAATGCCTCGGAATAGGGTGACTAATGAACTATGTTACATGTTACATGATTATCATTGCAATGCTTTAAGAAAACAGTTTCCCTCTTAATCTATACGTTAAATGCACATCCTTTTGTTCTCCATTTAACTTTAAAAGACATCTCAGTCCCAAACAATCACTGGCTGTCCTCTTTTTAGCCTTGACAGAGTCAACTTTTTGGCCCTGGTTGTGAAAACCTTTTGTCCCGAGGGGACCTTTGGTTAAGCAGGTTGGGCCGTACCCAGGGCCTCGGTCGGTCAAGATTGGGTTTCTTCACCTCATGGTCATGCATAATTCAGCCCAGGAGGCCACGGATCACCTGGAGAGAGCCACACAGAGGAAAAAGAGGAAGTGCCTGAAGTCACAGAGGACAGAAAGAGGAAGAGAAGAGGACGAAGAAGAAGGAAGAAAGAGGCTGGCAGAGTATGCAGGAGGTGGTGAAGAAACGGCCAATAATCTCTGCTAGAGAAAGAGGTCAGTGTAAGAAATCTGTAGGCCTGTGTGTGTGTGTGTGTGTGCATCCATATGGACTATATTATAACTGAACTGTTTCTGCAATGTAATCTCTCGCAGCATTATACAGCCATTGCTGCACACTTGTTTGAGATTTCTACTTTGTTTAGAATCCATTCCCAAACAAGCAGAGGAGGAACGTTAAAATGCATAACCATAGAAAATAAGTCAAAGAGCTCCATATGGAAACCATCAGAGACAATACAGCCCAAGCCAGCAGAGCGGTGGGAGTGCTATACTGCTGCTGCTGCTGCTGCTGCTCCTCGGAGCTGAATCTGTTGCATCATTTTAATCACTGTCCTCCTCCTCCTCCTCCTCCTCCTATCATTGTC
Source organism: Enoplosus armatus (assembly GCF_043641665.1). NCBI lineage: Eukaryota > Metazoa > Chordata > Actinopteri > Centrarchiformes > Enoplosidae > Enoplosus > Enoplosus armatus. The sequence goes on from NC_092194.1 coordinate 15,243,184, forward strand.
AGGCCCGGGCCCTGGACGCTATGCTCTGCCCCCTACAGTTGGATACATCAACCATGACTTCACCAAGCCCAGCAGCCCCGCCTATACCTTCCACAGCCGCATGAGCAGTGCCAGTGAGTCGTTATATATTAATCTGTAAGATCTGTTCGACTTGTCTGCAGTGTCTAAAGGTGTCTTTAGATTATGGTTGTGTTTTCTGTAGTGGTCTCTGTGGACTCTAGCCCAGGACCAAGGTACCACATTGACGCCAAGGTCACCCGGTTTGGACGGATGGAAACGCCCTCTTACTCCATTTTGGGCAGAGGAAGGCGTACAGGGAGTAAAGGTAATACAAACTGCTTATTTACTGCTAGTATATGTCTGTTTATCTGCTCAACCTTCAGGGTTATGGGGAAACATATATATATATATATATATATATGTACAGATGCTGGGTAAATCATCCAATCAGTGGACTGCAGAAAGCCAATTTCAATTTCTTTTCATGTTTCCAGGTGAGCTGTTCCAGACTCCAGGGCCGGGGGCCTACAGCCCAGAGAAGGCTCCGCCTGTCAATGCTCACCACAGGCCGCCATCCTACACCATCGGCAGCCGCACCAGATACCGCTCTGTGGATGCTGTACCAGCACCCAACAGGTGAATACGTATGTGCCACAAAGCTCTACTGTTGTCCAAAACTATTAAAAACACACCATGTTCCCTCATTATGATGAACATGAACACTACTTTATTTTGAGTCAATCCCACATATTATGTCTTTGCAAACCAAATTTATATTTGTGTATTAGTTCCCAAAAAAAGCACTCCTGTTTGAGTAACATTTGCAGTGCTTAACTCTTTCAGGTTATCATTTAGCTCTTTAAAAAGTATATATTTATGAACTATTTTTAAAGATGTTCGTCTTCAGTAGGAATGACTGGGGCTTTGTTAAAATGAAAAGTCTCTGAAGCTCAACCTTAACACATGTTTTCTTCACTCCAGCTACAGCCTTCCTAATCTGCTGGGCTGCCAGGTTCCTAATAAACCCTCCAGTGCCAGCTTCAGCTTCTCAGGCCGGAGGAAGGTCGGAGCTCCCTCGGAAGACCTCTCCATGAGCCCTGGGCCAGCAAAATACAACAGCATCAACCCGGACGTTTACCGCCAGCGCCAGCCCTCCTTCTCCTTGCAGAGCCGGACTAAGAGGCCTAATTACTCCTCTGCTGTTCCTGGCCCCGGCACATACAGCCCGGAGAAGTTTCACCTGCACCTCCCCAAACCGCCGTCCTGCACTATGGGTGTCAGACACTCTGAGTTTGTCACCCCACTCGTGGTGGATGTCATTGACTGACAGGACTGCGGATTCAATACAAACGCCTTGTTTTTATTCCATTTTTCACGCAAATGTAGAGCTGCCACACAATGATTAAAAAGATAGTAAAATGTGTCTTAAAAGGGGTCATGAACTGTTAAAAACTGATCAGTATGGTTACTGTATTATCAGTTGCTCCAAACGACTCAACCAACACAAACCAACAGTATTACAAAAATTACATAAAATGTTCAAAGGAAATGGCGATTGTAAACTGTACAGATAATATCCATTTATTCATTTATAAATAAAACAAAATATAAATAACTATCGCTTGCATTGTTTGTGCAGCTAAAACTACTGGTCTGCAGTTCTTCAGTTTTACTTCACTGCTAGCTTAAAAGGCGATGGCTAAATGAAACAGGGAGCGAGAGGCAGCCTCTACAGCTTGGCTCTTGGTATGGTGATTTTTACAGGTAAGCTCCAGTCGCTGCACTCGCCCAGACCCAGCAGCTCCTTCGCACACACTTGGAGCAGGTAGGGCCGTCCTGGTATCAGCCCCTTCAGCTCAACCATGGTGCTCTCAAATGGACCCAGCTGGAGGAGAAAATGTATGATATATTTTTAAAAATCATTCATATTAATGTGGAGTTTCAAAATACAACACAATGGCTTTATTTGAATGAATTGATTTTCAAAGGAATTGTTTGACATTTTGAGAAATACAGTTATTCACTTTCTTGTCAAGAGTCAGATGAGAAGATTGATGCCACGCTGTCCTTTAAATATCTGGGTTAGCTTAGCTTGGCAGAAAGACTGGAAACAGAGGGAAACCACTAGCCTGGTTCTGTTTAAAGGTTAAATAAAAATCCTACCAGCACCTAAAGCTCACTAACAAACACCAAAGTGAATAAGCATATTTCCCAAAATAGCGACCTAATTCTAAACACTATAAGATTTATTATTGTGTATATGTTTACATTTAAAACTAAACAAGTAAAATTAATTAAATACAAATTAAGGATGTCCACAGATGAAGGGACTTTCTGAAACTTTTTTTTAGGTAATTTTGAACTTCTGATTGTTCTTACATTGATAGACTTTGGGGTGCCCTTGTTTTCCCACTGGTACAGTATCTGGTATTTTAGGGGGAGGATGTCCAGGTTAGCCCAAGTAGGGGGGGGGGACCATTTCACCAACAAGCTTTTGACGTTATGAGGGGAAACCCGGATGTCTACGGGAGGATCTGGTTTCACTACAGACAGAGAGACAGACAAAGAAAGGACATTTAAATAAAAACAAAAGCGTCTGCGCTACATTATCATATCAAGCTTAGTTGTCTCTCAATACTGAGTTTCAATCACTCTGTACTTTTAGATTGGATTATTAATATTTTCAGTTCTCACCTATATCCTCCAACATGAAACTTGATAGATGGGAGCTGCTTCCACCAGAATAAACGGCTGTGACATTGAAGATGTAGTCGGTGAGAAGCTTCAGGTTGGGCAGCTGGCACTGCCAGAGCTGAAAAAAGATGTAATATGTGATGCTAGGTAATATATATTATTTGTAGTTTCTATAATCTATTTATATATTTTTCAGCATATTTAATGTCTCAATTTGAAAGAAATCCTCAGTAAATGAAAACACTTGGACATAAAAGTAAAAACATAAACAATACAAAGAGAATTCCCATTATAACACGCAACGCTGCTCATCTTATCTTACTGACATGTTGTTCACTGGTCTGTGGTCTATTACAAGATATAACAAGAAGTGTGAGTTGGGGTTTTCCAAAAACTTTGCTGATCCACTGTGACAAGTTTGGAAATGGAGTTTTTGGATCAACATTACAGCATAAAATTAAATGTGAGCATGTTTATCATAATATTCACTTCAGTCGATGTCTGTTTCATTTTGACTAAAATCAGATCAGATTGAGGGAGTTTTGGAAATCCCCTCTTCAGCCCGACATACAGAACAGTACAGTGTAGTGCAGTACATTCAAGTACGGTACAGTACAGTACATTACAGTACAGTGCAGTACAATGCAGTACAGTACATTAAAGTACAGTACAGTGCAGTACAGTACATTAAAGTACAGTACAATGCAGTGCAGTACATTACAGTACATTAAAGTACAGTACGTTACAGTGCAGTGCAGTACATTAAAGTACAGTACAGTACATTACAGTGCAGTACATTAAAGTACAGTACAGTGCAGTACAGTACATTAAAGTACAGTACGTTACAGTGCAGTACAGTGCAGTACATTAAAGTACAGTACATTACAGTGCAGTGCAGTACAGAACTGTACAGTGTATCTGCTGCAAAGGTAAACAAAGCTGGTACCCGTTCAGATGAGGATGACGATGCTGATGTCGGAGCGAGAGAGGGTGAAGAGCCAGGTTGGATGAGGTGACACTCCTTGGTGACCGCCTGTCTGTGTCTCTCGCTGACAAACACACAAACACATTCACACACATGTTAATGAGCTCCTTAATGCCACTTGACAGCTGGAGTCTGTTTTAGTGAAAGGTGTCAGCGGTTTCAGGTCAGCACACATCAGATGTACCTGTAGGTGGCAACGTAGTGTGTTGGTGGAGAGTGAGGAGGTTCAGGCCAGGAGCAAACAGTCACGTTTGGATAGCTTGCACACCAGCAATGCACTGTGGGAGGGGGGGGAGCATCTGTGGGAAGAAATTACACTTAATGTGCAACATGAGCAGAGCAGAAAATACAGAAACTATTTGTATTGCTTCTATATAAGGGTCTGCTTTAGTATTAGATAATTGCTTATTTATTTAATTCCCTTTTTTTCTTGTTTGCTTGTCACTTGTAAGGTAAAATAAATTAAATATTAGATAAAATAAATAAAATATAAATGAAAATATCTAAGAAAAAAGGAAAAAAATGCTGACAAAATGACTCTACAACCACTCAGAACAGAACAGAGGTGTGACTTTCAGTGCGTAATAGCAGCATCACAGACAGACTATCATCATTTTTGAAAATCTATTACTTCTCAATAAAATCATAATCATTTACTAATAGAGCACAAAAAGTCCTCTCCAGGTGCAGGAAGATTAACACAACGACAGCATATGAGAAGCCTTTAAAAACAACAGCAAAGTCTTTGTGACAAAGAGTGAAAAAGAGTCAGATTACTATAAAAGAATAATTGTGTTTTCTGGTTTTGGATTCTTGATTAAATGTCATTCAGCTGTGAGTTTATTACCACTCAGATCAGTACTCACACCCTGATGTTGCAGTTGCCCTCAGCAGGTCCAGCGCTTGGCCTCCCAGAGCACACATGAGGAGAGTCACAGCGACACACACACCGCCAGCCATCGCAGCCACCAGTGTGAAATTATTACAAGAGTGTGGTTTGTCTGAATAGCTTTGCAAATATTGCAGTCAACCCTCACTTATGCAAGATAGTGGCTCTCTATTGGATTCTTTGTTCTTTGCTCTGTTTCTTTCTGTAATGGTCTACTCTATTCTGCATGTCAAAGTTCAGAGATAACAAACTGTGTTACAGCCTGCCGACGGCTCTTCTCTCTGTGCGTCTGAGTGCTGATCGTGTCTGATCGGCACTTTAAAAGCCGGCGTGGTCATAATGAAAGAGGAACAGTGAATGTGGTGTATCACAGGAAAACCTCCTTCAGAAAGACCCGTTTTGAATTGCGTCTCTATTTATGAGTCAGGTTTCCTTACATCACACACGACAAAAAGTTGGTGCCATATTTTCTTTAATATTGTATTTATATTGTTTACAAATAAAATAATTACATACAAAAAACTCATGTGGCACATGGATCTGGTTTACAAATATAAATACAGCATGTTTACAGTAGTTGGAAAGTGGTGAACAGACAAGAGAGTACATGTCGTACTGCACCTGTATGTGCTCTCGGGTACTCTCCACTGCTCGTCCTGTGCTCCAGACTGCCCTCCAGTGCACAAAACAAGAAATAGCAGCTACAGCATTGAATACACATTGTACACAACAGTGTGTATTAATACTTTGATCCAGGTCTGATCCTTCTATTGTGTCCAATTTTATCTGCACATTCACAGTCCAAGCTATCAGACATTCTCTCGATTGTCTCTGTGAGGCCACGACAGCTTCTTGGCGCTCCATCCAGAGAGGGAGCTGGCGTGGAGGTTCCAGCCCACCGTGGGAGCTCCATCTCTGGGTATGCTAATACTGTGAAGTCCCCCTCCGCTGGAGGTCCGCAGGGAGGTGAGGGCCTTGCTGATCCAGCTGTTCTTTGCGTCATGGAGGTTGTTGGCCAGGATTCCTCTCTGGTGCTCCAGCTCCTGTTCAAGGACAAAACAGGCAGATGTGAGAAATGCAGCAGGAAAATTTACTTTACAGAAAATTAATTTCAGTCCAGATTTGTGCAATCGTACTGTTTACGCTCTTGTATTCCTCTGACAAAACTTGTTCAACAAAAATGAATTCTCTAAGGCAATCCAAGAAGTACATTAACTAACAATGTTACGAAAATCCACATTATTGTACTTATAATTAAACTGATCAATGAATACTTTTAAATAACAAGCTGATGATATACAAGAATACGCTAACTTCCAACTGAAGTAGACGATTAGAGACTGTTAGAGCATACTTATTTTAAGTGAATTTCAATACTACTACTGTAAAGTCTTTTGTAAAGTGCAAAGTGTAATAAAAGTGAAATTCTTGAGTTAATCCATTAAGCATACCTCATATGAAAATTGTAACTGTGTTTATATCTAGACTGCCCAAAGCATACTTTTAAATAATAAATAAACTAATTGAACACTATTATGTATTGTTTTTTATTGTTGCATGGGAAGAAATACAATGACGTATACTTGAAGTAGTATTTCTTATTAATATAGTTATTTTAAGTACATTGAAATACTATTACAGGAATATTACACTTTAAAGCAGTTAATAACAGTTTTAATATATTTTCCTAGCACTTAAATTTAGCACCAAAGATAATAAAGTGCTTCAAGCCAATCAGTCCTTGGATGCGATTCTTTCACCATCAGCGTGGAGACTCAGGGGAATCCTGTCCTATTTCCCATCTTCACATGGGCCTACATTTAATGAGGATGCTTCACATCAATGGGCTCTAATAGCCAAAGTCTTCCTCTGTTGCAAACCTCAATGAATATTCTCATACAATTGAAGTTGATCTCTCCTTATTGATTTAAAGTTGAGCAGGTAGTTCAAACAATTTGCTTCTTAGACACAGAGCCAGACGGTGAATATATTCCCAGGGAAGTATCCACAAGTAAAAACCTTTAGCCCTCTGTGTGTGTTTGAAGATTCAACACATGATCAGCTGCTGTGATTTGACCTGGATATCTCCTGCTTGGATTCCCAAAATACAGTTTGGCGACTGTATGCCCGAATATTTACACGTGCTGTGTGCCCGTTTGATGGGTCTGGCTCTCACCTGGATTTTGCACTTGGCCTCCACCATCTGGAGTTTGGTCTGGGCCAACTCCTGTTCCAACTCCCTGATCTGGGCCTTGAGGGACTCCTTCTCCTGGTCGTTTCTCCTCTGCTCTGCCTTCCTGGGACCTTCCTTGTCCTCATCCCGGGCCGGTTCTGTCATCCCGTGGACTTTTGCTGCTGAGGCGGATGGTTCGTCTGATTCTACGACGTTTCGACAGTGCAAGCAAGACTTCACTGCACTCTGCAAAGGTGGAGAAACAGGCAGAACATGTGACTTTCCTGACATCCAGCAATTAAAAACCAGTGACACCTGCTGTTATAAATGAACCCTAATGAGAAAGTTAACCAACTGAAGCGTGAAATGGGTGAACAGATTTTTGAGAGAGGGCTGCAAAATGATTTCCTCCAACACGGCGTTCAAGTCTGAGCATTAAAGAGGCAGAAGGAGAGATAGAAGTAGGAAGGATGAGGAAGAGCGCTGTTCTCACCTTGAGTGAATCTAACTCTTCTCTGTGGGCGGCCTGCTGCCTCTCCAGGCGGTTTGTCAGCTGAGAGCAAATCTGAGCAGAAGAAAGAGCATCATTAAGCATCACCGTATCCTTTATCTATATGTCTGTTGTGACCTGTACAGTAAGTCTTAATTCCACACAGTCTCAATCCTTAATCCTCTATACCTGTTTGTAGTCGGCAACGATACCCGACGACCTTCTGACTTCCTGCTCAGCCTTCTCCAGCTCTCTCCGAAACACTTCCTTCAACTGTAAGAAGAGAAGAGATCCTTTACTCGTGCACGTAGGGGATTACATTAAACCTATAAGGACAGTGAGGTTTTAAAAAGTCCTCGGATAGAAGAACAATCTCACCATCGCAGCTTCTTCCTCTTTCCCTCTCTTCTCCTCTTCTGTAGACTGCAGTCGATGTCTGGTCTGCAGAAGGTCTTTGCTGAGTTCGTCCACTCTGTCCTCTGCCTGAAGAGAAGATTTCATTTTATACGAATGAATGAATGAAATTACAACAAAATTAATAAATTACTGTATTGTATAATCCTGGAGAAGCTAATTAAAGAGTCCATGTAAATAATATTGTATGCTTCATGTTCATTTAAATAAAATGGCCCCATGTTTAGCTCTGCTGGCTCTGTTTTAAAGAAATTTAAGACTAGTTGACGTGTTGCTATTCTAATGCTGGACAGTTTTATTGAGTTTACAGTTCATCTCCTGAGAGGCTCTTCCATATTTGAGAACTCCTGAGACCTTCGGCAGGTGAGTTTCAAATCAAACCCCTAGGCCCTTTTTTGTGAAGGGCAGCAGCTAATCGTACCTTGTCCAGGGCGTTCCTCAGGGCGACCTTGCCGGTGATCAGTCTGTGGGCAAGGTTGTCGTTCTCCTGCTCCAGACGAAGGCTGGCCTGCTGAAGCCGACGGTTCTCCCTCTGCAAAACACAGAGACAATCTATTAGGGCCGGTTGCACACAGCAGAATACAAATGTGGGAAACAAGGTCATTTTAAAAAGAGAGAGAGAGAGAAAGAAAATGTGGCTTTGGGAAATTTAATTGGGATACAGTTGAGATTCAAAGACAGAAAGTGGACTAGCTTATCAGTGGAGTGACTTCAATGTTTCTGTTTCTGAAGTGAAAGGTTTCTGACCAGGTATTTGTCCATGGGGTCTTCTTCATCATCCATTATTTGAAGCCGGCTTTCCATCCGTTTAGCTTTCTTCGTCGGGACCTGAGGGGAGAGAGAGAGAGTCGAGGCTAATGAAATACAGCAACTTCATATTTGACAGAGCTGAAGAAAGAAATCTCCTCCAAACAGATCTGGGTGCTGCCGTATGCTGCATGAGCGCGACAAATCAAGAACAGGCCCCCAAAAAGAGATCAAGATCGGGATAAGATTGAGATAAGGCGGAGCGGAGCACATCAGGGAATGATCATTTAAGATACACAAGGGAATAATAGAGGAGGGGAGGATTCTTTTAAAGCCTGAAATGACAATTTCCATATCTCAAATATCTGAAATGAGCAATCAGAATTAATTTCCTTCTATCTGGAATCAGATATCTGTCATGCAGAGGAATGTGTTTTGTGTTCTGCTCTTGTCGCTGCCACTACTAGTATTGTACAGTTTTTTTGCTCTCAAAGTGACTTTAACATATAAGTGAGGATGTTTTGTATCTGCAAGTTTTTAGGTGCTTTACATTAAGTGTACCAATACTAGAATCATGCAATGGTTTCGGATCTAATCAATAGTTAGTTTGTCATTGTGGTTTAGCTGCTGATATTAGTTGTGGTGCTCAAAAAGTGCCTGTACAGTAACTGGAATCTCATGTAATGAGATGCATCCATGCAGCAGTGAGTCTTACTGAGAATTTAGGTCCGGTTTCATCCACCAGGCAGGCCAGGATCTCCTCTTCGCTCATCCGGTCCATAACGTGGGCATCATATGCCATCATCATGGACACCTCCTCCATCATCTTGCCTGGATTTGCAGCCCCAGGAGCCGCTAACGCTCACACAAACGCAAGATAATCACTGCCTTTGCAGGTGAAGCTTCCAATTTCAAATCAGAGAAATCACAGAAAATCCACCAGGAGCGTTGAACACACCATCAGGCCAGAACGAACAGTATCTCTGGAGTGAATCAGAGATGTAAAGGCGAGAAGTCAGTCCGGCACGTCAGCGTGAACGGGAAACGATCAGGACAAAGTCTGTAGCTCTGCTTATGGTCCAAAGGTGAATAACAGAGAGAGATACTCCAACAGGTAAAGTGAAGCTACACTTCAGCACACCAACACATAATAAGTAGTAGCCAGAGCTGCTTACACACAGTGTCAGGTGAAGGAGTGTGTGTGTTACAGGTATATGGGCAGTAACAGGTTCAACAGGGTTTATATGAGGCCTGAGAGTGTGTGTGAAAGAACGACAGCCTTAGACACACCCACCACAGTGCTCACCTTTCTTATCACCTCACCTGTCTTCTCTCTCTCTCTCTCTCTCTCTCTCTCACACACACACACACACACACACACACACACACACACACACACACACACACCATTCTCAAATAAATCAAGTCACCTGCTTGATTCTGATTTATTTGGTGATAATGAGCTCCCACGATAATTCATTTTATCATACACTTTGATTTTCCTCGATTCTTTTTGCTCACACTCTCACCCGGGCTCGAACAGATGCTGTGTGAACCTGCCAGACTGCCAACTAAACACTGCTGATGCATCAGGAGGGAGTAAATGATGTGGTATTTGTGATATTTCACCCTGGGGTGTTAGCGTGACACAGGCCCGTCAGTCTATTATTGTCATGGGCTGAGCTGCCAGACAGGAGAGCAAACGGGTCCGGCAGGTAAAGAATGCCACAGCATGAATGCAGAATAACAAAGAGGATCCAGCACCTCCGCCCATAAATGACACCCACTTTTTCCTTACTTTCACGTCATGGGTGCAGTTTCTCTTCGTTTCCAGAAATCTCTCAATTTAACTTTTATTCATTTCTTTCCCAGTTTCACTTCTCTTTCTTTGAGCTTCAACATGCAGCTACTTTTCACTTCTGTCTTTGATTTTACTCAAGTTTTTTTGTTTTGTGTAACCCTCTGTGGTTAAAAACTTCCTGCTATATTTCATTGTACTTTTTTTCTTTTTTCTTTTACCAGAAACTGGGATTTCAACATCCTGTGCATCTACTGTCTGAGTCATTGTAAGTGAAGACAGACCAAAAAAAAAGTCCAGGCAGATATAAACATTTATTCCTCCTCAAAAACAAAGGAACATTTTGTGAAACTTGGTGGATTTTCCTCACTGTATCGGGGATACCAAAACGTACTCTAGTTTCATACAGAAAAATCTGAAAAATACATTTTTTTCAACATTCAGAACAAGAAAAAGGAACCTAAAGATAACAGGTCGGTTCTGATACAGCAATGGTGCTCTTTGTGGTGCAACAAACTGGTCATCACAGAACCGGTGAACACAAAAACTAAAACCCCTTTCACCAAACTATGGGGACCACATTTGTTGAGTGAGTATATTGGCTATGTGGCAGTGAACACCAATGCTGAGTCGACACTTAAATTAACTGAAAAAGTAATTTTACTTTACATAATTTAGCACGCACGTCTGAACAACGAGGGGATGTGAGGTGAGGAAAGTTAGGAGATGTGATAATGAAGCTCACAGCTCAGTGGAAACAATGTGGTGTGAGAATATACTGAATAAATATCTTCTATATGTCTTTTAACTAATAGTCTTTAATCTGTTATACTAAATAATCATTGTATTTTTTTTTATACCATTTTTCATATTTTAGCTAAATTTAAGGACAATTTCAAAGTGAATTTCCCGTAACAAATGTACATTTCCATTCTCTTCTCACTGTGTTCCTCTGTTGTATCATAACTGGCAAAAATGCAGAGAAAAATCAAGATGGAAGGATAATTGAAGAGTATGGAAAACTCACATTTGCTACAAACTCAGTAAAACACCCTGACATCTCTCACAAACACAACAATACTCCTTAAAAAATATATAGATTCAGGCATATACTGTAGAATAACACTGCATCTTGTAACTGAACTGTATAGCAGATATAATGGCTTATAAGATACAAAACTTAAGTTTCAAGATCAACAAAGTATGGTACATGATCCTAAGTATCTTGTTTCTGCCCACATCTCTGAAATCTGAGGATGCTTTCTTTCTTTTCATCTATCTGAGTCTGTAAACATGAAAAAGTTCAATACATCAACTTATATGGAAGACACCGCAGAACCAACCTCTTTGTAGTTGTCTAGTTTCATTACAATTAACCAGAAGTGAAAATACAAGCAAACTAAATTCATACTTTTCTAGCAGACTGTTTCTTCTCTAGCAGATTAAAACTAGGATAATAATTGCAAGATGCACAAAAAATGCTTAAAAACTTGTAATTTCTCCTTCATGTCTTTCCTCTGGACAAAAACAATTAAGCTCCATTAGTAGTTTCTGTAACTGTCAAACAACAACACCTAATAGAAAAACTGTTAGCCCTCATGTACAGTAAGCAGGAGGGGGTTGGGGGAGGGGGTTTCTCAGGCTAGCATTTGAAACTTTCAGTTTCAGCACAGGGAGAAAGAGAGAGAGTAACAGAAACTAAAGAAGTGGTGGTTCGACTTAAAAATCTTAGACTCTTCTATTTTTCTACTTGACATAGGCATTTGTAGGCTTCAGCCTTTTGACCAAGAATTGGCTTAACTTTCTTTAAGTGTCTTGCATGTCTAATCTAATATAACTTAGGTCCTTTAACTGAATTTTGTCATTTGAATAATGACAATAACAGCAGGTGGCGCAGGAGCATAACATTCTGTAACACTTTATTTTATGGGTCCATCATTTACAGATCATTTCCTAATACTTTCCCCACTAAGTTTCCTAAAAGATCTATGTAATTTGGTGCTAATTATGGGGAAAATAGAGACTGTGTCCAATTAAACTTCTAATGAATTAACCCTCATTAATTGCTAGCGTAACCAAGAGTTTAGTCAGTGCTAACAGATCAGCTGAACATGCAAAAATGTGAACAGTTGGGCATACAATTCAACAGACTTTATACGGAGAATAAAGTTCAGTTAATAAATGAATAACCATGGGGAATTCTTAGTTTTCCTATGATTAAATGACATAGTTACATCTAGAAAACGTATTACTTATTCAGAAAGTTATTTTGTTTTTTTTTTGTTTATTGGTTATTCATGATTCAAACTATTTTGTTATGATTAAACTATCTAATTTATTTATTATTATTATTATTGTGGTGCAGAAACAGTGCACATAAATTGTTAAAAATAAGTTTTCTTTGGAAAAAATATGCATTTTTCTTGAGCTTTTAATGATTCATTGGTAATTGATCATTAATATGGCCTATGGGAATTGCTTAAAATTTGCATCCCTAGCACCAACACAAGAAAACTGACTTGGCTGTCTGGGGACCCTTTTGTGTTCACACTACAGCACATGCATGGTCACGTGTCCCTGACCACCTTCAGATGTGGCTTGAATGACTGCATCAGTCCAGGTGCGTTCACACCTAAATTACCAAAGACACATTTTAGTACTATGTGTGATTTGGCCCCGTGTGAAACAAACTGTTAAAACACTGTTTATGCTGCCGTCTGCAGCTCCCCATGGGTTTGGTCCAAAGATTTGTTCCCCACACAGCGGCTCTGCCAGTGAGCTCAGTTTCTGGGTCACTCCCAGGGATGAATGAGTCTGAAATCAGTGAGCATGTACAGCAATGTGGGCATGTGTGAAATTGTGCTGTATCGTAATCCATCACCTGAATAAAGTCCTAAACAAAAGGGCATGTGCTAGACGTGTAAACGTCAGGTGTGTGTAAGTATGATTTTCTATATGTGTGAGTGTGTGTCTTGATGGTGCAGCAGAGGTCAGACCTGGGTGCTGTAGGGGCGTGGCGGGGGAGGAAACATGTCCGTGGGACTGTAGTAACTCAGAGGGGAGGAGCACTGCGGGTTGGCAGACAGCGGCAGAGAGACAGACGGGTTCTCGTAGTAGGTGTGGAAGCCCAGCCGCTCCCCTCCATTACGCATGTTGTCTGAGAGTCCAGGGCGGAGGGTGTACGGTGAACAGGTGGGGCAGTGGTTATGGTGAGAGCCCGTGTCCAGCTGATCCAGAGAGACGGGGGTGACAGATGCGCCATCCATGGCGAGGGCGTTGCAAGCATTGCAGGGAAAGTGAGAGAGAGGGTCCGCTCCCACCACAGAGCCCATGTCCACCTCAGAATCATTCTTCTTACAGCAGTAATACTGCAGAGGAGACAGGGAAGAGACCAGGGGAGATTAGGATGGAGAAGGAGGTGTTCGTGGGTTTAGTTCTCACTATATGGTAAAACATACTGTATTGTGAACATCAAAGGTTATTACATGAATACTTTGACATTGTGAGAATTTAGCTTATTTGCTTTCTTGCCAAGAGTTGGATGAGAGGATGGATACCACTCATGTCTGAGGAGGCAATTACTATATACTATATACTAGATTAGCAGGGGGTAACCCTAGATGAGCGTTTTCATTAAAAAGCAAGACTAAATAAAAAAATATCTAGAGTCATCTATTTTGTCTGCTTGTAATGTAAAGTAAAAGTAGATAGCCAGGCTAGCTGTTTTCCTCTGCCTCCAGTCTTTATGCTACATTAAGTAAAAGGGCAACAGATTTGTGACCCTTTAAGACCGTTTCCTTCCTCCATGCATCTTGGAAGGAGGTGAAGCTGAGCTAGAAATCCCTACTCTGCTATTTTTATAGGTAATCTACATAAAGCTTCATATTGACATAGTTTTTGATCTAAATTAAAAATCAAAAATTTTTAAAATCCTCCTTTCAAATGACTGAAGCACATACACATTCATGCACACTCAGTGGCACAGTGATACCTGGAGTCTACAGTAACAGAGCACTGCTACAATGCACAGCAGTATCACTCCGGCGAGAATTCCTCCGGATATAACAATAGTTCCCGCTGACATTCGACCAGCTCTCCATCAAACCCTTCAGAGGCAGACAGAGAGAGAGAGAGAGATGGAAGTTTGAAGAAAAAAGAGAATGGTCTGGATTTGTTTCACCAGAAATTTAACTGAAATGTACATTAAAATATTCAGCATACTTACGTCCAACAAAGGTTTCTATAATCCCTGCAAAAATAACCAATGTAAGCTGAATTAGTATATTCATGTAACATCATGATGTAACCTCAACTGATGAAACATGTTGTAACTAGTTGGTTATCATGCAGCTGTTATCAGTCAGCTGGGGCAGTTTCAGGCCTCACAGATACAGATGGAAGATAAATTAAATGAAAAACTGCCACGAACCTACAGAACAGCTTTAGTGCTCCTTGACATAAAACTCTACAGAAGGCATGAACACCATATCATCCCTAATTTAGTGTTCTGATGATGATGATGGCATGATGTGATATAGTTTATTTATGGATTACAGATGTAAACAAATCCAAGGGATAACTACATGTATTTCCAACATGATCCAAAGATGTTAAAAGACAAAACACAAGCAATACAACATGAAACTAAACAATAAAACCCTGAAATCCAAAATTACATCGCCACAAATGAAATAAGAAATGGTGGAGAGAGCTGTTTAACACATTGCTCCAAAATCTTCCAAAGGTGTTCAAGTTGGGTTCACGTTATGTTCACTCATCCAACCACTGATCCCTCCACCCTGTATGAAAGCATTTGCACTTGTTCTGTTTCTCCGCATATACGCTTTCTTTCTGAGAGTGAGATGAGGTCAACAGCACCTTTTGTCTGTGTGCTAAAGCTGCATTAATGTCATCTCATTCAGACAGTATTTCAGAGAAACTGAGGCAGAAAACTGGTCCACATCAGCGTCTGAGTTTCAATTCCGAGTCTGAGATGTCAAGACATTCAGACAGCTACGATATCTCCCACTTGGTAAAAAGAACTACAAGTGTCAGCAAACCACAAATGGCTGCAAAACATCCACAGCTGCTACCCACGTAACACTAGTCAATCTAGCTGATTTAAAAGCAGCTACACACAGTGTTGTAACAGTGTTACAAATACACAACACCGCAAAAGCAGCTAATTTCAAACCATTAAATGACGTGACTACAAGGCTAGCAGTCAGGCCAACCATGTTGGTATAATGCGGAAACACCCCTAAGTTGGAATAACGAGAGGTTTTCCTGTTCTTCCCACTCTTCCAACATTCCATGAACGCAGCATATTTATGGTGGTTGAGCCGAGAGGCAATTAGCCTAGTCTAGCATAAAGACTGCAAGGAGGGGGAAACAGCTAGCCTAGTTCAAAATCCCTCTAAAACTCACTTATTATCATTAATCGTGTTTGTTTAATCTGTTCACATATGTCCAAATGGGCTGTTGTTTGGCCATTTTTGCTTTGCTTTTATAACAACCAGACACAATTCCGGAATCTTGTCGTCACAGTGCGGTTGCCAGGCAACCAGCGCTATACCCAGAGACAGTCTCTACAACGAGATACATTGTGTTTATTGGTAAGTTTTAGATGCTGGCAGGTGTCATTTTGAACTGGCTAGCTGTTTCCCTCTGCTTCCAGTCTTTATGCTATGCTAAGCTAAGCTAATCGCCACGCAGCTACAACTCCATGCTTAACACCCAAACATAAGTGACATCAATCTTCTCATCTAACTCTCAGAATCACAACACAAGCCTATTTTCACACATATCGCACTGCTTCTTTAATTTGTCACCCTCTTATATATGCTATCCTATATGTTTCCAGTTGTTATGAGCTTAGAGGAAAAATAATTTCACTCTTTGACGAAGCAGTAATGTCTGAGCTCTGATAGAGGAGATGGACACTTACATTAGAAGACAGCGGGAGATGCAGAGATGGAGGAGTGTGAGAAGGTAGGAAACCATGACAGGCCTGTGGAGTGTTACTCTCAAATCCTCCTCTCACTGGAACTCCTGCAGGAAAAGAAAGAGGCTTCTGTCAATATAAAAATATATTGGGCTGCAGATAATGATTATTTTCATTGTGGATTAATCTGTGTAGCCTATAAAATGTTGAAAATAATGAATGTGACTGTTACAAGTTGCCAGAGCCTTAAGTGGTGTACTTCAAACTGCTTATTTAGTTTGATCAACAGCCCAAAAACCTAAAAGTATTCAATTTACAATGACATGAGACACAGAAAAGCAGCAAATCCCCACATTAGAGAGGCTGGAACCAGATTAATCAACGAGCTGATATGTTACAACCACTATTCCATATGGAATCTGGTCTGACAATAAGATCCACAAATTTAGGCATAGAGTGTACATAATTAGACTCACTACATTAATCTTAAAAGCAACATCTGCAAAGTGTGAGTGAATTCCAACAGGACCACTTTGGATGGCAAACAGACACTCGGGATGTAGATGGATTAGCATGCTGAATGCAACAGCACCTACTGTGCACACTTGCCATATGGGCAGTATGTTGTATGCATATGTGCAGCACAGTTTCAGCATACTAAATCTGATTTGTACGTGCATCTTCTGTCATCTTCTGGTTCACTGTGACTGATTCAAAAGCACCTCTGGATAATTATCATGATGTGAACTCCTGATTTCGGTGCTGATACAGGAATTAAACAACACAGTAAAGATGAATTTACTACACAATTCAAAACACACATGCTTAATGTTAATTAACTTAATGTTTTGATAAGAACAAGACACACAGGATATCTATCAGAGATAGTTGAGATACTCTGCCAGGGTAAAGTCAAGAAAATATTTAAATACATGCACAAACACGCACTGCACAATTACAGTCAAATGTTGGGATTTCTAAATTCCCCCAGCGTTTGCTCCGCATTGCAGGTAAATGATCTCAAACAAATATCTCTGATTGGCAGAGTCACATGGGAGCAAAAATGGTGTAAATGAAAAGAAATCAAGAATCCAAGCACATAATTATCTCCACTGCACACCGCAAATGTAAAGCCAAGCTTCAAATAGACCTTATAAACAGTCATCAGACAGAAAGCAATAGATTTGCGTGAGTGCAAGAGAGATAGAGAGTGATTTCTTTTTACTGGAGTCACATTAAAATACCAAACACACAATCAACAACATTAATGCACTAAGAGAGAATGACCTTTTATATCAGTATATAAAATGCATGATTTTGACATTAATTTAGACTAATTCATATGGTTGAGTTATTCATTTTAAGCACTGCCATTATAGTAATTACAACACCAGACGACTTTGTTTCTCTACTGTTCAAGTTGATTAAGTAAAACATCCAGATATTTCTCAGCGGAAGAACAACATTTAATTATCTCTATTAAACTGATGAAAAAATTCTCATTACTGGTGTATTAATGTAATTTTCTAAAAGCTATGAGCCTCCCAAGGCTGTAATTTGCAGTGAATTTTAGTCTTATTGCCTAATGAAATGTTTTAAGCATCCTGGCACTTATTGTATTGTCACAACTGGCAAATCTCAGCCAGAAGGTTCAAATAAATGGTAGTTTCCGGCTGGATGGTTTGGTCTGCTGCCTGACCGTGGAGTCACATGTTCCCCACCTTGCCTACAGTCAAATGCAGCCAGAGGTTTCTTTCCCATGTGTCTCTTTTGCTTTTCAACAAAAACGCAAGGTGAATGGGGTGTAACCCTTAAAAATTGTGATAAGACGGGGTTAGGATCATAAATCTTAACATTTTACATTGAATGCACATGAATCTCTGACAAATCTAACACCATCTCAGAGAGAAATGTTTGTGTGTGTGTTGAAATGAGCATGCGAGCCTCCCTCCTAGACAGCTCACTCGGTGCAGTATGTTCCATTGCGTCATCGTACTAAATTATATACACCACGGGCCACGATAATGTCGTTAAAAGCGATGTGAAGTCTCTCCTGCTCCCCATTTCTCCATCTCTTCCCTCTCTAGTTCACTATCTAATGTCTCTTCAGTCCTCCTTCTGCCTCTCATTCACTCTTTTAGCCATATCCTCCTCTTTCACCACACTGCACATCATTCCCCTCCTGGTTTATCATTTAAATTCCCTGGACTTTAAAGACCTGTGCTTCACTGCCAAAGCTACTATAGCATATTTATGCAGAAATTATGGCCTTCTCTGATGTATATCAACACAGACAAAGCAATGGAATCTTCTAGAACCAAAAATAAGTGGTTTTGACTAACATGCAACCAAATTATGCTAGAAAGGGAGCATTGAGGCAAAGCCTCAGATTAGAGTTTCCAACAGACTGGAGAGACAAAGACGCCAAGTGACAGAGGTTGGGAGACTCGACTCTAACGCTGTCAGATTGTCTTAACCAGCGCAGTTCATATATGACTCTCAGTGGGTTTAGAGCTGTCTGATTCAACTGGGAAACACACGCAAACACAGATCCGAGCAAACACACACACACACACATATATAACAACCCTTAGATCACAAGCATCCCTACCCTGTGCCCTGAAAGGAGTTAGAAGATCTGCCAGAAATCCCGTCAGTTGCTGACTTGGACAAGCAACAGGGATGAATGGGGATGAGACAGTCTCAGAGGATGCAACAGGCATCTGATTTCCACAACACAAAACCTCCTTTAAGTAATTAAGTGTGCGACTCCCAGGTGACCAGCAGACTCCAGTTAGACAGTGTGTGTCTGCCAAATGAGCTTCAGTGACAGCAAGTAAAGGATCCAGTTCTCCACTGTACAAGAGACATGTGTATCCCTGAGATGTGCAGGGATTTTGACTGAAGCACAAAAGCAATGCTAAGTGGTTTGTTGTTTTTGTATGTGTGTGTGTGTGTGTGTGTGTGTGTGTGTGTGTGAGACAGAGAGAGAGGTTCAGTGGGAGGAGTTAGTTGCCGTTCACGGTTCCAGAAGTAAAAGTTAGAAAATATCTGGTTCTTTGATAAAAAGTTGAAGACATAAAAAGTTAAGAAGGGAAGTCACCAGCTCTAGCTTCAGCTAAGGGATATCACAGTAGAGCTGAAATGAGCAATTCATTGATTAGTCCTTCAACAGAACATGTATTGGCAACTATTTTGATAATCAATTAATCATTTCAGTAATTTTTTTCAAGAAAAATTGCCACATATCCTCTTGCTCCAGCTTCTCAAATGAGAATGAGTCTTCAGTGCTTTTCATATCATATCTGACAGCAAACTGAATACCTTTAAGGTTTTCACTGTTGGTCAGATAAAACAAGCAATCTGAGTGTCACCTTGGGCTATTCATTGAGAAAATACACAACAGATTAATCTGACTTGCTGTTGTGTATCATAGTATTTAGAGCTACTTGCCATGCCAAACTGACAGAAACAAATAATTAAAACTGATGGCCATAACATAAAGCTACAGGATTTTCCAGGAGACTCCTGTGTTTCCATCTAGAGGAACACTGAGAATATAATTGAGAGAAGAAATGAGAATATACTGAAACCAGTGACTCCTACTACTTTGCAGCTCACACTGTGTATTGCACTGAACATTAGTTTGTGATGATGAATGTATTTGCTGTATCATGATATTTATCATAGAAACTATTCTTATTAATACTGTGACGTTGATTTCACCCATGTCACCCAGACACAGTATAGAGATCAAGAAATGTGCTCTTTTCCTTGCCCTTTCTCTCTCTCTCTCTCTTTCATACACAAAAACAGTTGATTGGCAAGATGATTATACCTTTGCTCAAGCTACCACAACATCATCTAGTTTTGACCTTCATGATGTTAGAAATGTTGGGAGAGGTGGAGAGGTTTCACCCTCCACTTGCAGAACTATATTTAGCAGTTTTGTCAGTGAAAAGCAGGAGATGAGAGGCAGCTGAGAGAGGTGTCATATTTTAATTCGTTTTCTCTGTGGGAAATGAAACGATCCTAGCAGTCAGCTGAATGCGAACGCAAAGAAACACACACGCGCGTGTGTGAGTGAACAATCACACACACATTCATCACACACACTTACACAACCACTGCCAAACATATCCCTAATCGAAAGTTGGAGAGGTAAAAACACTGCTTCCCTCGGAATTTTCACGTGGGATGATGTGCTGATGATTTGTGTTTTGAAATTAAGAGGTTTTCTCCCATGTGATGCCTGAGTGAACCACAAAATTAGAGAAGCTTTGAACTGAAAATTTAATTAGAGAGCCCAACTTTATTTACAAATTAAAGGAATAGTTCGACATTTTGGCAAATATGCTTATTTACTTTCTTCTTGGGAGTTAGTTGAGAAGATTGATACCCCTGTTCTATTTATCTGTTCACTATGAAGCTGTAGCCAGCAGCTGGTTAGCTTAGCCTAGCATAAAGACTGGACACAGGGGGAAAGAGCTAGCCATGCTCTGTCCAACACAAAATCCACCTACCACCACCTCTAAAACACATCATATCTCGTTCTTTCGATCCGCACAAAGAGCGAAGTGTAAAAATGGCACTGTGGTTTCATGTGGGGTGAGGTGCTGGACTATTTCTCAGCGTGAACAGTGACCTCCTGGAGACTTGTCTTCACTCTGAGGTTGGCTGGCAGAAAGTGGCTCACTGAGAAGAAAGAAATAGTCCGGCACAGAAACCCCAGATTTTCTTAACTTTGGACAGAGTCTACAAGCTGTTTCCAGTCTTTATGCTAAGCTAACCGTCAGAAAATACGGAAAATGCAGATTACAAGTTCTTCTAATGAACTGAAATGTTTAACAATTATATCAATTAGAGAAAATCAACAAATGCTCATATTTCAAGAACCTGGAACCAGCAAATGTTTGGCATGTTGCTTGAGAAATGCCTGAAAGCATTATTCAACTAATTCTCTGTCAATCAGCTAATCGTTGCAGCCCGTTTGTATTCCCATTACACTCTGTTTTATTCTATATATTCTTTAGAAAGTCTCCTGGAAATCACTCTGGCTTAGTGCCCTAATCATTTTTATTTTTATAAGTCTCATTATCCCGTGTCATTGCAGATAAATAGACAGAGTATACATAACCAGGCTTTAAAGAGTATTTAAAAATTCCTTTTGAAGGCTGAAACTCATCCGTGTTTCATTTTAAGCTCCCATTTAAGAAGACATTAGATAGAGACATTCATTATGTGGATGAGTTTTAATTCATTTCCAAGGGAAGAAATGGAGGAGCTGAGAGAGATGGGAAACAGAGAGTGAGGGGGGAGAGATGGAGCGAGAGGGTGGCAGCACCTGAGTGGCTCCTTGATATATCCATTCTTAAATAATGATATGAATATTTCGTTGAGGTGGCCTCTAACTTTGCGCTGGAAATCACAGCGAGTCCCTGCAATTTTAAAGCCCCGGGGCTTCAATTATTCAAGTATCATTCCTTTGACAATATTTTTCCATCACAGGGCAATTTAGCCAGGTAGTAAAATCGGGACTTTTCTGCCTGGTCCACCTCTGAAAGCACTCATCTCAGCGTGTGAGGAGAGGAACACATCCACATCTAGGACAGAGACACCCACTGCTGGAGCAGGAGGGAACAAAGACAGCAAAGAGTGGGGGGGGTGGAAAAGTGGATGATTTCATTTTCAAATAGTCTAAACGGAACTCAGTCATCCGTTTTTTCCATATGACTGACAAAGCGTACACTCACCCTGGTCTTCTTTTGTGTTTGGAGGGGCTAGAGTGTCATAATTACCTCTGTGTTATTTATTTTGGATCATTTATGGTTGAATATGTAAGAAAATGGATTTGTGGACTCAGCAGGGGTTAAATTCTGTACAGATAGTACCAAAAAAGGGAAACCACTGAAGCCCAGATGAGCTGTAGAGAGCCAGGTTGAAGATATAAGAGCTGAAACACTTTCAGTTAGACAGTTTTGCCCAGAGCAAGATCCCTGAGGTGCAGAACAGAGATCAGAGACACCACACGAACAACCTCGTGGCAAAAGGTTTATAGTTGGCTCCCTTTTGACCTGTACTAGTCTAGTCAAACAGTGTGTGTACAGAGAGAGATACTGCGAATAAGCATGCTCAAACACACACCTTACCTGTAGAAGTCACCATCTGGGGGATATCATCCTCGACTGTGCTGCAAAGCCCCCTGGGAAAGCGGGAAAAAAAACAAGACATGACATCAGTTGTAACCGTGATGTTCAGGAGACGCCTCGGGCCCCAGCAGTGATGTGGTCAGCACTGCAGCTACAGTACATGAGCCTGATTGTTTGATTCATCCCTCCTGCATGTATCCACCGTCTCAGTCTCACATTCACTTTCAGTCAGTGCTCACAGGTTATTACACACAAGAAACTGGATCAAATTGTAGTTTAGTACAACATATAATTTGTAGAAAGAAAGAAATTGTTACATTAAATCTGTATAAAAGTGGTGGTCATAATCATGCAGAGTAAAGTACAGATTTTATGATCATTAGTGTCCACAAACTCTCTCGATTTCTTTTTCAGTATAATCCCAACAGCCCACTGTATATTAAATTATCATAAACAGGAATAAGATGGAAGATAAACCCACCTTAAAATGGATTTACTCACCTTACGTTATCACTAGATAACGATAATATATCAATTCAGGATGCACATCATTGTAATCATCAAGTAATGTCAAACTACAGCATATACGACCACCAAAAACGTGAGTCAATACTTTTCTGGTATGCACATATTTAATGTTTTAACTGAATTTGCGGCTGGAGGT